>NC_080546.1:18558935-18878519 GCF_028640845.1 Ahaetulla prasina
ATAATGCATTCATTTGTTCTTGCTGCTTAAGTTTTGTCTCTGCGTTTGTGGGTGTGTTTGCTTGTTTGGAAATCATTAGTAGAATGCAGAACATCTTATTTTTTTTTAAAAAAACTATATATAGTGTTCTATTTTTCTTCTTTTTATAATGCATTTGAATAGCTATAAAAAAAATATCAGAGTTGAATAATCAAGTCATTCTAAATTTCATCTTTGTTAATATTAAGAAGGTTGTCTGTGAAATAGTTCTAATGTTAGTTCATGATTGGGGAGAAAATGGATTATCCAAGTGAAAGATTGGAAGAAGGTAACTGAATTGCGAAAATCTAGATCAAGGGTCTCCAACCTTGTCAACTTTAAGCCTTGAAGTCCACCAACCTTAAAGTTGACGAGGTTGGAGATCCCTGATCTGGATGGATAGTTGATCTATTTCTGTATTTGAAGATCAGATCTCTGCTTATATTTGGAATGCAGGTAGTTTTTGACTTACAACCTTTTGTTCAGTGACAGTTCAAAGTTACAATGGCACTAAAAAAATGACTTATGGCCCTCTTCCCACTTATATCGATTGCAGCATCCCCATGGTCATATGGTCACAATTTGGACACTTAGCAATTAGCTCACAGTTATGACGGTTGGAGTGTCTCGGGGGTCATGTGATCATCTTTTGCGACTTTATGACGAGCAAAATCAATGGGGAACATTTAACGTGTTACCAACTGCAGTGTTTCACTTAACAACTGTGACATGAAAAGGTGTAAAAGTGGGCAAAACTGTCTTGCTTAGCAACAGAAATTTTGGGCTCAATTGTGGTTGTAAATCCAGGACTGTCTTTAGTTTGTATTGTCTCACTGTTGACTTCCTGAAGATGCTGAGATAAATAGATACAGTAGTGGCCAAAATTGTGGAAACCTTTTGGGAAAAGGGTATTTTCTAAAACTAGCTAATAACACCACTTTTTTTTGGAGTAGTACCATAAAATTATAAATCAATGGAAAGGAAGGCTCAAGTTACAGAAGGATCTTGACAGACTTGAACATTGGGCACTATCTAACAAAAGGGAAAAAAGTAAAGTTCTACATTTAGGCAAAAAACAAAAAACAAAATGCACAGGTACCGTATATGTGGTACCTTACTCAATAGTAGTACCTGTAAGAGGGATCTTGGAGTCCTAGTGGACAACCATTTAGATATGAGCCAGCAGTGTGCAGCAACTGCTAAAAAAGCCAACACAGTTCTGGGCTGCATAAACCGAGGGATAGAATCAAGATCACGTGAAGTGTTAGTGCCACTTTATAATGCCTTGGTAAGACCACACTTGGAATACTGCATTCAGTTTTGGTCACCACAATGTAAAAAAGATGCTGAGACTCTAGAAAGAGTACAGAGAAGAGCAACAAAGATGATTAGAGGACTGGAGGCTAAAACATATGAAGAACGGTTGCAAGAACTGGGTATGTCTGGTTTAATAAAAAGAAGGACTAGGGGAGACATGATAGCAGTGTTCCAATATCTCAGGGGTTCCCACAAAGAAGAGGGAGTCGGGCTGTTCTCCAAAGCACCTGAGGGTAGAACAAGAAGCAATGGGTGGAAAGAAGCAACTTAGAACTAAGGAGAAATTTCCTGACAGAACAATAAGTGGAACGACTTGCCTGCAGAAGTTGTGAATGCTCCAACACTGGAAATTTTTAAGAAAATGTCGGATAACCATCTCTCTGAGATGGTGTAGGGTTTCCTGCCTGGGCAGGGGGTTGGACTAGAAGGCCTCCAAGGTCCCGTCCAACTCTGTTGTTGTTGTTGTTGTTGTTGTTGTTGTTGTTGTTGTTGTTGTTGTTGTTGTTGTTATTATTATTATTATTATTATTATTATAATTTAATCAAGAATGTAATGCATTAACTTTTATGAAGGATTTGCTATTAGAATAGCAGTTACAGAATAAAGAAGAAAAGTGAAACACGTAGAAAAAATGAGATATACAAAAATTATCACTATGTTGATGATATTTAATATTTAGTTGGGTAACCATTAGCATGAATTACGGCCTTACAATGTCTTCCCATGGAGAGAACCAAGTCTTTTAATTCTGCAGCTTTTATAATGTGAAACCAGGATTGAAGGATTGCTTCTATTAACTGGGTTTTATTGCTGGGTCGCTTCTGACTAACAAGTTTCTTTAATCGGCTCCATAGATTTTCCATTGGGTTAAGGTCTAGGCTATTCCCAGGCCATTCCAGCAGTAGAATATGATTATCTTGAAACTCTAAAAAAAAAGTGGTGATATTAACCATCAAACCTCAAAAATACACTTTCCCCAAAAGTTTTCCACAATTTTGGCCACTACTGTATATAGATATAAATAGATGATAGATAATGATAACTGGATAAATACATAGATAGATAGATGGATGGATGGATGATTGACTGAGAGACAGACAATAGGTATATATACAAAAAGATCTCCCATCAAATGCTACACTTTCTTTCCCCACAAAACCTGATTTGGAGGTAATTTAACTTGCTGACCAACTAAAATGTCCCATTTTCCCAAAGATTTGTTGAGGTAAATTTATGTTATCACTTGTAAATGTATGGATTTACAGTGGGAATGATGTTAAAATGATTGGGCTTTAACATGCAATGAAAAATGTGCTAATTAAACTGCCTTTTAATTTTTTTCCTGGACACATGGGAATGCCTCTTTCAAGAACTGATTGCATGACTGGAGGCTTAATCTAAACACTCAGTTTCGTATATATTTATTCAGAGAAAATTCACACATCACGTCCTTCTTCGTCCACTAAAATTTTGATCCCTTTTGCTGATGTCCTGCTCTCATTTTGCTGCGTGCAAGAATTACATGAATCAGAAATTGGTCGTTGCTCAAGGTCGTTGGAAAAAAGGAAATCCAAAGCATTTCTTTGGAATGTAGTTTGCTTATTGTATACAAAGCAAGAAATGTGTGGGAGCACGAGAAAATTGTTCTGAGGATTTTCATTTGGAGTACTTTTCTGTTAGGGAGGTGGTGATCTCCCATTACTTGTCCCAGCTTCTGCCAATCTAGCAGTTCAACCTAATAAAAAATGCAAGTAGGAAAATACCGACCACTTTAGTGGGAAGGTAACAGCGTTCCATGTGCCTTTGGCATTTAGTCATGCTGGCCACATGACCACAGAGCGGACTTAGAAATGGAGATGAGCACTGCCCCCTAGAGCCAGAAATGACTAGCACTCATGTTCTGGGGGAACCTTTACCTTTACCTTACTCTTCCATTTGTGTTTCCGAGGGAGAAGAAGAAATTATTATTTATTATTATTATTTATTTGATTTTTATACCGCCCTTCTCCCAAAGGACTCAGGGCGGTGCACAGGCAAAAGTAAAAAACACACAATACAATATACAATTTAAAATGCAAGTTAAAAAACTTATTATAATCAGCCTAAAAACTTTAAAATATATAAAAAACTAAAACCCCATTTAAAATTAGTAATAAGAAATTTAAAATCGATAAAACTTAAGCCAGCCCTGCGCGAGTGAAAAGATGTGTCTTCAGTTCGCGGCGAAAGGTCCGAAGGTCCGGTATTTGGCGTAAACCCGGGGGAAGCTCGTTCCAGAGTGTGGGAGCCCCCACAGAGAAGGACCTTCCCCTGGGGGTCGCCAGCCGACATTGTTTGGCGGACGGCACCCTGAGAAGTCCCTCTCTGTGAGAGCGTACGGGTCGGTGGGAGGCATGCGGTAACAGCAGGCGGTCCCGTAAGTACCCAGGCCCTAAGCCATGGAGCGCTTTAAAGGTTGTAACCAAAATGCAACAGATCTAATGAATCTAGTTCGGATTTAACTGTGTTTCGAATAGACCAGAAGAGGAAATGGGTTTATGTTCTTTTTTGAATTGCAGTGATTTTTTTAAAAATCTGTTATACTATAGAAATATTGCGTCAAAAGTGCAATTTCTCCTGATGAACGCTTTTGCTAGGAGAAACAAATCTTCTCTATAGTAGATTAATAAGGACATGGAACAATTAGCTTGCATTTTTTTTTAAAAAAAGCAATATTGTTGAATGAAATTGAGTTTGGTTGAAGGCTAATACATTTAAAATGCAATCTCAGGAGGAGATGCGGATCTTCTTTATGTGATACTGTTGCATAAGGATGAATTGAAGTGGCTGTCATAATCCATTTAGCTGTAAAAAATCTTGCTCAAACCAAGTTTAAGATGAGCTATGTACAGAGCATCTAGTGCAAGGGGAATAATTCATTAAACATTGATGAGACTCGATATAACTGGTGCTCCCCCCACTTTTTGTCATCCCTATAAAGTCCTCAGTATTTTTGTGTGCCAGAAATGGATTTTGTTGTACCTCAATTCTGGGAAATATTTTATGTATTTTATACCCTAGGACATTACATCTAGTTTCCTGAGCCTTCGTATCAAATATAATTTTCTGTATATTTCTGTAGCAAATCACTGAATGATGGGGTTTGAATGTTAACTGTGTTATTTGTTTGCTTCTTTCTTTAAAGTAGAAATAAAGTTTATGAGTTAACCCTTGGTCCTCTTACCAAAGCTATAAAATGCAACCTCTCCACTCCAAATCCAATGAAAAACTTGGTTTACAAAATTCTTGTCATTTAGGTCAGGGGTCCCCAACTCCCGGGGTGCAGCCTGATACTGAGCTGTGGCCTGTTGAGACCCAGGTTGCGTAAGCAGCGGGCAGGTCCACTTGCACAAGTGCTTGTGCAAAACCCTCCCTCCCTGCCACTGCTGGGACCTCCTCAGGGCCTCCTCAGGGTACCGTCAATCAAACAATGTCGATTGGTGACGCCCAGGGGAAGGGCCTTCTCCGTGGGGGCTCCTGCCCTCTGGAATGAGCTGCCTTCGGGGATACGTCAACTCGCTGACCTCTGGACCTTTCAACGCGAGCTGAAGACCTTCTTGTTTTATCGTGCAAGGCTGGCCTAACGTATTTTAAATGTGGGTTTTATTATGGTTTTATCACAGTTTTATTCGTTTCGGCCTAATTTGAATTTAGATTTTTAATATGTTTTTAATTTTTGTAACTCTGTTTTATTTGTGTCGTGTCCCTCCCCTCCACTGATGGCCGGGTCGGGGAAGTCCATATCAAACGTGCCTCTGCAGCTCTGCCAAAGTCCTATCAGAGTTCTCAAGGCAGGCAGGAGACCAGGAAGTGACTTCAGCAATCCAAGTTAGACTTTGCCTGACTCAGAGAATGCCAGAAAGCAGATCCTTTATATAGGCCATGGGGTGTGGCTCCATGACTCAGCACTTATCCAGGCCTGCCCCTCCCTTCCTTTTGCCGACGTCGCCTCTCAACTCTCCAGAAGCGTGGATCTCTCCAGCCTCCAGCTGTTGGCAATCCTAGCTCATGACTGGCCTCACATTCTTCAGGCTCACATGCTGTGGGGGAGGGGTTTAGTTGCTCCATTTGCCTGGGCAAGGTGCCAGGACTGGGGGCTGAAGGCACGTCAGGCCATTCGTCTTGCTCGGCCTGTCCGGGCATGGTGCCAGGGCTGGGGCCTGGAGGCATGCCAGGACATTCTTCCGAACTGTCAGCGTCCGGCAGGAGATAAGAGGGGCCCGGCTGCGGCAGGGGGAGCGGGAGCGGGCGAGACACAACAATTTGGCTGTAAACCGCCCTGAGTCCTTCGGGAGAAGGGCAGTATATAAATAAATAAATAAAATAAAATAAATAATGTTCACCCAGACATTTGCAGTCCAGATCTGGTATCTTTGCTGAACATACTGCATTCCTTTTGTATGGTTGCAGGTAAGATTCTCACAGGGGTGTTTATCAGGATGAGTTCCTGCAGAGAAATACAAAAAGATGAAAGAAAATCATAATAGAACTGCGAGCAGCAATTGAAAATGGTTTAAATTCTGGCTGTTAAAGGAAATTAAATTCAGCTGAAGGAAAACTTGAACAGAAGGGAATCTTAGTATTAATTTAACAACCAGTTCGCCCCAGCACCGAAATTGTGAGCGCGCATGGGTGCAGCCTTCCGCACATGCATGCAGCCTTCTGCGCATGTACTTTGCTCACATGTGCACTTACATGCATGTGCACGGCTTAAAAAACACAGCTAAATAGGACAGCATAGCGCCGGGGCAGGGAGGCGGGTGGGCCCATCCGCAGGTCACAACTACCGGTTCGGCCGAATTGGTATGAACTGCTGAATCCCACTCCTGACCTGGCTGTGTACTGCAAACAGTGTGCACTTTCCACCTTGCAAATGCCTTGCGTTTGGATGTAGGTACCCCAAGATCCCAATGGTTTAGAATTAATACTTTCATATTTTACGTTCTTCAGAATTTGATTGAAAATTGCTTTACTTTGGAGAAGAATGGGCTTGTTGCCACCCCAAACTGGACTGAATGTCATTCAGGATTTGATGTTCACAAACCCTGAAGGATGCTATTGTGCTGAAGGAATGAAAGAAAGGAGAGGGTTGGAGGTGGTCAAGGAGGGAAAGAAAGACAATTGCATTTCTTTAATGTGAGAACACTGCTTCTTTTACGGACACAATTTTATCTTTTGCAATTAGGGATCTGAATTCATTCCGCACACGTCAATGAATCTAGTATTAGGGGCACTGCTAGCTAGCAGAGTTCAGCAAAGGTGAATTATATAATGGCCACTTTTAATACTCCAGTTCTAATTTGTCAGATTGATATATTAGCTTTCCTCCAACTAAAACAGACAGGTGGCCAAGACTTCCTTGCAGGGTATCTTAGAAACAGAAGCAGTTTTGACGGGAAGACTTCTTTGGAAGTCTAAATAAAGTATGATGGAAGGTTTAACAACAATAATGCTAGACATTAAGTTTAAGAATTATTACATTTCGAGACAGAATCTTGTATTTATTCACTCAACAATATATTGACTCAACAATATTCTGGGCATTTTGATTACTCAGATCAGGGGATCAAATTCGATTTCATTGAAGGCTGCATCAGGGTTCTGTTTGACCTCGGGGGCTGGAGTAGGCATGACCAGGGTGGGTGTGGCCAGCTCGACATCACTCGTGTCATGGGCGCCTGTAATGGTCGGATGCTCTGCCAGAGAAAACGGGCTTCTGAACTCCATTTTCGGTTGCGACAGCCTCCTGCAACCTCCGACAGTGAAAATGGAGCTTGGGAGGGCTGCCCACGGCCCTCCATACTCCATTTTCGCTGGCAGAGGCACCCTGGGCCAGTCCTTTGCTGTTTCCAGGGCAACCCTGCAGGCCAGATCTAAGCATCCCATGGGCCATGTATGTATGTATGTATGTATGTATGTATGTATGTATGTATGTGTTTATAAAATGTATTGGTTACCCATCTTACCTCAGGATAACTAACTCTGGGTCGCTTATAATCGTGTGTGTGTATGTTTGTGTGTGTGTGTGTGTGTGTGTGTGTGTGTAAGGTACACATACGCATTTACATACATGATTGTAAGCTTACAATCGTAATACACACACACATACGATTGTAAGTGCCCCCGTGATAGAGTTACCCTGTGGTAAGACGGGCAGCCATTAAATTTTATTTATAGGGGATGGATGCATGGATGGACAGACTGACCACTGTGTGAAATATAGTTCACCACAAGTGATATACTGTATAACCGTGATGGTGAATCTATGGCACGCATGCCAGAGGTGGCACGCAGCGCCGTCTCTGATGACATGCAAGCCGTCACCCCAGTTCAGCTCTGCTGTGCATGCGCACGTGTTTCCTTCCAGCCAGCTGGTTTTTGGGTGTCTGCTGCGCAGGTGCGGAGCGCATGTGGGGGTCTGCACGTGCATTGTATTTTGGGGGTTCAGGCATGCACACGCGCATCCGGGTGCAGCATGCGTGCTTTGGGCACTTGGTCCAGAAAAGATTAGCCATCACTGCATATAAGTTTTTTTTTTAATTTGCATTTATATCCCACCCTTCTCCGGAGACTCAGGGCGGCTTACACTATGTTAGCAATAGTCTTCATCCATTTGTATATTATATACAAAGTCAACTTTTATTGCCCCCAACTATCTGGGTCCTCATTTTACCTACCTTATAAAGGATGGAAGGCTGAGTCAACCTTGGACCTGGTGGGACTTGAACCTGCAGTAATTGCAAGCAGCTGCTGTTAATAACAGACTGCATTAGCAGCCTGAGCCACAGAGGCCCTGTACTTTTAATGCTATCCCAATGGATTTATAAAAGCATGAGCTTCGATATTCAGTATTCAACAATAGAGCCAGTTTGCTCTAATGGTTAAGGTGCTGGCCTAGAAACCAGGAGAGTGAATTCTAGTCCTGCCAATTGGCTGATTTTGGGCCAATTACTCTCTTACTCCCAACTCACCTCACAGGGCTGTTGTTATCAGGAAAAAGAGGAAGAGGATGCAATAATATTGTCTGTATTTGCTGACTTGCGGATTTTAGCCTAACTGCAAAGTCTATTTGCTAAAGTTTGCATTCTAATCTTAAATTCCAAAGAAAAATGCCCTATTTTGATTTTCATGAAAGAAACTAAAACGACAGCTCCATCTGCTGGGGCAATAATATCCAAGCAAGCATTTTAAGAGAGAGAAAAAATAATAACAACACCTGAATGGAAATGTGATATAAGCAGGAAATAAAATATTATGCCTGTAATC
The DNA here is from genome assembly GCF_028640845.1 of Ahaetulla prasina. Lineage (NCBI taxonomy): Eukaryota > Metazoa > Chordata > Lepidosauria > Squamata > Colubridae > Ahaetulla > Ahaetulla prasina. The sequence goes on from NC_080546.1 coordinate 18,567,577, forward strand.
TTTTTATGGAGTTGCACTTCCTTCCAGCTATTTCTTTTAAAAAACATATACATTTTTAATTGAATTTCATAATATAAAATACAAATGAAAATAAAGTTAGTAAGGAAACGGGAGAGGGAAAAGGGTGAAGGAAAACGGTGGGGTTATGGGAAAAAGGAGCAAAAAAGAGTTAACGACCAACTTTTTAAAGTGCGAAAGAATAAAAATAGTAAGGTACAGTCTCAACTTTTTACTTCTTTTACATGCTTAGTATAGTTAACATTTCTATAGTAACAGACTTACCAGCAAATCCCAAAGTCATACTTCCATTGTTTACTGTATCCAGCACAAAGTATAGAAGCAGTTTCCAAATTGAAACAAAACTAGAAAATATTCTTTTCTTTGATCAAAGCAGTTAATTTGGCCATCTTTGCAAGCTCTGTCCATTCTTCCATTGTGGGGATTAATATATCTTTCTACCTTCTAGGTATTTCTATGGGGAAAAAAATGTTTCTTTGTATTTTGGCTTGGTTTTGCATTAACCTAGAGGAGGAAAAATGGGAGAACAAAGCACTTTCTGCTTGAGTGCCTTTTCCTCTTCCTTGCCATATCTTGGTATCCCCTTTACTGCGAAAATGTATGCAAAGTGTGTCTTATTACCTACTTTTTTTATTTACCTTATAATGTGAAATGACATGCATACACATTTGTATGTTAATAGAATGGAATGGAATAGAATAGAATAGAATAGAATAGAATAGAATAGAATAGAATAGAATAGAATAGAATAGAATAACAGAGTTGGAAGGGACCTTGGAGGTCTTCTAGTCCAACCCCCTGCCTGTTGTGCCTCGCTCGCCCCCCTCTCTGCAGCTGGGCCCTTCTCATCTCCTGCCGGACGCTGATAGTGCAGAAGAATGTTCTGGCATGCCTCCAGCCCCCAGTCCTGGCACCATGCCCGGACAGACCGAGCAAGACGAATGGCCTGACATGCCTCCTGCCCCCAGTCCTGGCACCATGCCCGGACAAACGGAGCAGCTGGGCCCCTCCCCCACAGCATGTGAGCCTGGGGAATGTAAAGCCAGTCATGAACTGGAATTACCAGCAGCTGGAGGCTGGAGGGACCCACACTTCCGGAGAGTGAAGAGGCGACGTCAGCAAAAGGAAGGGAGGGGCAGGCCTGGATAAGTGCTGAGTCATGGAGCCACACCCCATGGCCTATATAAAGGATCTGCTTTCTGGCATTCTCTGAGTCAGGCAAAGTCTAACTTGGATTGCTGAAGTCACTTCCTGGTCTCCTGCCTGTCTTGAGAACTCTGATAGGACTTTGGCAGAGCTGCAGAGGCACGTTTGATATGGACTTCCCCGACCCGGCCGTCAGCGGAGGAGTGGGACACGACACTGCCCAGGCAGGAAACCCTATACCACTTCAGACAAATGGTTATCCAATAACTTCTTAAAAACGTCCAGTGTTGGAACATTCACAACTTCTGGAGGCAAATTGTTCCACGTATTAATTGTTCTAACTGTCAGGGAATTTCTCCTTAGTTCTAGATTGCTTCTCTCCTTATTAGTTTCCACCCATTGCTTCTTGTCCTACCCTCAGGTGTTTTGGAGAATAGCGTGTTTTGGAGAAGCTCCCTCTTCTTTGTAACAGCCCCGAGTTACTGGAACACTGCTATCAGGTCACCCCTAGTCCTTCTTTTCATTAAACTAGACATACCCAATTCCTACAACCGTTCTTCATGTTTTAGCCTCCAGTTCCCTAATCATCTTTGTTGCGTTTCTCTGCAGTCTTTCTAGAGTCTCCACATCTGTTTTACATCATGGCGACCAAAACTGGATGCAGTATTCCAGATGTGGCCTTACCAAGGCATATAAAGTGGTATCAACACTTCACGTGATCTTGATTCTATCCCTCTGTTTATGCAGCCTAGAACTGTGTTGGCTTTTTGGGGAGCTGCTGCACACTGCTGGTTGTCCACTAGGACTCCAAGTTTCCTCTCATGTTCTTCTGACAATCTAGCTCTTCAACACGTTTCCACACCTGGTTGTTGCCTCAATATAGGACTCATATGTGAATACAGGGGCTATATTGTTGGGTCATAATCACAGTCAAAAATAATGTCTAATGAAAAGAAGGTGATATGATAGTAGTGTTCTAATATCTGAGGGGCTGTTACAAAGAAAGGGGGTCAACCTATTCTCCAAAGCAGGGGTCTCCAACCTTGGCAACTTTAAGACTTGTGGACCTCAACTGCCAGAAAAGCTGGCTGAGGAACTCTGGGAGTTGATGTCCACAAGTCTTAAAGTTGCTAAGGTTGGAGACCCCTGCTCCAAAGCACCTGAAGGTAGGACAAGAAGCAATGGGTGGAAACTAATCAAGGAGAAAACCAACCTAGAACTACAGAGAAATGCCCTGACAGTTAGAACAATCGATCAGTGGAAATTTGAGTGCTCCAACATTTGAGATTTTAAACAAAAGATTGGACAACCATTTGTCTGAAATGGTATAGGGCAGTGGTTCTCAACCTGTGGGTCGGGACCCCGTTGGGGGTCGAATGACGATTTGCCAGGGGTCGCCTAAGACCATCAGAAATATGGGAAGTATACTTGCAAGTCGAAGAATCGCGCTCCAATGGTTGACTCCACAAGCCAGCTGCAGGCTCTTCAAATCACTAGCTGAATTCGGCTTCAGGCGCGATGAATTAAAAAAGAGAGAAATCTTTGCTCTGATGTCTCCCTCTCAAGCCAGCTGCAATCACTCCCAATCGCTAGCCTAATCTGGCTTCAGGCGCAATAAACTTAATAGGGGAGGAGTCTCCGCTTTAATGCCTCCGTCCTCAAGGCAATCGCAAGCAGTTCAGATCACTAGCCAATACGGCTTCAGGCACGATAAATTCAAAACGAAAATAATTTTATGGTTGGGGTCGCCACATCATGGGGAATTGTATTAAAGGGGTCGCAGCACTATAAAGGTTGAGAACCACTGGTATAGGGTCTCTTGCTTGAGCATGGGATTGGACTAGAAGACCTCCAAGATCCCTTCCAATTCTGCTATTCTATTATTCTGTAATGGGCACCTTCTAATTAGTTCCAAATACACTAGCAATTCTAATCAGACTTGACAGTGCCAACTGTGCCTAGGATATGAGTTGAGAGCTTCTAGTATAAAAACATCTCTATTCAAGTGCAATCAGGACAAAATAGTGTTTCTGACAACCTGAGATACAGTGTTTTCTGCTTTGAACTCATTCCCTCTTATGATATTTGGATAACTTGACCTTTGCTAATGCCTGATATAAGTTGACAGTTCTTTGCTCATGGATACTGGAACTCTTCACCTGAAGCTAGGACTGACTTTGATCTTGGTTCTTATCTATCGATTCTGCTTTAAGATCTTTGTGCAATATTTTGAACTAGGATTATCTGAGTAATCTGAGTATCTTTTGCTCCATCATGTGAAAGTTGGGCTAGAACAGAGCTGTACTGTGTTTGCAAATGTTTGAAGTTTCAAACTTTCTAACTAAGGAGCAGAGAAGGGGAAGCGGCAAGTTGATGGCAACTCTGGTTTGATAACTACAGCTGCAAGCTTTCTGATTTTCTTTCGGGACTTGTTGTTTGCGTACATCTCTGTACTCATATTTGTATTCAAGTTCAGTATTTATAAAATAGCTAAGAAGAAGAAAAATTCCTTGGAAGGTCTGTTTTTCTTTCTAGCTCAAGGGTGTCAAACAAGGTGCTTAAATCTGGCCTGCGGGGCCGGCCTGGAAATAGCAAAGGACCGGCCTGTGGTGCCTCTGGGAGCCAAAATGGGGCGGAGGGGAGGGCATACCAGCGAAGTGCTGCAGGAGGCCCTCCAGGCTGAAAACAGGCTGTGCAGGGGCTGTGTATGGCCACCTGTGCCCCATTTTGGTCGGCAAAGAGCTGCAGGAGGCTGTCCAGGCCATATCCCTCCCCCCGCCAGCCCATGGAGGAGAGCTACAATGCTGATCCGGCCCTCAAAGAAATCCAATGTGACACCCCTGTCCTAGCTCATCTGAAAACCAAATAGGTGGGACCTCAAACCAACGTTAGAACTATGCTGACAAAATACATAAAGTGTACAGGGGTGGGATTCAAAAATTTTAGGAAAGGGTTCTCTGCAGTACGGTGGCGGTGGGGAACGGCATTTTTGCCCTCCCCAGGCTCTGGAGGCTTTTCTTGAGCCTCTGGGAGGGTGAAAACGGCCTCCCCAGGCTCTGGAGGCCCTCTGGAGGCCGGAAAGAGGCCCAATCTTGCGGTAGGCCTGTTTGTCACCTTTCCCAAGCCTCTGCATGCGCCCTACACTTACCTGCATCCAAAATGGGCCACATGGGGACTCCTGGGCGGGGAGGGGCTGGGTGGACAGGGTCAGCCAAGAGTGGGATTGGGGGTTCTCCGAACTGCACAGAATCTTAGCTAGAGGTTCTCCCAAACCCCTGTGAACCCCCAGCAGCCCACTCCTGAAAATGTAGACTATAATGGTTATGGGATGTGTCTTAAGATAACCACAGAGAAGAATTCAGACGTACCTTACCTTAGCCTATTTTGATATCGCTAGCATTGATTTTTAAGTTTAATTATTTTTCTCTTCTGGTACAGTTATTCAAAAGAATACTCATTTTATGTAAATGTCATCTAAAAATTGCTAATGGTTCACCGGTCGGGCAAAGTGTTTTGTCTAGTTTCGTTTTTTATTGATTTGCATTATTTCAATGTCATGTTGCGTTCATGCTTAGCTCTCACGGTCTTTCAGCGTATAATCCTTTGTTAATCGTACTTGGCAATTAAATGTACTTTTGAAAAGACAAAAATGCTCATTAATTTTTCTCTCTTTAGGTGTTTTCAAAATGATCACCCACAATGGGCCTGATCAAAATCAGCCTGGCTTTCTTAGATGCACAATCACACACAATTAAGAGTACTTTTGAAACTCTGTCAGAGAAATTAATGAATCAAACAATGTAGTTTAGCCACTATTTTGTCTTGTTATCCAATTTAAAAAAAATGAAGAGGAAGAAGAAGAAAAAGAGTGGCTCAGAGATCAAATCCATTGCTTAAATAATTTGTATGAATTGCTGAAACTGGTAAGAACAATAGTGTTAATAAAATTAGAATCTCCAACCCATTGTTGGCCTTTGTCTGCTATTATAAAGAAGACAAAAAAAGCTTTTTGAGTTTTTTTTTAAAAAAACATTCACTTAATTTTTTTTTGTTTTACATTTATATCCCGCCCTTCTCCAAAGACTCAGAGCGGCTTACAGTGTATAAGGCAATAGTCTCATTCTATTTGTATATTTTTTTACAAAGTCAACTTATTGCCCCCCCCAACAATCTGGGTCCTCATTTTACCTACCTTATAAAGGATGGAAGGCTGAGTCAACCTTGGGCCGGGCATGAACCTGCAGTAATTGCAGGCTGCTGTGTTCTAATAACAGGCTTCTTAACAGCCTGAGCTATCACGGCCCCTCAGCAAATGAAACAAAAAGGCAACATGGGACTTTTTCTTAACTGTAGGAGCAATCCTAGAGGGACGCATTGGCTCAGTGGCTAAGATGCTGAACTTGTCGATCGAAAGTTTGGCAGTTCAGTGGTTCGAATCCCTAGTGCCACGTGACGGGGTGAGCTCCTGTTACTTGTCCCAGCTTCTGACAACCTAGCAGTTCGAAAGCACGTAAGAAATGCAAGTAGAAAAATAGCGATTCCCTTTGGTGGGAAGGTAACAGCGTTTCATGCGTCTTTGGCATTTAGTCATGCCAGCCACATGACCATGGAGACGTCTTTGGACAGTGCTGGCTCTTCGGCTTTGGAGCACCGCCCCCTAGAGTTGGGAATGACTAGCACATATGAGGGGAACCTTTACCTTTACCATTAGGAGCAATCCTATCTGCAAATACCTTCCTTATTATAAGAATAAAAACATTGTATTCAAAATTCACCCAAACCAATATTCCTTGGACTTTTCAAGATTATAGAACAGGGATGTCTAACTCAAGGCCCAGAGGTTGGATCCAGGGCCGCCCTGGAAACAGTGAAGGACCGGCACACAGTGCCTCTGCCAATGAAAATGGAGCTTCTTCAGCTCTGACTAGATGTGAAGTAAAACGTCTTCAAAGAAAAGCCAGAAAGTCCAATTGTCTCTTTAAAAAAAGCACCTTTGGGACAACCATGATCTGGATGACTGAAAATCTCCATAGACATTTATCCTGTGCATTATTGCACAAAGTCTTTCTACTAGGATTACTTTCCATTAGGATCACTAAAGAGGCAACCATCTAAGTCTCTGCTGACTTCTACCTTTCTGAGGTCAGTAAAATGAGGACCCAGATTGTTGGGAGCAATAGGCTGACTCTGTAAACTGCTTAGAGAGGGCTGTAAAGCACTGTGAAGCATTATATACGTTTAAGTGCTATTGCTGTATAGAATTCGAACCGAATACATGCTGAACTTCAGATTTAACTAGACTCATTCCAAAATTCTGCATTCTGGATATTTCCTATATTTAATATTAAGATGATATTCATAAATCACTAGGCCCAACTGACTCCCAATGACTATGAGCAATGACTCTCCTGTGACTCTTCCCCTCCCCCTCAATCTGAGGGGAGGATCAGAAAATGCAAGATGGCAGTGGTGATTTATTTATTTTATTTATTTATTTATTTATTTAATCAAATTTATATACCGCCCTATCTCCCGAGGGACTCAGGGCGGTTAACAGCCACGTAAAAATATACATAAATACAAATTAAAACCCCAATTAAAAAACTTATTACATACGGCCGAATATTAAAACCCCAATAGAATAATAAAAACCCCATTAAAACCAAATTAAAAATTTTAAATCCTAATCCAGTCCTGCGCAGATGAAAAGATGTGTCTTAAGCTTGCGGCGAAAGGTTCGAAGGTCAGGAAGTTGACGTAGTCCTGGGGGAAGTACGTTCCAGAGGGCGGGAGCCCCCACAGAAAAGGCCCTTCCCCTGGGCGTCGCCAGCCGGCACTGCCTGGCTGACGGCACCCTGAGGAGTCCCTCCCTGTGAGAGCGAACGGGATTAAAGAGTTGATGCCCCAATCTGTTTTGGACATGCACATGCAACAAATATACCAAGAGTAGAGCTTCTACTCTGTGATCAACATTTTCATCACCTCACTCACCATCATGTCCCTGCATGGAAAAAATATGGGAAAAAGTAACACTGTCTTTATTTTTAAAGGCTTTTGTCTAATGAAGTCTTCTGCATGTCATTTGCATCTGGATTCTCTGTATTGCTTACCTTCTTGGGCACTGAAGCCTTATTATGTAATTTAGCCTGAGACACAATCTTATAAGCAAATATTTATTTTGCTTCTGATAACCTTGACCGCTTCACTTCATTAACTTAATTCTCTAAGAAGCGTGTACCCTTTCAAGTACTATCGAACTATTTCAGTGTGAGAGTCCTTCAGTTACTTGCTGATGGCAACCATCAAAGGTGCTTCAAATGCCACTTACTTGATCTCAATCACATAGATTTATGAATATCATCTTGATATTAAATATCCAGAACTGAAGGCAGTATTTTGGAGGATACTAAATCTGAAGTTCAGCATGTGTTCAGTTTGAATTCTATATGACAATAAACCTGGGTGAAATCTACTTACCTTCCCTACTGGTTTGGAAGTGCGCATGCACATCATGTGCTATTTTGGACCTCTGCGCATGCATAAAGCCTTCTGCGCATGTGCAGAGGGTCAAAAACAGGTTACTTCCTGGTTAAAACCTGGAGGTAATAACGTCCGGGCAGGTGATCAGAGCCTCACGCTGCTGCCTCTACCGGTTCGCCAAACCACCTGCCACCGTTCGCACCGGTTTGTCCGAACCAGTGTGAACCTATAGCATTTCACCCCTGCAATAAACTTGTGTTTATTGGCTGTGAAGCTAACATACTGCAGAGTACAGTTAGCAAATAAACAGTTTGATTATTGATTATTGGCAGTTCACTCCCTTCTATCCAGGACATAGCATGCAAGTGTTGCTTAAGCAGGGTCAGCAGGGTTGTCTGAGATGCTACACATCCTCTTCACAACCAGTTGTTCCTTGTTACCTTCTGGGAGGAGGCTTCGTGGTATCCGAAGCAGAACATCCAGATTTGGCCACAGTTTTGTTCCATACAGTATCAACCTTGTGAACTCTCAAGTTTCTTCTTTCCTCTATGTATTCAAGGTGGACTATTTACATTATATTTATATGTTAGGGCAGGGGTCTCAAACTCAGTTTCATTGAGGCCTGCATGAGGGTTGTTTCTGACCTTGGGGGGTGGGCAGGGTGGGTATGGCCAGCTCGACATCACACATGTTGTGGGTGCCTGTGGTGGCCTGAGTGCTCTGCCAGTGAAAATGGGCTCCCAAGCTCCGTTTTCCATTGCAATGGCCTCCTGCAACCATCTGCCAGTGAAAACGGAGCCCAGGAGGACTGCATGCAGCCCTCACAAGCTCCATTTTCACTTGCAGAGTCACCGCGGGTCAGTCCTTCACTGTTTCCAGGGCCGCCTCATGGGCCAGATCTAAGCACCCCGCAGGCTGGATCTGGCCCCCAGGCCTTGAGTTTGAGACCCCTGTATTAAGGTGTAGGTATACACATATGTATGTATACAGCATATCTATATGTGTGTTATATTTGTGTACATTTTGAGAGCAGGCAAGATAATTTCACTTTTAATGTGTGCCAGAGTGCTGACAGGGGAAAAATGTAAATAAACTTTATCTTATCTTATTGACAACATGGAAGCCACAGGGATGAATTTCAGGTCGTCCTTGGTTAATGATGATAATTGGGACTGGAATTATGGTTGTTCAGCAACACGGCTGTCAAATACAATGTTATGTGACTGCACTGCTTAGTCATGAAAATGACAGCACTTCCAGTTACTGTCATTAAGCAAACCAGTCTGGGCCATTAAGCGAGGAACTCACACGGTTACCATTTGCAGCTTCCTGTCCACATTGACTCTGTTTATCGAAAGCTGGCAAAGACGTTAACATGGTGATCCTTCAGAACACTGTGACTTTGCATTTTGCAAACTGGGCACCATGTACCTGGATAGTGATCATGTGACCACGGGAAGGCTACAATAGCTGGAATCCTGAGGACTGATTTGTAAGCACCACTTATTCAGCGGTGTTGCAAGTTAGAACAATTTATTTATTTATTTATTTATTTTATTTATTTTTCAGATTTATATACCGCCCTATCTCCCTAGGGACTCAGGGCGGTTCACAGGCAATTAAAAACAAACATATAAATACAATTTAAAATCAGACATAAAAAACTTATTCAATAGCCAGATTGATAAAAAACAATATAAATACTAAGAACCCCATTAAAACCAATAAATTTAAAAACTAACCCAGCCCCGCGCAAATAAATAGGTGTGTTTTGAGCTCGCGACGAAAGGTTCGGAGGTCCGGAAGTTGACGAAGTCCTGGAGGGAGTTCGTTCCAGAGGGTGGGAGCCCCCACAGAGAAGGCCCTTCCCCTGGGTGTCGCCAGACGGCACTGCCTAGCCGACGGCACCCTGAGGAGTCCCTCTCTGTGAGAGCGGACGGGTCGGTGAGAGGTACTCGGTAGCAGCAGGCGGTCCCGTAAGTAACCTTTCGCCGCAATTGTTGAATGAGCGGTCATTAAATAGGATCACCTCTATTTGCATCTCTGAGTATAAGGGGGAGATTTTCAAAAGGTGGGTATTTTCACTTTTGCACTCAGAATAGCAGAGTTGGAAGGGATGTTGAAGGTGTTCTAATCCAACAGTCCCCAACAGTCTGTGAACCAGCATTGGTCTGCAGTAACCGGGCCGTACAAACAAGCAATCCCACATCTGTGGGATGCCACGCCTCTCCGGTCCTCAGAAAAACCTTTCTCCATGGAACCGATCTCAGGTGCCCAGAAGGTTGGGGGCCACTGTTCTAGTCTACCCTCTGACCCCTGCTCAGGGGGGTTGGGCTAGCTAGTCCAGCCTCCTCTCACTATCATCATCATAATCTTTTAATGAACCCATAATCTCTTGTGGGATGGAGTCTGGGCAACTGAATGAAGCTGAGCATTTACTGGCCGGATGCTCTTCCTGTTGCCAAGGCAGAGTTGCAGTATATCACAGAAGTGAGTACCACCCCTTCACATTTTGTAAATATTTCAGTATATCTTTTTCATGTGACAACACTGAAGAAATGGCACTTGGCTACAATGTAAAGTAGTGAGTGTACAGCTTGTATAACAGTGTAAATGTGCTGTCCCCTCAAAATAACGCCACTGGAGTCCTCTTCCACTCCTCCATGATGACATCACAGAGCTGGTGGATGTTAGAGACCTTGCGCACCTCCCCCTTATGCTTCAGGATGCCCCACAGATGCTCAACAGGGTTTAGGTCTGGAGACATGCTTGGCCAGTCCATCACCTTTACCCTCAGCTTCTTTAGCAAGGCAGTGGTTGCTTTGGAGGTGTGTTTGGGGTTGTTATCATGTTGGAATACTGCCCTGCGGCCCAGTCTCCGAAGGGAGAGGATCATGCTCTGCTTCAGAATGTCACAGTACATACTGGCATTCATGGTTCCCTCAATGAACTGTAACTCCCCAGATATACTTAAATATACCTAAATATTTACAAAATGTGAGGGGCTGTACTCACTTCTGTGATATACTGTATATTCAGCAGATATATTCTCAACGTGCCCAGAGAGAGAAATAGCTGCCTCTACCTAGGATTGAACTCACAGCCTCTGGATAGTGAGGCAAGAGCTCAACCTCTACGCCACCGTACCACCCTTGCTTCCTTTTGCTATGCCTGCTTAGATTGAGTTTATCAACCATAAGCTTCGACCTCTATGGATGCATTGATCTTTTTTTTTTCCCCATACAGTTTTTTCTCATGCAAGCTATTTTGCCAATGCAGTGAGCCTTTTTTTAAAAAAAAATGTGTGTGAATGTATGTATAACCAGAGAGAAGCAAACTCTATGCTGGAATAGAAACCTCTTGTGATTCAGCCAGTTTATTGTTAGGTTTATATAAATTATGACATTATATGGTGATTCTGATGAAATATCAGCTAAAAGTTAGAGCTTCATTTTCTTTTCCCCCTTGGAGCTGTAATTCTGCCTTTTGGTTCTGCATGCATAAAAATAATTATGGCTAGGGGAAAAAAAAGTGCCCAAGGGAGCCCATTGTTTCTTGAATAATCTGAACCTGCGGAGTCAGCTCTGGAAAAAAAAGGACCATAGCTTTTCCCTGAGTTTTGCTGAAGATCAGCAATTTGGAATGTATGTTTCTTCAGCTCAGGGATTTAGATTTTGTGAAATATTATTTGTAGGTTTCTTTTAAATTAGTTCTGTTTATTTCATTGAACATGTAATTCTCCTTCTACCCCAAGTGGATTGCAAAATTAATTTGTACTGTATAAATGCAGAATATGTGTGCCACACATAGAAGAAAATTCAATAATGAAATCATACATATGGTTGTTTTTTTTTAAAAAAACTAGTAGCATAGCAGTTGCCTCCATCTGCGCAATTTGCCTCTGAGTAATTTCTTTCTAAGAGGATGCGGTGGCTGAGTGGCTAAAACGCTGAGCTTGTCAATCAAAAGGTCGGCAGTTCAGTGGTTCGAATCCCTAGTGCCGTGTAACAAAGTGAGCTCCCATGACTTGTCCCAGCTTCTGCCAACCTAGCAATTCGAAATCATGTAAAAAATGCAAGTAGAAAAATAGGGGTCACCTTTGGTGGGAAGCTAACAGCGTTCCATGCACCTTTGGCGTTGAGTCATGCCAGCCACATGACCACAGAGACGTCTTCGGACAGCGCTGGCTCTTTGGCTTTGAAATGGAGATGAGCACCGCCCCCTAGAGTCGGGAACAACTAGCACATATGTGCAAGGGGAACCTTTACCTTTACTAATTTCTTTCTTCAAAAAGTGTTGAACATTCTTTTTGGAACATTTTTACCATTGGCATTCAATGTGACCAAAAAAAATAAAATAAAAAAATCCTTTCAAGGATTTTGTTGCTCTGGCCTGAGGAGAAAAACCTGACCCCAGATAAAGTTCTCTGGGTACAGTGCCAAAAGATTACACAATCTGATCTGAGACGGTTTCATTGAGTTATTGTGGAAAAATAACCTTGTGTTTGGAATGCAAATGAATCACACCAATCTCTATAAGTAGATCGTGTGCTTGAATCTTAAGTCAGCACTGGACAATCTGTGCGCCAAGATTTGGGTCAAGATTTGAGAGATATTCGCTGACCTAAACAGAGAAACAGAATGACCACAAGTGGGCAAAAATATTGGAAAGTAGGAGTTATCTTACACCTGGAGTACAGAATAATCTTCTCTTGCTTTAACGTGACTTCCTGTTTTATTGTGCTTTGTATTGTCTGGACATATTTTAAGTTTCTGCCTTTTGGTAATGATAAAGCATTCATTGACCATCACCAGGGAACTAAGTGGAAAATCAATACAGTAAGTATTGAATAAGCATATGGACTAAAACAGGGGTCTCCAACCTTGGTCCCTTTAAGACTTGTGAACTTCAACTCTGGGAGGGACTCTGGGAGTTGAAGTCCACAAGTCTTAAAGGGACCAAGGTTGGAGACCTCTGGACTAAAGAGCTCTGTAACAGCAAGTTGTCTCTCTTCCTGCTTTTGAGTCCTCCTCTCTTCCTAGATTTACCTTTATGATGTCCTTCCCCTGTGTAGTCTCCAGGGGATGAGCAGTGCTTCCTCTGTGGATAGATTTAGTGGTGGGATTCAAATAGTTTAACAACTGGTTCTGTGCCCTAATGAATGGCTGGGTGGGTGTGGCCATGGCGGGAATTGCCAGGGGCTGTGACAGGCAGCACTCGGCCTCCTGAGCCCCCCTGGGAGCAAAAATGGGCCATGGGTGGGAACGCTGCCTCCCTGCACCCCATTTTGGGCCTAGTAGGCCTCCCTGCAGCCTCCTAAGAGCAAAAACGGGGCGTGGGGGGGGGCACCCTGCCACGCCCTGTTTTGGACTTAGTAGACCTCCCTGCATTTACCTGGGAGCCAAAATGGGGTGGGTGGGGACTCCTGGAAGGGGCAGGGAGGGGAGGAACAGGGCCAGCCTGCAATTTAACAAACAATTTGCCTAAACCGGCTGAATCCCACTACTGGATAGATTTGTCTACGGGGTTGCAGTGATTGTATAAAATTATTTAGCTGCAAAAATCCCCAAGCAATAACTTGTGGCACACAGAGAACCCCCCGCCTCTTCTGAAACAGCAGAGATTGCGTAGGGATTTCAATACAGGTTATAAAAATGAGATTTGTGGAATTAAAGGGGGGAAAAAACACAGAGTAATTGTTATATTAGAATTGGCAGATGTACAACTGGGGAAATCTTGTGGCAGTCAGTGAAAGATCTTCATGACAATATTGTTTGGTATCCTGCATTAATTCAAACCCCTAGTTAGCTGTGCAGTACCTTGTAAAGTATGCTATCCCAGCCTAGTTTATCTCTTAAGTTTTTTTTAATGAGAATATTTAAAAGAGGCAAAGCAATGTAGACAGACAAATGCCATAAAAATGAGTAATCAGGATGGCAAACCAGAATATGAAAAGCACTAACATAATGTTAATGTCTTCGGTGGGAAATAAGAGATTCCAAAACTTAGCTAGGTAATTCTGTTTTTTCCAGCAGTGATTTAGGATTGATTCTATTTATAGCTTGTTAAGGAGCAGGACTGCATAGCTACTAAGCCAAACAAAGCTTAAACATATCTCAGTCTTGCATTATGACGGTCCATTGCTTGATAACTTGCCTGTTATGGTGGTCTCTGTATAAACGTCACATGCAGAAAATTTACTGAACGTTGATGGCTTGGAGAACAGAAACAAGATTTCTGAATGGAGGACAATTAACCAGTAGAACAGCTTGCCTCCAGAAATCGTGGGTGTTCCATCACTGGATGTTTTTAAGAAGACAATCACTTATCTGAAATACTATAGGTTCTCCTGCTTGAGCAGGGGGCTGGACTAGAAGACCTCCAAGGTCCCTTCCAGAATATTCATTCTATTCTAAGATGTTCACTTTGGCTTGGTAGAAATACACTGTGCATACTGATTTTAAGTTTACACTATCAAATCTGGAGTGGAATTGGGTTCCTAATCCATTTTCTTTGAAAACACTGAGGTTTGTTTACATTTAGATGTAATGGATTTATCACACTTTTCATTGTCCGACTGCACAATCAGAGCGAGTAAACACAAGGTGGGAGTGTCCTGCAAAAAACTAATTTCCATTCAAATGTGTATTAGGGAGGCCGCATTGCAAGATTAATCTGAAGACAAACAGGGTAATTTCCTTATTCGGATAAATACACAAGACCATTAGAATCTCTTACAGGAAATGAACTTGGCAAGGTTAGAAATAAGAGATCACGAAGGAGAGTAAATATTTAGTAAAGTGAATAGCTTTATTAGAAGGGATAGAGGAGATTTTGATTGACTGTGTGGGAGGGCTTCTGTTAGAGGACACTCTGAAGTGGATGAAAGACAGGTAGGTTGAGCAAGGACAACTCTTCATTCTCCATCCCATGAACAGTGTAGCAGCAGGTATAATAGGCAGGTAGCAGAGATAAGAAGGACATTCTAGATCAGGGGTGTCAAACTCAAGGCCCGGGGACCAGATCTGGTCCGTGGGTGCTTAGATCTGGCCCACAGGGCCACCCTGGAAACAGCAAAGGACTGGCCCATGGTGCCTCTGCCAACAAAAATGGAGCTCGGGAGGGCCACAGGCGGCCCTCCCGAACTCCGTTTTCATTGGCAGAGGGTTGCAGGAGGCCATCGCAGTTGAAAACAGAGCTCGGGAGCCTGTTTTCTCTGGCAGAGCGCTTGGGCCACTATAGGCGCCCTCGACACAAGTGGCAGCTGGATAAGCCCACCCTAGCCACGCCCATTCTGCCCAGCCACAGAGGTCAAACACAACCCTGGTGCGGCCCTCAATGAAATTGAGTTTGACACTCCTGCTCTAGATATACAGAGGGATGGTTGATAAAAGCATAGCCTAGATCTTGTATATGGAATAAATACTGGTAATTAAAGCACCTGATTCCAAGGACATGGTAGATGCTGGTCTATGATATATGTGTACAAATAATCCTTGCTTAGCGACTGCCTTAGATAGTGAATCATTACAGGTATGATGGTGATGAAAAAGTACCTTTATGACCAATCCTCACTTTTATGACCTCCAGAGGTCTGTAAATAGCAATAGCACTTACTTATATACTACCCCAGAGTGCTTTATATCACTCTTCGAGCGGTTTACAGTATCAGCATATTGCCTTCAAACTGGGTCCTCATTTTACGACCTCGGAAGGATGGAAGGTGCTGCATAAAAGGGGCGTGCATAAGAGCACCAGTGTGCCTACCGTCCCTGTCCTAATGTTCCCTTTAATTGTATTCATTTTATGTATTCAATTCATGCTTATACTTACATATATTATTTAACATGTATTCGACAAAATAAATAAATAAATAAATAAAATAAAATAAAGGTGGATCAACCTTGAGTCTCTTCAGAATTGAACTCCAGGCTGTGGGCAGAGTTTGCCTGCAATGCTGCATTCTAACCACGGAGCCACCAGGGAAAGCTGAAATACAATCATAAACAGAGTTGTGGTTTTACTTGGTGGCTGCTTTGTTTGATGACTGAGTTGCTAGTCCCAGTTGCGGTCACTAAATGAAGACTACGTGTACCCTGAGACAAATTGCCTTCAGTTCCATTTTGCAGCTGTTCATTCTGGTGACTCTTGCATTAAAACATTGCTTCAGGAATTTGGTTTCAGACCTACTGTCAACCCTGAAGCTGACCTGGCTATGGCCGTTTTCTGTTCTGTAGCTTTTTTAATAAGGATTTTTCTTCACATGGCTTGATACAGCCTGGAGCTGAGGGGTGGGGGGTGTAGAGATAACTGGGGTTTTGTAGCTAAAACAAAATAGTTCTCCTACGAGCCAAGGACATTCCAACAGATGACTGGCCAGCGGAAGAAGAGAAAAGTAACCAGGCAACCAGCCAGCACCCAGATGGGCAATGTGATTTATGGTTTGGGAGAACGGGAAACTTTCACTTTTTAATGAGGTGGAAAATGTGGGAACTCTCAGAGTTGGTTTTCCACCAGTCTGGGCCAAGGTGATATCTCCAAATAAAGCTGTTCTTTGAGGAATCAACCTGCCTCAGAGTTCTGTTTGCAATGGGTTACTTGGAACGCTGACACCAGAAGTGGTATTCAGCAGGTTCTGACGAACTGGTAGCAGAAATTTTGAGTAGTTCAGAGAACCGGTAAATACCATCTCCCCCCCCGCCCCCATCTATTCTCTGCCTCCCGAGTCCCAGCTGATTGGGAGGAAATAGGGATTTTGCAGAAACCTTCCCCTGGAGTAGGGAGGGAATGAAGATTTTACAATATCCTTCCCCTGCCCCGCCCACCAAGCCATGCCCCACCCACCAAGCCTCGCCCACAGAACCAGTAGTAAAAAAAAATTGAATCCCACCACTGGCTGACACCTACATTATCTCGGAAGTGTGAGGCATTTACTGTAATTCATAGAGAATTTGATTGCATTGTGGTTTTCTTTCCCCCAGCAAGTTGATTCTGAACGCCATTTCTACAGGCAGAAAATTGAAACGTGCCTATGAATTTGTGGGTCTTTTTGTATCATCATAACCAATAATAATAATATCTCTTTTTCCATCCAAACAGGTTTTGTTATTGGCTGGGCCTAGCCAAGCACAACAGGGTCCTGATGGGTGACTCGACCTCAAGGCGGTCAATCATTGTCTCTCGTTTGCCAATATTCCGGAGAAGTATTAACCGAAGACATGATTCCCTTCCATCCTCACCAACTTCCAACAGTACCGTTGGCGTTCACAGTTCCTCTCCCTCCAGCACCAACTCTAGCTCAGGTAGCACAGGCAAGCGCAGAAGCCTCTTCCGGACACCGTCCATTAGCTTCCATCACAGAAAGGGGAGCGATCAGAAGACAGAGTCTTCAAGCCAGAACGTGGGCGTTTTGAACGGTGCCCAGTCAGGCCACAACACTTTGCAAAAGCTTGGTTTGGAGGAAAATGCGAAGAATAGAAGCAGGCATTCCGTCGGTTTCGGAAGTTCTCGAAATAAAAAGATCACGAGGTCCTTGACTGAGAACTTTGAAAAGGGGAGGGAGCCCTCGACCAACAAGAACGTTTTCATAAATTGCATAAGTTCTGGAAAGAACGAAGGCGATGACTCTGGCTTTACCGAGGCCCAGAGCAAGTCTTCTGTTAAACATGCCTCAAGGAAGCTTCTCCCTAAGTCGTTCTCGACACACTACAGATTCTCAAAGCCGGTCCCTCAGAGCCAGTCGGTTTCCTGCGTTCAACCCTCCTCTTGTTCACTGGAGATTAAATCCAACGTTGAAACCGATCCCGTGTCTGCAAAGTCTTCCCCTTCGGAATGTATAGGCAGCTCTCTGGTTTCCGCCGATCTGACAACGGTGCAGACACCATCCGAGTTTTTAGCGTTGACTGAGGATTCTGTTTCGGAGGTTGATGGGCTGCCTGCCTGTGGAAACTCGCACCCAGAAACCTTGGCCCACAATGTGTCTACCTCTCAAACCTTTGCTGCTTCTCCTCTTTCAAGGAAAACAACACTTACCGAGAGTGTTTCCCCTTCTGCGGAAAGTTACAGGGCTAGAAATGTATTGCTCACTGAAGCCAGCACTTTCTCGGAAATCCTCGATTCAAATCGAAAGCATACAAGAGTGTTATTGCCAGAGCTGTTTGCTAAACAGACCAGCCATTCGGAAGATGTAAACTCAGGAGCTAAAGCACAACTGAAAACCTTTGTCTTAAACCAGGGAGAAGTGGTTGAAAGTTCTCCAAAAGCACAGAGATTACAGAGGGACCAACAAAAAGCAAGAGTATCAGAACATGTCAGGGAAGTCTTTCCAGGCACAGAATCTAAGACCGCTCCTTTGTCTTCTGAACCTCAGTCTTTTCAAACACAGCAGACAAATGACATAAACCATGCCAAGGGTATGTATCGTTCAACCATTGCTGTCTTCTGGGAAAAAAAAGTTCATTCATAAAAAAAAGTCTTTCCTTCCAATTACTGTATGCATGAATAACATTTCGATAGCTTGCCATTTATGCTTGGCATGTCATGAAGATGAGGCTTTGGGGTTTTTTCTAAGTTACTAGTGAGAGGTCTTATAAATGAATGATCAGTGGTACTTTCCAATTAGTTTGGATTTACAAAGATAAAAGATACAGGTAGTCCTTGAGTTACACCGGTTTGTTTAGCGACCGTTCAAAGTTACAGCAGCACTAGAAAAAGGGACCAATGATCATTTTTTCACACTTACAACTGTTGCAGCAACCCCACGATGGGGGTCAGTGTCATGCTTGACACTGACTCGTATTTATGACAGTGGCAGAGGCCTGGGATCATGTGACTCCCTTTTGTGACCTTCCGACAAGCAAAGTCAATGAGGAAGGCAGATTCACTTAAAAACCATGTTATTAACTTAACAACGACAGTGATTCACTTAACAATTGTGGCAGGAAATCTTGTAAAATGGGGCAAAACTCACATAACAACTGTCTCACTTAGCGACATAAATTTTGGGCTCAATTGTGGTTGTAAGTCGAGGACGACCTGTACATAGTGATGAATGCTATTACTTCCTAAAATAAGCATTCAGCAAGATTTGTGGGAAGCCCTTCCTATTTAATTAGTTGATGTAAGGGATCACATTCAAAATCAGACAGAAATTGCTAGGGATATATTGCAGGCAAATGATAGTCAAAAATAAATGTGATTCCATTCATCCACTTTAACTGTGATTTGTAACAGTGAGTTTCTACTTTAACATATTCCACAGCTTTCTAATTCCATCTTCTTCTTCTTTTTTTTTGTTTACATTTATATCCCGCCCTTCTCCGAAGACTCAGGGCGGCTTACAGTGTATAAGGCAATTCTTATCTCTAAGCCATTCTTTAAATGCCATTATCCATTTCTCTTGTCCTTTTGAAAATTATGGGTATCAGATATTGCAGTGCAATTATTGGCAGCATACAGTAGTGGCCAAAATTGTGGAAACCTTTTGGGAAAAGTGTATTTTTGAGGTTTGATGGCTAATTATACCACTTTTTTTTTGAGCTTCAAGATAATCATATTCTGCTGGAATCGCCTGGGAATAGCCCAGACCTTAGCCCAATTAAAAATCTATGGAGCCGATTAAAGAAATTTGTTAGTCAGAAGTGACCCAGCAATAAAACCCAGTTAATAGAAGCCATCATTCAATCTTGGTTTCACACAGTGGTGGGATTCAGCCGGTTCGCACCACTTTGGGAGAACCGGTTGTTACCTTTCTGAGCAGTTTGGTGAACTGGTTGTTGGGAGAAATCATTAGGGCAGAGAACCGGTTGTTAAATTATTTGAATCCCACCACTGGTTTCACATGATAACAGCTGCAGAACTAAAAGACTTTGTTCACTCCATGGGAAGATGTTGTAAGCCTATAATTCATGCTAAAAGTTACCCAACTAAGTATTAACTGACATGGTGATAATTTTTGTATATCTCATTTTTTCTATGTGTTTCACTTTTCTTCTTTATACTGTAACTGCTATTCTAATAGCAAATCCTTCATAAAAGTTATTGCATTACATTCTTGATTAAATTATCTTTCCATTGATATATAATTTTACAGTACTACTCCCCCCCCAAAAAAGTGGTGTTATTAGCTAGTTTTAGAAAATACACTTTTCCTAAAAGGTTTCCACAATTTTGGCCACTAGTGTATTTACCCAATTTCTTCATTATAATGCCCCCTTGTGCCAAATATTTTTTTTCTCACTTTGATAATATTCCTGCTTTAGGAATTCATAAACTACACTCACATTCACAATGTCTTGCTCATTGTCTCTTTTCAGGCTCCTTAACATTCATTAATTTTATATTTGTTACACATATATTTTATGCTTATTCCATTTTCATCAAAATATATTTTTCTCTCCAGACTCAAATCAATCCCAGACATGGTTAGACTTACTTGGTTTACTGAATTGGAGATATTGGAACGTAGTCCATATAAATGACAGTTTGTGTAGAAGGCCTGTGAATAGGTGTGCCAGTGATATATCGCTTATTATGTGCTGTGCTAATCACTTATTATTGAGTTATTGTAACTGAGAAGTTAATTACATGTTAAGCATATAAAACTTACAATTATTATGTCAGGACAGCTGAAATATCATATGAGGCTTTTGTGCTGGAATTTCTTCTTCAAAACTGAAAAAAAATGTTTACTTACACTAAATTCTTATAGACAGCTGTCCTGCTACCAGCAACAGCATAATCTATGATCCATTGCTACCAACAATGGCATAATCTATTTTCAAAGTTTTTAGATCATATTGAATTTCTCAGCTGAATGCACAGAATACATTTGATGCCTAGATACGATTGTGTCTTGTTTTTGCATATGATAAAGTAGATTCAGTAGAACTGATAAAAGCTTGGAATAGTAACAAGATACGAGTGATGCTAAGCATCTCAAACCAAAATACATGTTCATGGAAGTGAAGGTGAGTTTATGTGTATCACCTTAAATCCTCTACTGAAATCAAGGGGATTAATAACTGCATTGCCTCCTCCCACAGATTAGGGATGTAGATTTTTTGAAAAAGATTTGGAACAAGCGCTTTAGACTTCATATGACCACCACACTTCTCTGCTTTAAGGATCCCAAAGACTTCTTAAAATCATTAAGTAATTCACTAGGTATGTTGGGACTGTAATTACAAAATATCTAGGAAATATATTAGGTTTTGTTCGGAGAAAATATAGAACTATCGTTCCAATAGTCCAGGATTAAAGGCAGTAGATTGTGGAAGACAAGAAATTACAGCTGGCTTTACACTTTGTATTATTTACAGCCACACATTTATTTTAATCAACTTGTTTTTGAAGAAGTCACAATGGCTTGGTTCAGAAATGTTACTAAAGTGCCTTTCAGCATATACTGCTGACTATTTCCAATGTGATTGATTGATTATGTGCCATTTACCGTATTTTTCGGAGTATAAGACGCTCCGGACTATAAAATGCACCTACTTTTTTGGGGAGAAAACAAGAAAAAAACAACAATCTGCCTCTGCCTCCCAGCAATTTGCCTCATTGCAGCAAACAGCAAACAGTTTAACTGTTTCAGTTTAATTTTCATTTTAAGCACAGCCTGATTAGCATAAGAAAAAAAATCTGCCTTTGCCTCCTTGCAGCAAATGGGGTGTGCAGCAATAGGCAATGGCAATCCCTGCAGCCTGAAACAGCTTATGGTCGGGAGCCGATCCAACCAACAATCAGCTGCTTGTGCTAATCAGGCTGTGCTGAAGCTGAAATGAGCTGTTTGATGCAAGGATGTAAATTGCTGGGAGGCAGAGGCCAAAGGGTGGGGGCCAACAGGTGGGTGGGGCTACATTTGGTGAATAAGACGTACCCAAATTTTCACCCTCTTTTAGGGGGGGGAAATGCATCTTATACTCCAAAAAATATGGTAGTTGTTTTCAGCTCCTATTTGACCACATAAACTAATTTTCTCCGTGACAGTGTATCCCCTACTTCTTTTTTCAAGGCTCCAAATGATGCAGTCTTTGCCACTGTAACCAAGTTCATCTACTTTACAGCTGATCATAATCTTCACCTTCTCCTCCACCTTTCCCAGCATTAGAGCCTTTTCCACCGTGGTAGATCTTCCTGTAATGTGTCTGACATAGAATAATTTGAGCCTGGCCGTTTGTGCCTTGAGTCAAAACTCTGGGTTGATTTATTCAATGATCCATTGGTTCAGGGGTCTCCAACCTTGGTCCCTTTAAGACTTGTGGACTTCAACTCCCAGAGTTCCTCAGCCAGCAAAGTCTTAAAGAAGTCCACAAGTCTTAAAGGGACCAAGGTTGGAGACCCCTGCATTGGTTTGTTTTCTTGGTTGTCCAATGTATAGGCAAGGATTTTCCAGTAAGAAACCCAGATCAAGGTTTAAGTGGTGGGATGATCTCCAGGGGGGATGAGTCTGCCTATCGAGAAGAGGTGGAACGGTTGCTTTCGTGATGTGGAGACAATAACTTAGTCCTTAACGCAAATAAGAGGGAGCTTATAGTGGACTATATAGTGGACTATAGAAGGAATAGATCAAACATCCAGCCCTTGCTTGTCAAGGGAGACCGAGTGGAGCAAGTGGCCGGTCTTAAGTTTCTGGATGTTATCATAAAAGAGGACCTGACCTGGGGCACTCACATTGCACCACTGGTCAAAAGGGCCCAGCAGAGATTATACTACCTGAGACTTCTCATGAAACAACTGAATCAAAAACTGCTGGTGGCCTTCTACCGCTGCACCATAGAAAGTATTTTAACTCACTGCATCTGTGTATGCCAATTGCACAGTGGCAGATAGGACAGCACTCCAGAGGGTCAACGTCATTGCCCAGAGGATTATTGGTTGCCCTCTTCCCTCTTTGGAAGAGCTTTATAGCTCCCGCTGCCTTAAGAAAGTTCAAAACATTCTTAAAGATCCATCTCATCCAGGACACCCTTTTTTTGAACTATTACCATCTGGCAGGCGGTACAGGATAATAAAAACAAGGGCAAATAGGCTGAAAAACAGCTTCTATCCCAGGGCAATAACCATATTGAATTCTATGGTATAGTGCAATATCGGGTTTTCAATTCAATTGTATAGAATGTGTGAAGGATGTAAGTTTGTGTTTTTATTTTTATAGTTATAATGTACACTGAAGATGACATTTAATTTTGTTGTACCATGTGCAATAAGAAAAAAGTAAAGTAAACTAAACTAAATTGGATGCAGCTCAATTTCCGAGTAATGCACCTTTGATTAAAAGAAATGTTTCTGAATGACGCTTGCAGCATTGATGACGATTGTAAATAAGCCTATATATCTTTCTTCACAGTGAATCTTCCCAATAGTTTTAGTCCATTTCGAGAAGGAAGATTCATAGAAAAGCGTTTAAGGTCCTCCTCGGAAGGCACTGCTGGGAACAGTCGGATGATCCTAAAACCAAAGGATGGAAACCCAGAAGACATAAATTGTTTAAGAAAACAGAGAACAAGTTCCTCATCATCTAAAATGAATAGCTTGGTAAGTTTGCAAAGCCTTGAGTGGCTCGTTGCTTCTTTCCTTCTTGTTCTTGATGAATAAACAAAATCTGGGACCATAATTGGAAATTTTGGTAATGTGTTGATGGTCAGGTTTTCTGAGCCTGAGCCTGCATTGTATGTTCTTTATGTAGAAAACAGTTGCACGACTGTGGGCAAGTGGACAGTTACAATCACAGTTGCAATTTTCTGTATCTATTCTACAGGAAAACTGAAAACATGTATTTTATCTGTAGAAAACGTCCATGTTTAGTCTGGAGTACCTCTAGTTTAGGACACGTGGTGACTCAGTGGCTAAGACGCTGAGCTTATTGATTGAAATGTCGGCAGTTCAGTGGTTCGAATCCCTAGTGCTGCATAATAGGGTGAGCTCCCGTTACTCATCCCAATTTCTGCCAACCTAGCAGTTTGATAGCATGTAAAAAAATGGAAGTAGAAAACATAGGGACCACCTTTGGTGGGAAGGTAACAGCGTTCCGTGTGCCTTTGCCGTTTAGTCATGCTGGCCACATGAAAAACGGAAACATCTTCGGACAGCGCTGGTTCTTCGGCTTTGAAACGGAGATGAGCATCGCCCCCTAGAGTCAAGAATGACTAGCACATATGTGCGAGGGGAACTTTTACCTTTACCTTTACCTTTACCTCTAATTTAGAAGATAACTGAGTTCGACCTCGGATAGCTGGTAGAATGGATTATATGGATGATGGAGCAGTGATGAAATCCAATTTTTTTTACTACTGGTTCTGTGGGCGGGGCTTGGTGGGTGTGGCAGGGGAAAGATACTGCAAAATCTCCATTCCCTCCCCACTCTGGGGCCAGCCAGAGATGGTATTTGCCGGTTCTCCAAACTACTCAAAATTTCTGCAACCGGTTCTCCAGAACCTGCTGGATTTCACCTCTGTGATAGAGATACATAAAATCCACAGTGTCATAATAATGTTCTCTGTGGACGTCTCTGCCAGTGGGAGCATAGTTTTGTATAACAAATCAGGCTGAGCAAATAAAAACTTCGAGATGATGCTTGAGGTGCTGGTGAATGTAAATGAGTTTTATCACACACACAACTTTCTTTGATGTTCTCCCTCTTAGAGAAAAAGTAGAGGTTACTTATCTTGTTAAATAGAAGAGAGGTTCCAATGGAGAAATTCCCTTTTATATACCTGCTTCCTACAACAGAATTTAAGGAGTGAAGCTCAGTGATTCTGGTAGAATTTCAAAACTAATGTATATAGAAGCATACAGGACATTGCAATAATGAATACTATATAATCCAATTTCCCTAGTTGGAGGCCCATCTATTGTATTGTTTATTTCTCTGTTTACATTGTGAGCTTTTTTCTTTCTATGGAGCAAATTTCACAAAACTAGGGATCTTTATATTTTTTCTTTCCCAACGATATCTTTGAAGGATGCCATGAAATGTCATATTATACCAAAGGGTTTCCTTGGACAAGACGGAAAATTGTAGCACGGAATGTTTATTCTGAAGGTTTTATTTAGACAAAAGGGAAAAATTGGAGTACAACATGGAATTGAAAATGTAACCAAGCAAAAAGAAAGCAAAAAAACAACAACAAAAACCCACAAATGTTTATGGAGATTCTCTGTCATCCAGCTCATGGTTGTCCCAAAGGGGCTGTTTTTTTTTTTTTTTTCCAAGAGGCAACTGGACTTTCCGGTTTTTCTTTGAAGATGTTTCACTTCTCATCCAAGAAGCTTCTTCAGCTCTGACTGGATGGTGGGGAATGGAAGGATTTACATGCCTTGCAGACAGCTGGACATTTGCATTCTTTTAGCGGGTCATTAAGGTCACCTGGAGGTTTATTTGTGTCCTCAGGGTCATCTGAGTGGTGCAAATAGGTGTGGAGCCTTCTTGGAACTGTTGAAAGGATTGTGTTGTAGACTGGAGATAGATGATGTCGTATTTTTCCCCCTCTGTTGAGAGAGAGAGGGCTGTTCAATTTTGACACAGGTGGCCTCTTTAGCACCTCAAAGAAAAACCAGAAAGTCCAGTTGCCTCTTGAAAAAGAGAAGCACTTTTGGGACAAAAAAAAAATCAGGAGTAAGGGAAGTCTTTGTGGCATTTCATCATTGTCCTGAAGAGGGCAGTGTTGCTTTTTTTAAAAAAAATATTTTCATAGCAGGAAAGGTAGTAACTAAGAAGTAGCCACTTAAAGCTATTTTTTCAGGATGATGTTTTATGGTAAAAGAAGCTTTGGCGTCGGTACCATGCTTTTCAGGTATCAAAGAAAGGAGCCCTTTGAGATGCTTTGTATGAAGGTGGTGAGGTCATGGGTCCTTCATTCTTCTGCTGATTTTGCTGGATTGTGTCTTGAGTGAGCGAGGAAGGACGACATCCTGAAATACTCGTGATATTGCTGATCTTAGAGAATATTAAACTGAAGAATAAAGAGAGCCAAGGAGAGCGAGTGAGCCATAAATAGAACAATATGTAATTAATAGTCTTTTTTTCCGGAAGCAAGTTAAAGTTCAGTCTATTTTTGCAAGCGTATCAAGGTGTTCCTAAATAGCTGTTGCAGTTGAGATGAAGATTCTGTGCCTTTGGAAATCGTCTGTTTCCTACAAATAAAATAAACTTCATCCTTACCATTAAACAAACTCATCCTTATATGATGCAGCTCTCTTTGCCTCTAGAAAGGACTTCCAATCTCATTTTTGCCATGACTAAATGAACTCTTACCATTTGTCTTTTCTTCTAGGAAACACCATTAGAATAGAATAACAGAGTTGGAAGGGACCTTGGAGGTCTTCTAGTCCAACCCCCTGCTCAGGCAGGAAATCTTACACCACTTCAGACAAATGGTTATCTAACATCTTCTTAAAAACTTCCAGTGTTGGAGCATTCACAACTTCTGGAAGCAAGTTGTTCCACTTATTAATTGTTCTAATTGTCAGGAAATTTCTCCTTAGTTCTAAGTTGCTTCTCTCCTTGATTAGTTTCCACCCATTGCTTCTTGTTCTACCCTCAGGTGCTTTGGAGAATAGCTTGATTGCCTCTTCTTTGTGGCAGCCCCTGAGATATTGGAACACTGCTATCATGTCTCCCCTAGACATTAATATTATTAAACTAGACATTAATATTATTCAATGCCACCCTGCTTCTTATCCTTTCTTCCAGATATTTATTGAAACTTTTTGTTTCTTGCGTGTTTCTGGTCATTATATCACAGCAATCACATTTGGCATTAACAGCTGTGTGTTTGTTTTTCCTGCATAAGCTGACAAGCGTTAAATTTGAGCGATTTCAAAATGAAATTAAATCCAGCTTCTAAATATTTGCTAAGCATTTTTAAAACTTACGTTAGGAATGCTGTGCCTGGAATGATCCTGTTTTCTTTCTTTTCTTTTTTTTAAAAATCAGTTATTTTTAATTATCACCCTTGCAGTAGCTTCTTTATTCCGTAAGATGTCAGTATTGCTCTATTTGATCAGAACTAGAAATATTTCTCCAGTTGAGAGAGCTGGCTGAAGGAAGCAAAAAAAATATCAGTTGCAGGTATCCTAAATTCATTGATTTGGGCCATTTTCCAGCGATTTCTTGTTGGTACAATTATGGAAAGAGAATGGTTTTGGGAAGGAAAGTGAATTTGGAAATTAAAACTTGGATCTACGGTTGGGGTTTCATATCCAGACCAAAACTGATCGTGGAATTCTTCAAAAATCACATTAAATTTAGGTGTAAGATCGGAGGCAAATATTGTTACTAATCTATTCTTTCCATTGTTTGGAGCGTTCTAATGGGCCATCTTTTCCCAATTTTTTGAGGGGGTTATGAATGTTGGATTTCAATGCTTACAATGAAGGAAATCTTCAAGCAATCATGTGTAGATTGATGAACATAATATATAAATATGCAATACCACAATAGATTTCCTTGCTATTTATTTATTAAATTTATATGGCCACCCATTCAACAAGACAGTCATGGTATTAAGTACACAAGGAATCCAAATTAACAGTGTCCTTTCCATTCCTTGAGACTAACAGTTCAAGATACCCCCAGATAATCAAACAAGACCTTGCTTCAGTTAACACCAGAGCTCTTACATAGTTGGGAGTCCAGCTCTTGAGTGGATTTGAGTGATTTTTTTTATTCATTTATTTATTCGTGACTTTATCAGTTTCTCCTCCAATTAATTTAAAATAGGACTGCAAGATGGCAAAGCTGCAATGTGGTGAAAAAATTAAAAAGTTGTCCTTAATATAGGTTCTTGCCAATATTTATTTATCAGTGTCCTGTAGGGTCCTGTAGACAGTTTCTTCTGCTGTTTCATCTGCAGGAGTTCTTGTGAAAATCAGGGAGTTCTCTTGCATTGGTGGATAGAGAGAAACCACATACTGTATTTTTCGGAGTATAAGACCTTAGTTTTTGGGGAGGAAAATAAGAAAAAAGCTGATTGGCAGGTGGATCAGCCTCCCGGAATACTGCAATTAGCTGTTCCCAGAGGTGAATTTTAGCAACAAGTTTCTTGTTTGTGAGCTCTGTGCCTTGCTCTTTTTTGCTTTTTTTTCTGCCTCTGAAACTTCTGAAACTCCATTTCAGAAAAAACTTTTTTTTCTGTCTCTGAAAGCCTCTGAAACAGCTTCAGAAAAAAAGCCACTGAAGCTCTGTTTGGAGGCTTCTTTTCTGAAGCTCTGTTTAGGGGCTTCTTTTCTGAAGCTTCGTTTCTGATGCTTTTTTCAGCCTCTGAAACCTCCATTTGAGAAGCTGGGTGGGGCTACATTTGGAGTATAAGACACACCCAGATTTTCACCCTCTTTTTTGGGGAAAAAAGATACATCTTATACTAACAAAGTTTTCATGGCCTGCAGTGAACTGAAATTTAGTAGTATTCATCCATTAAAACAAATCTTGCTGGAGGACTGTATTACATCCCATAATGTATGCACAGTTCACAAACTGAGTTCTTGTGAGAAAGCAATCTAATGTGACTATGATCTGCACAATTGGCAATGCATCTTCTGTGTTTTCATTATTTTCTTCTAAAGTGGTTTGAAATTGGAAAGGGATGGAGGAGGCAGTCTGATTATTGTACCAGTGACAGATCTGGAAAAACTTTTCAAATGGAAGGAAAAAGGGTTTTATGAAGCAAAATGTCTCCTGCACATGCAAATTCTTATAAACGTAGATCTAAAAAAGCAGGATTCAAACTCAGCTGAAAAGAAGGGGCCTAGAATCTAAACAGAGAACTTTAATCAGAATAAGCTCTATTTTTAAAATATTATTTTCCTCACTCATATTTTTAATAAGGAGTTAGAAGGATGAGTGTTTAGTCTGTAGAAGAAGCCTGGCAGTGATCTTTTATATATATATATATAAGTTTTATATAATCTTTTATATATATATATATAATTTTTATTTTTACATTCATATCCAACAACTCATCCAATGTACTGTCATATACAATTAGTCAGGCTTGCCCAGTCACCACCCCCTCCTTTTAACTCTCTTCCCTCTTCTACCTTCTTCTACTTTCCAGACCTTCCTCCCCTTCTCTTATCTACATCCTCTCCTCCCTCCACCCTCCACCTTCCTCCTCCCTCTTCTCTCCCTCTTCCTCCCTCTTCTCCCTCTTCTACCCCTCTTCTCCTCTTTCCTACCTCCTACACTCTCCTCCTTTTCCCTCCCCACCATTCTAAAATGGTAGCTGGGCAGACCCGACCCTCCATTAATTATATTTATACATCTTCAATAATCCCTGTACATTAACCATCACTCCATCCTCTACCCTCATCCCCCAGTTCCTCCCCTTACCCCCACCCACCCCGACTTCCCAGAACAAAATGCAGGGTATCAAAACTAACAATCATAATCCAAAATAAATCTTAAATTATAATCTCTAGACACTCCACACATAATCACACTCTCAATTCCCCTAAGCCTGGCAGTGATCTTGAAGTTTATGTAGCTAAAGGAGATTACAACACAACTAAAGTGAAGGGCAAGTGTTTGTTATTGCTTGATATTAATTTTGCTTAGTGTGAGAATAGGGGTCTTGCATGACAAAAGGCTACAACATTGTAAGAATTTGTTAAGTTTTGTCCTGGTTTATTGAAACATCTTTATTTTGGTACAACAGGAGATCTTGTATGGTCTGTTCTGTAAAAATATTTTTAAAATCCCACTTTTCAGTATTTAAGTTTCCTTAATCCCTTCCAGCTGGGTGTTTGATAAAAAGTGTTGTAATTCTCTGTTCACTAATGATGTACATAAAATTTATTTATATAGAGAACTTAACTTCTGTTTTACCCCCTCTTGTTTTTAATTATTTCTCTATAAGCTAAGACTTGGTTTGCATTGTTGGTAGAGCAAATGAGCTCCACAGGTCCATGAAAAATACGCTATAGATGCTTTCAGAATGGTGGATGTTTTAAAATGTGGTGAAACAGGTTAATACTGAAATAGATATTCCTCTTTTGCTTTAATAGATTACTAGATAATATTTAAGGAATAATTCTTTTGATTTCTTTGTTCTTTTTTTAGGAAATATGAATATATGTGCATACTGTATTAAGAATAGATATGCTGGCATAAGGTGACCAATTGTCCTCCTTTAGGAAGGACAGTCCTTCTTTTGTAAGTTCTGTCCTCTCTCAAAAAGTTCTCCTACATGTCCACCTTTTCAATATTTGAAGACTAATCTGTAAAATCTCTGTATTCGATTGATGCTGATCCGATCCGTTGCGTGTGATGTGACATATTTGTATTTGACATGACGATTTGTCAAGGCTTGGTACAGTGCGATTATGAGACACATGCACTCCGCACAGGAGAATTGTTTTGAGAGAGTGCACCGCACGCAAGTGGCTTTAAACAAATAGATAACAGTTACTCACTGCTCTGATAAAAATAAGGAGGGAGAAAAATCTATTTAAATTAACCATTCAGGAAGTTGAATTTATACTACAGCCTTTTAAAATTCTTACCACTGTAGAAAGAGACATTGGCTAAGGAAAAGAGTAAACAAAGGAGAGGAAGAAATTTAATTAATTTGACTCGATCATAATCGAGAACCAAATTCATTTTTACAAAGTGAGGACGTGAAACTGAAGTATGAAATAATCCCACTACAAGTACATGAAGTGGGAATGTAATAAAATGAACTCCTGAAGTGGTTCCCTAGTTTTGGATAGATGAGGCCATTCCAAAGATCAAAATCCACACCCTGATAATGACTTCTGTGTAGGAATTCTTGAAATTGTAGTCCGAAAACATCTTGTCCAAAGCTGGCTGAGGAACTCTGGGAGTTGAAGTCCACAAGTCTTAAAGTTGCCAAGGTTTGAGACCCCTGTTCTAGTTTACCTGGCTCATTTCGTGAACATGTTGGACCTTATTATTTTATTCTTTGGCTTTCCTTGAAGATTAGGAGCCTTTGAACTGGCAGGTTTTATTGAATTCACTGGGTAAATATCCTTCAGTCCTTTTTAAAAAGATAGAAAAGAATTCAACTACAAGTTTAAAGATTTGAATTATTTAGAACGTATAGCAAAAGGATGATTATTGTTAAATTTGGAAAGTTTCACATGGATTAAATCTTGATTTAAGATTTTGATGTTTATTGAAAGCACCCTCTCCTTTAGAGAAACCTCTGTTTATACTCTGTTGTGATAAACAGACTTTTAAGATTAGACATTAAAGGGCATCAGATGGCTATTTTAAAAGAACTGCTGGAATCATGGTTACAAGAGATTTCTGAACATTTAACTCTTTATTAGCATCAGCTGGTGTAGCTGCAGAGAATCAAGCCCGTTGAATAAAAATAAAGGTTTAAAGGTGGAATAAAATATCACAGTTTATTAGGAGATGGAAATAAATGAATTTACCAAATGAAAGCTGACGGCTCAAACATTGCCAAAGAAATATACATAATAAATCAGATGGGAGATTTGGATGATTTCCTTATACTGAACTTAATAAGTGGTGTTTGCTGAAGATGCTACATTGGAAGCAAAGGATTTGCTAAAGATGAAGAAAAGAACTTTGAGAGAAGAGGAAACTATGAGAAGTCAGATGCTAGAACTTTCTTTGAGGATTTTAAAGACCCTTTCCAGAAAGAAAAGAATGCAAACTTTGAGAAATGGCAAAATATTGATTCCTTAGGCTGATGGAAAACATCCAACAACCTGAAAGCAGGGTGGATTTTCGGAAAGCTACTGTTGTGGCCCGTCATCTGCCAGCAGAGCTGGCGGCAGATGAGGAGGAGGTTGGGGAAGAACTTGGTCCACTTCTGGAGTTGGGGAAGGCTGTGATTGATGTTCAGTGTTGGACACAGAGATAGAGCCAGGACCATCCAGCGTTTCCCAGCCAGAGAGGCAGCTGCCTTTGGAGTCAGAGATGAGTGAGGAGGAGGAACAGCTGGGTCCTGTTCCAGATGTAGGTATGTGCAGAGCAGATAGGAAAGATGAACAACGGAGGACAATGAGCTCAGGAAGCAAAACAAACATGGATTGTTTTGCAAAACAAACAATGAACTCAGGAAGCAAAACAAACATGGATGCTGACTGGCCCCTCCCTGGCTGGGGAATAAATAGGAGGAAAGGGGCATGGTTTGGTTGTCGTAGACAATTGTTTGCATTTCTGGAAAGTTTGCTCTTGTGTGTTTTGTGTGACAAAGACTGCCTTGCCAGAATTGAGGTTTGTCTATTTCTCTATTTGAACTGACTTAATTTGCAGCCTCCCAGCTGGGAGCTCACAGCCGTGCATTTATCATAACGAGCTGATAACGATTATTGTTTCAGTTAACTTCTTGCCGGACTCTTGCCTGGACTTTCTGTTGGTGAAGGCAGTTAATTTCCAATGTGTAAAAAAAAGAGGTTTTTTTCTTTATGGGGCGTCTGTTTCTTGCTTCTGCGAAGGCCGGGTCAGAACAGCTACAAAGAGCCAGCACTCAATGTAACCAATGGAGGAGCTGGCACCTGGGTTTGATGAAAGCTGGGAAGTATGGAAATTGTTGAATAGACTGCACAGAGGCACAAGATCCAGAGATAACTTGAACAAATGGGGCTATCCGGTGGCTTCTGGTCTTTGCAGTTGTGGTGAAATGCAGACAACAACACATTTGTATACCTGCCCTTTGGGTCCCAATCAGTGTACGCTTGAAGCCCTCATGGCACCATGACAGAACACAATGAATGTTGTTAATATCTGGGCAAGATCTGATTAATTTGTACGTATTTTATTAATCTTGCATTTTATATTTTAAACTTTATTTTATTTTATTTATTTATTTATTATTCAAATTTATATACCGCCCTATCTCCCGAAGGACTCAGGGCGGTTCACAGGCAGATAAAAAACATATATATACAAATTAAGAAAACCATTAAGAAACATATTCAGAAAGCCTAATTATTAAAAATAATATAAATATTAAAACCAATTAAAACCCCTATTTGTTGCTCCTGTGAGTGCCCCCTGGTGGATCCGGAGGAAATTACAAGGATACTGTGCTTGCCTGAGGATTTTGAAATTTTTTTTTTTTTTTTTAAATGGCAAAAGGTCAGAGACCAACTGCTGGAGAGATGGAGAGAATTCTGGAAAAGTTATCCAATATGGACAAGAAACTGGATGATTTGCAAAGAGGCCAAACGGAAATAAGAGCAGAAATTGTGACTATCCAAAAGGATTTAAAGGATACTCAACAAGTCTCAGCAGAAAACAAGCAGAAAGTGGAAGGTCTGGAGGGTGAAATGCGGGCAGTGCAGAAAAGAGAGGAGACGACAGGCAATGCTGTGCTTGGACTACAGATGGATAAAATGTCTTATTTCCTTAGGTTTCAAAATTTGGAAGAAGTGGACCAAGAAGACTTGAGAGATGTTGTGACTAAATTGTTGGGAGAATTTCTTGGGAGAAGTGTTGATTTCATGAATTGGGATGTGGATCGAGTTTATAGAGTTAATTCAATATGCACGCATGCAGTTCCCAGAGAGGTTCATGTCAAATTTGTGAGAAGAGAGACGAGAGATGAAATTCTTAGAAAACATAGGAGTGGGGCACTGATTTACAGGGGCAGGGAGATAGCCATTCTGAGGCAGATTCCCAGACAGGTACGTGAAAAAAGAAAGAAATATTATTTTTTGTCAAGCAAATTGTACCAGAAGGGAGTGGGCTTCAGATGGCTGATGCCAGAGGGATTGATGATTTTCCGGGAGGGCATTACGAAAAATCAGTACAATTGCGGAGGCTACGGCCTATGTGGAGGAACACAAAGCCTTCCTGGAATCAGATGACCCAGGAATTGAAGAAGGGAGGTTATAGATCATGGGCTGACGCGGCTGCCGCTGTTGCGGCCCTGGAGTTGGGTCAGGCTGAACCCAGAGTTCTGAGATCCAAAACTAGGAAGTGATAAAGATATTTGGGATTGTGTTGGTTTTCCTTATTCTCTTTTGTACGATATTCTGTTTATTCTTGACTCTTCTTTATTACGTATTTAAAATTTGCAAACTTTGCTACTTCGCGTCACCTGCTTGCCTTATGGCTGTTGTATGTGTTAAAAAATTTGAGTAAAATTCTTATTTTAGATAAGAAAAATGAAAATTTACCATACCTGATATGTATTTGTATAAACCTTTTTTGACTAATAAAAACTTTTTGAACAAAAAAAAAAAAAACCCCTATAAAATTTAAAAAAATTAAAATTTAAAAAATTTAAAAACTAGTCCAGTCCCGCGCAGATAAATAGGTGTGTTTTAAGCTCGCGACGGAAGGTTCGGAGGTCTGGAAGTTGACGGAGTCCTGGGGGGAGTTCGTTCCAGAGGGTGGGAGCCCCCACAGAGAAGGCCCTTCCCCTGGGCGTCGCCAGACGACACTGTCTAGCTGACGGCACCCTGAGGAGTCCCTCTCTGTGAGAGCGCACGGGCCGGTGAGAGGTAGTCCGTAGCAGTAGGCGGTCCCGTAAGCATATACAATTAGTCAGGCTTGCCCAGTCACCACCCCTCCTTTTAACTCTCTTCCTCTTCTACCTTCTTCTACTTTCCAGACCTTCCTCCCTTCTCTTATCTACATCCTCTCCTCCCTCCACCTCCACCTTCCTCCTCCCTCTTCTCTCCCTCTTCCTCCCTCTTCTCTCCCTCTTCTCTCCCTCTTCTCCTCTTTCCTACCTCCTACACTCTCCTCCTTTCCCTCCCCACCATTCTAAAATGGTAGCTGGGCAGACCCGACCCTCCATTAATTATATTTATACATCTTCAATAATCCCTGTACATTAACCATCACTCCATCCTCTACCCTCATCCCCCCAGTTCCTCCCTTACCCCCACCCACCCCCGACTTCCCAGAACAAAATGCAGGGTATCAAAACTAACAATCATAATCCAAAATAAATCTTAAATTATAATCTCTAGACACTCCACACATAATCACACTCTCAATTCCCCTAAGCCTGGCAGTGATCTTGAAGTTTATGTAGCTAAAGGAGATTACAACACAACTAAAGTGAAGGGCAAGTGTTTGTTATTGCTTGATATTAATTTTGCTTAGTGTGAGAATAGGGGTTTTGCATGACAAAAAGGGGCTACAACATTGTAAGAATTTGTTAAGTTTTGTCCTGGTTTATTGAAACATCTTTATTTTGGTACAACAGGAGATCTTGTATGGTCTGTTCTGTAAAAATATTTTTAAAATCCCACTTTTCAGTATTTAAGTTTCCTTAATCCCTTCCAGCTGGGTGTTTGATAAAAAGTGTTGTAATTCTCTGTTCACTAATGATGTACATAAAATTTATTTATATAGAGAACTTAACTTCTGTTTTACCCCCTCTTGTTTTTAATTATTTCTCTATAAGCTAAGACTTGGTTTGCATTGTTGGTAGAGCAAATGAGCTCCACAGGTCCATGAAAAATACGCTATAGATGCTTTCAGAATGGTGGATGTTTTAAAATGTGGTGAAACAGGTTAATACTGAAATAGATATTCCTCTTTTGCTTTAATAGATTACTAGATAATATTTAAGGAATAATTCTTTTGATTTCTTTGTTCTTTTTTTAGGAAATATGAATATATGTGCATACTGTATTAAGAATAGATATGCTGGCATAAGGTGACCAATTGTCCTCCTTTAGGAAGGACAGTCCTTCTTTTGTAAGTTCTGTCCTCTCTCAAAAAGTTCTCCTACATGTCCACCTTTTCAATATTTGAAGACTAATCTGTAAAATCTCTGTATTCGATTGATGCTGATCCGATCTGTTGCGTGTGATGTGACATATTTGTATTTGACATGACGATTTGTCAAGGCTTGGTACAGTGCGATTATGAGACACATGCACTCCGCACAGGAGAATTGTTTTGAGAGAGTGCACCGCGCGCAAGTGGCTTTAAACAAATAGATAACAGTTACTCACTGCTCTGATAAAAATAAGGAGGGAGAAAAATCTATTTAAATTAACCATTCAGGAAGTTGAATTTATACTACAGCCTTTTAAAATTCTTACCACTGTAGAAAGAGACATTGGCTAAGGAAAAGAGTAAACAAAGGAGAGGAAGAAATTTAATTAATTTGACTCGATCATAATCGAGAACCAAATTCATTTTTACAAAGTGAGGACGTGAAACTGAAGTATGAAATAATCCCACTACAAGTACATGAAGTGGGAATGTAATAAAATGAACTCCTGAAGTGGTTCCCTAGTTTTGGATAGATGAGGCCATTCCAAAGATCAAAATCCACACCCTGATAATGACTTCTGTGTAGGAATTCTTGAAATTGTAGTCCGAAAACATCTTGTCCAAAGCTGGCTGAGGAACTCTGGGAGTTGAAGTCCACAAGTCTTAAAGTTGCCAAGGTTTGAGACCCCTGTTCTAGTTTACCTGGCTCATTTCGTGAACATGTTGGACCTTATTATTTTATTCTTTGGCTTTCCTTGAAGATTAGGAGCCTTTGAACTGGCAGGTTTTATTGAATTCACTGGGTAAATATCCTTCAGTCCTTTTTAAAAAGATAGAAAAGAATTCAACTACAAGTTTAAAGATTTGAATTATTTAGAACGTATAGCAAAATGATGATTATTGTTAAATTTGGAAAGTTTCACATGGATTAAATCTTGATTTAAGATTTTGATGTTTATTGAAAGCACCCTCTCCTTTAGAGAAACCTCTGTTTATACTCTGTTGTGATAAACAGACTTTTAAGATTAGACATTAAAGGGCATCAGATGGCTATTTTAAAAGAACTGCTGGAATCATGGTTACAAGAGATTTCTGAACATTTAACTCTTTATTAGCATCAGCTGGTGTAGCTGCAGAGAATCAAGCCTGTTGAATAAAAATAAAGGTTTAAAGGTGGAATAAAATATCACAGTTTATTAGGAGATGGAAATAAATGAATTTACCAAATGAAAGCTGACGGCTCAAACATTGCCAAAGAAATATACATAATAAATCAGATGGGAGATTTGGATGATTTCCTTATACTGAACTTAATAAGTGGTGTTTGCTGAAGATGCTACATTGGAAGCCCACTGCAACTACATAGCAAAAAAAGCTCTAAGAGTTGTAAACCTAATTTTGCGTAGCTTCTTTTCCAAAAACACCACACTACTAACCAGAGCATATAAAACATTTGCTAGACCAATTCTAGAATACAGCTCACCTGTTTGGAACCCTCACCACATCTCTGACATCAATACAATTGAACGTGTCCAGAAATATTTTACAAGAAGAGTTCTCCATTCCTCTGAAAACAACAAAATACCTTATCCCACCAGACTTGAAATCCTAGGCTTAGAAAACTTGGAACTCCGTCGCCTTCGACAAGACCTAAGTTTAACTCACAGAATCATCTATTGTAATGTCCTTCCTGTCAAAGACTACTTCAGCTTTAATTGCAATAATACAAGGGCAACCAATAGATTTAAACTTAATGTAAACCGCTTTAATCTAGATTGCAGAAAATATGACTTCTGCAACAGAATCATCAGTGCTTGGAATACTTTACCTGACTCTGTGGTCTCTTCCCATAATCCTAAAAGCTTTAACCAAAAACTTTCTACTATTGACCTCACCCCATTCCTAAGAGGACCATAAGGGGCGTGCATAAGCGCACAAACGTGCCTACCGTTCCTGTCCTATTGTTTTTCTTCTCTTCTTCCTATATATGTTTATATGTGTATATACTATATAATCTTTTTGTATGATGTTGTGACAAAATAAATAAATAAATAAAATAAATAAAGCAAAGGATTTGCTAAAGATGAAGAAAAGAACTTTGAGAGAAGAGGAAACTATGAGAAGTCAGATGCTAGAACTTTCTTTGAGGATTTTAAAGACCCTTTCCAGAAAGAAAAGAATGCAAACTTTGAGAAATGGCAAAATATTGATTCCTTAGGCTGATGGAAAACATCCAACAACCTGAAAGCAGGGTGGATTTTCGGAAAGCTACTGTTGTGGCCTGTCATCTGCCAGCAGAGCTGGCGGCAGATGAGGAGGAGGTTGGGGAAGAACTTGGTCCACTTCTGGAGTTGGGGAAGGCTGTGATTGATGTTCAGTGTTGGACACAGAGATAGAGCCAGGACCGTCCAGCGTTTCCCAGCCAGAGAGGCAGCTGCCTTTGGAGTCAGAGATGAGTGAGGAGGAGGAACAGCTGGGTCCTGTTCCAGATGTAGGTATGTGCAGAGCAGATAGGAAAGATGAACAACGGAGGACAATGAGCTGACTCAGGAAGCAAAACAAACATGGTTGCTGACTGGCCCCTCCCTGGCTGGGGAATAAATAGGAGGAAAGGGGCATGGTTTGGTTGTCGTAGACAATTGTTTGCATTTCTGGAAAGTTTGCTCTTGTGTGTTTTGTGTGACAAAGACTGCCTTGCCAGAATTGAGGTCTATTTCTCTTGTAGGAATTTAGCACCCACCCCCCTCCTAGAAGAATGAAATATTCTAGGAAATATTTTAAAAAGCAGAATATTATACCTTCCTGGATGAGAAATGGAGAAACATATTTTAAAGACAAAGGAGCTCCCTGCAACTTCCTGACTCCCCCCCACCTTTGTCAATGGGCCATTAAAAGCCTCAGCTAAGCTCACTCATTCTCCCCACCTTTGTCAATGGGCAATTAAGGCTTCAACCAAGCTCACTCAATCCCCCCATGATTTGCAACACAATACAACTGAAACTCACCACATGGCAAGGCTCAAGCAAGCTTGAGAGACAGCCAGCAAGGCTAGCTAAGACCCCCACCCCCTGGGAGTCTGACAACCAATCAGGATACTCTTCCTGTGCCCCAGAAAGGTCAAAGCTCAGAAAAATCATAAAACCAGGGAGCACACAGGATCTCGGGGCCCTTTTCTGTTCAGGAACTCAAGCCATGTGATCCTGACCACCATTAAACCATCTTTCCAAGCAGCCTCCATGTTTCCAGTGTCTTTGTCCCCACTTGGAACTGAACCCAGATGGATATTTCTTCCAACACTCTATTTGAACTGACTTAATTTGCAGCCTCCCAGCTGGGAGCTCACAGCCGTGCATTTATCATAACGAGCTGATAACGATTATTGTTTCAGTTAACTTCTTGCCGGACTCTTGCCTGGACTTTCTGTTGGTGAAGGCAGTTAATTTCCAATGTGTAAAAAAAAGAGGTTTTTTTCTTTATGGGGCGTCTGTTTCTTGCTTCTGCGAAGGCCGGGTCAGAACAGCTACAAAGAGCCAGCACTCAATGTAACCAATGGAGGAGCTGGCACCTGGGTTTGATGAAAGCTGGGAAGTATGGAAATTGTTGAATAGACTGCACAGAGGCACAAGATCCAGAGATAACTTGAACAAATGGGGCTATCCGGTGGCTTCTGGTCTTTGCAGTTGTGGTGAAATGCAGACAACAACACATTTGTATACCTGCCCTTTGGGTTCCAATCAGTGTACGCTTGAAGCCCTCATGGCACCATGACAGAACACAATGAATGTTGTTAATATCTGGGCAAGATCTGATTAATTTGTACATATTTTATTAATCTTGCATTTTATATTTTAAACTTTATGTCATGTCATATGCCTTATTTTAATTGTGGGGCTTCTGACAGGAATAAATAATAAAATTATTGGTTTGTTATTTTGTGATATGTGCAATGGCTTTTTGATTAGGATAGGATGACAGTGATTATGTCCAGCAATGTTAATTGTTTTGGGGTTTTTTGAATGGGACTTAATTTTGATTATTTGAAAAGAGGAAATGAGAGTTTTATTTAAAAGAAAAGGATGGATTCAGATCAGTAGTAAAATCCTGTCGGTTCTGTCCGGCTTGCGTGAGCCAGTAGCGGCGGCAGCATGTGGTTCGTTGAACCAGTAGCAGCAGCAGCACGTGACTCCGCCCACCTGCCCGGATGTCATTACTTCCTGGTTTTAACCAGGAAGTAACCTGTTTTTGACCCTCTGTGCATGCACAGAAGGCTTTGCACATGAGCAGAGGGTCAAAAATCTGATGTGACAATGGTGCGCATGAACTTCTGAACTGGTAGGGAAGGTAAGTAGATTTCACCCCTGATTCAGATTAAGTGTAATAGATATAAATTGTAATACTGGTGGTGTTATTTCTAATAATTGCAACTGAACATTTTCTATTTAATAGGGAGGATGGACTATAGATACTTTAATTTAAGGGATAGTGATAGTGATAAAATCTCTATCTTGATTGAACCTGTTGGAAATAAAGGGGATGGATTTCTATTTTTCTTCTTTTTATCCCTTTTCTGTACCTTTTTATAATAAGTTTTACTTTTAGAATATAAAACCTAGTAAAAAGTTTTTTTAAAGATGTCTAGTTTTTTAAGAGCCCTAGAAGAAACTGAGCAAATAAAATATGACAAGTTTCTATAAATTAAAATGAGGATCCTTTGTTGCTGTTACCGTATTCTCAATGAGAATAAATTCTCCTTTCATACTAAATCTGCAAAAAAATGACCCCATATGAAGGATGATGGAATTTACAATAGTTGCTTTGATTCTCAGGGCTGGTCAAACAACTGGATAGATTAATATACAAGAAAACAATTCTGTGTATCCTTTAGTATCTGGCAGCGAGACATGAATGCTTAACATCCATGGCAATTCACAGTTTTGTGTAGGAAATAATGAGTTAGCGGATCCTAACAGAAAGGCCAGTGTATTTCTCCCACATATCAGTATTCAGTGTTTATCTCTAATATCTCTGAAACAAAAGTGCATGTTCAGAAAGATCAGTACTGGAGGTGAATGGATAATTTAGGTGCCATTTCTTTGGAAACTCAGAAATAAAGATATAACTGCTAATCAATCAATCAATCAATCAATCAGTCAGTCAAAATAGTGCTGGAAGGGATTTTGGAGTTCTTCTAGTCCCAACCCCCTGCTCAAGCAGGAGATCCTCTATCTGTGGTGTCAAACCCATCACCTGTCTCCTTCCACTAATGACTGTATGACTGTAACTATATTGCTTATATCCTCATGATTTATATTGATATTGATTGTTTCATGATTGCTTATTTGTACCCTATGACTTTCATTAAGTGTTGTACCTTAGAATTCTTGATGAACGTATCTCTTCTTTTATGTATACTGAGAGCATATGCACCAAGACAAATTCCTTGTGTGTCCAATCACACTTGGCCAATAAAAATTCTATTCTGTTGTATTCTAAACTCATGTCACAGCGGCGTCACATGATGTATTGTGACTTTTTCCCTCGTCACGAAACCGGGTGTGAGCGTGGCCAGTGTGTGACTCATCCGGCCCATTGGGCCTCGAGTTTGACAGCCCTGCCCTATATCATTTCAGGTAGGTGGCTGTCTAGACTTTTCTTGAAAACCTCCAGTGATATGAAGCACCTACAACTTCTGAAGGCAAAGCTGTTCCAGTGGTTAATTGTCCTCACTGTTAGGAAGTTTCTCCTCAATTCCAGGTTGATTAAAGTTGATGTAGAGATCAGATCTCATGACTGATACATGAATGAGGAGGGAATGAGGGAAGAGGAAGAGGAAAAAGAAGATTTGGAATGGGAATGGCATGATTGAATAGACTTGATGAGATCCTCAAAAAGAAGAAAGGAGAAGCTTTTATGATAAAAGACACTGTATGAAGTGGGTATAGACATAGTGGAAACAATGGTTTTCCCAGAAGATAAAAAGATGGGAAGCTATGTTTCCTTTTCATATTTCATGCTTTTTACAGGTAGTCCTCAACCTATGACCACAATTGAACCCAACATTTCTGTTGCTAAGCAAGACTGTTGTTAAGTGAGTTTTGACCCATTTTACAACCTTGCTTGCCACAATTGTTAAGTGAACCACCGCAGCTTTTAAGTGAATCTGGCTTGCCCATTAACTTTGCTTGTCAAAAGGTCATAAGAGAAGATCACAAGACCCCCGGGGCATTGCGACTATCATAAATATGAACCAGTTGCCAAGCGTCCAAATTTTGATCAAATGACCATGTGGGATGCTGCACCAGTTGTAAGTGTGAAAACCAATCATAGTCACTTTTTTCAGTGCCGTTGTAACTTCCAGTGGTCACTAAACGAATGGCTATAAGTCAAGGGCTACCTGTATTTGGCTTACTATTCCTTGCTTCTTTCCTGTGTTTTGTGTAGCATTGTGTCCCCTGAGAAAAAAAATCTCATGAAATGTTAGTTATTGGGATTCTAGGGAAAAAAAATAGCAGGGAAATATCTTTCCATCTGAAAATACCTCTTTTGTTACCAGCCACATAGACTGCTTGTTTTAAACTTGCGACCACAGTTGAGCCAAGATTTCTGTTGTTAAGGGAGACAGTTGTTAAGTGAATTTGGCTCCAATTTTGGGATTGGAAAACCTAGAACTATGCCACCTATGTCTTACCTAAGCGTAGTACACAAAATTGTCTGCTATAATGTCCTACCAGTCAATGACTACTTCATCTTCAACTGCAATAATACACGAGCGCACAATAGATACA
Organism: Ahaetulla prasina; assembly: GCF_028640845.1. NCBI lineage: Eukaryota > Metazoa > Chordata > Lepidosauria > Squamata > Colubridae > Ahaetulla > Ahaetulla prasina. The sequence goes on from NC_080546.1 coordinate 18,609,685, forward strand.
AACTTAAGGTAAAGTGCTCCAAACTCGATTGCAGAAAGTACGACTTCAGCAACAGAGTGGTCAACGCCTGGAATGCACTACCAGACTCTGTGATTACATCCTCAAACCCTCACAGCTTCAACCTCAAACTGTCTACCGTGGACCTCGCCCCATTCCTAAGAGGTCCGTAAAGGGGGCGTGCATAAACACACCAGCGTGCCCGTCCTACTGTCCCCATTTACTTGTACTCATTAACTGTTCACGTCCATGTTTATGTTACCTTGTACATGTTCGACAAATTAAATAAATAAATAAATAAATAAATAATAAATTTACGACCTTTCTTGCCAGAGTTGTTACATGAATCACTGCAGTGGTTAAGCTAGTAACACGGTTGTTAAGTGAATCTGGCTTCCCCATTGACTTTGCTGGTCAGAAGGTCGTAAAAGGGGATCACATGACCCCCCCCGGGACACTGCAACCGTCATAAATATGAGTCAGTTGCCAAGCGTCTGAATCTCGATTGTGTGACCATGGGGATGCTGCAATGGTTGTAAGCATGAAAAATGACCCTAAGTCACTTTTTTCAGTGCCCATTGTAAATTCGACCGGTTACTAAATGAACTGTTATAAATTGAGGATTTTTATTCCACATATGTTTAGGACTCTGGCTATTGAACCCCAAATGCTAAGAATCAAAGAACTAAGGACAACTTATAATGAGCAAGGCCCACATTTTAGGCACTCGGCAACCAGCTTGCTTTTATGGCCAGTTGCAGCGTTCCAAAATAACGTGATGAAATTTACAATGTTTTTGGTTGGAAATCAGTCATTTTGGCTGGTTTCCAGAAAAAACAACAATGTCCACAGGACTACATTGACTGGCTGAACACTGTGACATTTTGTTTTACAACTGACACAAAATAGATTGTAACATCAGATTGGTCAAGTGGGTGCCCTGATTTACGATCATCATAACTTACGACAGAAACTCTGGCCTACACTATGGAGGTAAATTGAGGACTACCTGTAATTCAATGCATACTATTAGTGAAGTGTGTTGCTTGAACCAATTCTATTTTAATGGTTAACCTTGGTTTATGGCTTACTGAAATATATGCGCTTGTGGTGTTTCAACAGTTATAACAAAGCATGGTTTAGCATAATGTGTGAATCCAGTCTCTTTGGGTTAAACATTTTAAGCATCCTCAACACATTAAAATAATCCAATCCATAATAGCCGGTGAGTGAGGTAATATGGAAAGCACCATATTAAGAAAGAGGATTCTGTGAGAGAACTTAGAACAGGGGTGTCAAACTCAAGGCTGTGGGCCGGATCCAGCCTATAGGGTGCTTAGATCTGGCCCATGGGGCAGCCCTGGAAACAATAAAGAACACGGTGCCTCCGCCAGCGAAAACAGAGCTCGCACGTGGCCTGTTCATTTTTTGCCCGTGACAGCCTCCTGCAGCCCTCTGCCTGAGAAAATGGAGCTCTGTCTTCACTGGCAGAGGGCTCTGGGAGGCCATTACAGCCAAAAACAGAGCCTTGACAAGTGACATTGAGGTGGCCATGTCCCCCGGCGACCAACCCTCCCCCCAGTCCCCCAAGGTCAAACACAATCCTGATGTGGCCCTCAGTGAAATTGAGTTTGACATCCCTGACTTAGAGGGCGAAAGATTTCCTTTCAATAATTTCTTAGCTAACCAAAAGCTAACAATGAAATGATCTTCAGTGAAAAATTCTGAACTGATACATTGAAATAGCGAACCATTTCTTGCTTGGAGTGTTCCAGGAAAACACCTTTGTTTCCCCCCCCCCCCCAGTGTTACTATTACAGAGTTTTCCCCTATCTGCCTTTGCTGTCTGGAATATCTACCGGAAATTTAATTAATCTTGCAGGCTCACTAATTTAGAGCTAAAATGAGCCCCGTGTGTATTTATTCCCCCCTCCCTTTACATTCCTATTTTTTAATGAGCCTGCACCAATTGCATTTCTAAGAATGGGAAAGTTGAGTTGAAGGCCGTAGCGGGATTCTAGTAAATCATGACTGATGCCTTTGTGATCAGTTAAGACGCTTCCAATCAACCCAGGACTGTGTATGGCTGTTCTTTGTTCCTTTCCAGTTCAGACTTTTGAGTTGAAGTCACCTACCGAATGGGTCCAATTGGGAAGGTACTAATATCTGCAGGGAATCACCCTGAGAAAATACAAAAGCATTACTAATTACAAAACAATCAAAGCTCCACTCCCCAGACTTGCTGTGTTTGCTACATATAAATGATTGAGGTGTTTTTTTTTAAAGTAAGAACTATTTCGATTAGTATGTGTATGTGCCTTTTTAAAGGGATTCCCCTCAGAGGTGGGCTTCACATAATTTTACCACCGGTTTGCCGCACACCAAAAATGTGAGTGCGCATGTGCACTCCCTTCGCTCACGTGTGCACCTTTCACACGTGCGTGCAGCCTTCTGTGCATATGCTTTGCTCACGTGTATGGCTTGAGTTAGCAGATTTAGCACAGCGCTTAGAAAACATGGCTAAATAGGATGACATAGCGCCGGGGCGGGTGGCCGGGCCTACCTGCAGGTCGCCACTACTGGTTTACTTGAACCGGTTTGAACTGGCTGAATACCACCGCTGATTTCCCTGCTCGAATGGTCTTGAACGTGTTTAGGGTTAACAATATAACATAGTGGGCTAACAGATATGCCAAGAGCTTGCTTGGAGCAGGGGTCTCCAACCTTGGTCCCTTTAAGACTTGTGGACTTCAAGTCCCAGAGTTCCTCAGCTACCTTTGCTGGCTGAGGGACTCTGGGAGTTGAAGTCCACAAGTCTTAAAGGGACCAAGGTTGGAGACTCCTGGTATAGAGGATGGCAATCAATGTCCAATTGTTGTCTCCTCTCATTTTGGCGGGCTATAGTTCTTAAATGTCTAGAGGTTCTCTTCCCCTGAGTGTTTAGTGGCTTTAAACAAGTGTGATAATTTAGCAGCTGTTCATTCATGGATCAACTTTTCACAGATGAAAAGAATGTTCCCACCCTAACACAAGAACATGTGCAAGTTGGATGCTACATAGAAAACCTAAGACATGTTGTTCCTCAGTTGAATGCTGCTTGCCGAAAAATGGTCCTTTATGATCCATGTGGTTGGTGGGTTGTTTCCACAAGCAAAGAAAGAAATAACTAATTTAACACAGATGAAGAAACTAGAGAACATTAATAAAGTTTGCTTTGAACTGGATTTGATTCCTGGTCATAGCAATAGCAGTAGCCCTTAGACTTACATATCGCTCCATAGTGTTTTACAGCACTGTCTGAGCAGTTTACAGTGTCAGCATATTAACCCCAACAATCTGGGTCCTCATTTTACTGATCTCAAAAGGATGGATGGCTGAGTCAACCTTGAGTCCCCTCAGGATTGAACTTCTGGCGGTGGGCAGAGTTAGCCTGCAATACTGCATTCTAACTACTGCAGCACCATATAGACAGTGGTGGGATTTCAATAACTCAGCAACCTGTTTGCCCAGGGCCAGGTTGGCTGTCATGGGAGGCATGACCCAACCTTACCCTGGGCAAACTGGTTGTCAAATTATCCCCTCCCCCCCTGCTATCAAAATGGATCCTGGCCGCTGCACTGCAATGGAGAAATGGGCAACAGAGCAGCTGGCACGAGGAAAGGAGGAGAGCAGGGAGAAGAAAGAGGTTAATCAACCTTCTCCTTCCCTCATGGTGGCTGCTCTGTTGCCTGTTTCTCTCTTGCAGCACAGCGCAATGCCCAGGATCCACTTTGATAGCATCGGGTGGGTAATTTAACAACCAGTTTGCCGGAATCGGTGCGAACCGGCTGAATACCATCACTGCATATAGAACTCCATATGGCAGCAAGGGAGGGCATAATGTTCATGATGATGTCATCATGCAATTTTTATATTGTCTGGTAAATATGCCACAAATACATATCTGCAGGGGTTTTTGTGATTCTGTCATCATGCAAGAGTCATCATTTTTATAGACTTCGACTATTAACTCTATTGTCACTTTGAATGTACACTAATCGGCATACATTAAGATGAAATTTCATTGCATACAGCTCTCAGAGGGTCACCACTACCAATATACGCTACATAAACTTGACGAAATAAATAAATAAATGCAAAATTATGCATACACCCACATATATGACACAGAGAAACAACACAATCTAGTTTGGATGCATTCATGTACATGGCGAGAAAAACGAATCTTGTGAGTTTGCCAGACGGATGGCATAGGGAACAAAGCAGTTACAGAATCTGGTAGTCCTACTAGAAATATTTTGAAACCTCCTCCTAGAGGGGGACAACATATATGATGCTGCTTCTGGTATGTTCATGGTCAGGATCATTTAATTTTCTTGGCAGTGCTATGGAACTGGTTTACCATTGCCTTCTCCTAGGATGTTGTCAAGTTCCCAGTCCAAACTCCCAGTCTGGTCTTGGGATTCCCTGGTAGGTTCCTACTAGTGGTGAAATCCAAATTGTTTTACTACCGGTTCTGTGGGCGTGGCTTGGTGGGTATGGTGTGGCTTGGTTGGCGTGGCTTGGTGGGCATGGCAGGGGAAGGATATTGCAAAATCTCCATTCCCACCCCACTCCAGGGGAAGGATGCTGCAAAATCCCCATTCCCTCCCACTCCAGGGGGGAAGGATATTGCAAAATCTCCATTCCCAGGCCCACTCTGGGGCCAGCCAGAGGTGGTATTTACTGGTTCTCTGAACTACTCAAAATTCCCACTACCGGTTCTCCAGAACCTGCTGGATTTCACCTCTGGTTCCTACCCTTATGCCTCCCTACCTTGTGACCTGAGATATAGTCTACTGAGTTCCTACAGCAGTCTGTAAAAATGCCAATTTACCTAAGACTTTTGAAGCCAGCAAGGATGGATCAATATAGGATAGTGATATGTTCTCAGCTAGAACAGATAGAGAGGTACTGAAATAGAGAAACGGTATCAGAAATCATAAGGAATAGGCTTAAGTAAGTGCCAAATGAATCTCATACTGACTTATGACACACTTATCTTTGGCATCATAGCCACAGCTTACTCTATTAAAACAATGTTCTATTTTGGTCTGTGTGAATTATAAACTCACATCCTGGATTGGATTTGCACAACATTAGGTTGCAATTTGATTAGGCCATTTTATGACTTGGTGAGTTATGATGTTCAAAATGGCTATATCCACACAATCATCTTGATTAGGGCAAGGAAAGAGCTAGGATGCTAATCTTGGTTAATCTTTATGTGATTTAGCCTGATGGTTAGTTTACAGATCAATACACTGTGTGAATTCAAAATGAATGTATTCAGTATTAGGTTAAATATATTGTGTAAATACACCATATATTTAGCCATTAAGCCCTTTCAGCAAAGAGTATAAGAGTTCAAGGAAACAGAGGTGAAGCAGCTCACAAGTTCAGCTATTACTGGAAATTGTTAGCAATTACTTTTTAATTGTAGAAGCAATTTGAAATATACTATTTGTGTATATGGATTTAATCTGTTTTAGTGTTATCCTATATTTTATTTTTATAATCTGCTTTCTGTCTGCCCAAATGAAAAAAAAGAAGACATATAGGTGGAGTAAACAATAAAAGTAAAGTAAACTATTCTGAATTGTAGACATTCTGGGATACTGAATACCTGTGGATTTTCATTATTGAAAGGTTGGGAAATTCTCGTTTATTGAGAATGTATTAACTGGCCATTCAGTAAATTGAAATAATAAATTATTCTTCATTGAATACATTCATTCTGGATTGGAGGGGGAAAAGATTCAAATCTTTGCTTTTTCCCAATGTAGTATCTAACTCCGTTAAACATATTTTCTCTCTTTCTTCTTCCCCCTTCCCCCTTCATTTTAGATTCCCTTTATCTTTCTATAGTGATTAGATACTACATTGTGGCACTCCTGGGAGTAATTTGGATGAGCAAAAGCATTACTAATAGGGAAAAATTGCTGCCTCCAGCGAATATGTTCTGTTATTATTCAAAATGCCACCTTACAAGAATGTGATTAATTTCAGATCAGAACTTCCCTTTTTTTTAAATGATACACTCATGTAATGGTAAACATGGGTAATGTGATCTCCTGGCCCAAAATTTCTGATGGGCAGCGAGGTGTTTTATTTTTGCCACCCAATTGCTTGGCAAATACCATTAATTATAATCCAATTTGTTTGTTTCAGTTAAGTGTTGTGCGTGTTTTGATGGCAATGCAACGAGATGGATATACGGCTGGTCTTCAGCCTTGGATGTCAAACTCAAATAAGCAATGGAGATGAATTGCTAAATTAGCAGATGTCCAAGAGTTAATGGGGTGTATGTGTGTGTGCATGCATGTAGGCTTTTATTTATTTCATTCTTGAAATGTCAGTGAACTGGATTTCAGACTGAGCCGTACATCATCTACTTTGTTTTTCATTTTAACTATGGATCATCGGTGCCATTTAAACCTGGGCTAATAGCTAATTTATAGATAAGTCATCATTAATCCTCTAAGAAATTGTTCACGGAAGAACAATTTCAAAAATAGTTCCCTTATTCCAAATAAATGCTGCGGCTTCCAAAGCAGGATTTTGGCCTCTTTGGCTCTTTAGAATAGCTTCATTAAAATAATGATGTTTCTAGAGAAATAAGACTGGTTGATCTCGCAACTCTACTCTGAGATCTCGCAGGTCTACTCTGACAGACAGACGACGTCATAGCTACTCCTTTGCATTCTGTAGTTAGCCATCTGGAGAAACCCGGGATCTATGTCAGTATGCTTTTCGTAGACTATAGCTCGGCCTTCAACACTATTCTGCCGAGCATCCTTATCGAAAAGCTGACGGACTTGGATTTTCCCTCTTCCATCTGTGACTAGATTAGAGACTTTTTGAGGGACTGGCCACAAACAGTGAGGGTTGGGTCTGTCATATCCACCCCCCTGAAGCTTAGCACTGGCTCCCCACAGGGCTGTGTGCTCAGTCTTTACCTGTATTTACTGTACACACATGATTGTGTACTGTCAGACCCATCTACTGTGATCATTAAGTTCGCAGATGACACCACTATACTGGATCTTATACAGGTGGAGACGAAACAGCGTTCAGGGGGAGGTTCTAAAACTTTCCACATGGTGCTTAAAAAACAACCTGAATCTGAACTTCAGCAAGACCAAGGAGATAGTGTTGGACTTCTGGAGGAAGAGAGAGGAACCTGCCCCACTTGAGAGGGGCTGTGTAGAGAGAGTTTCCTACTTTAAATTCCTGGGAGTCCATCTCAGTGACAACCTCACCTGGAAAAACAACACGAACCAGGTGGTCAGGAAGGCTCAACAGAGACTCTTTCCTTAGGGTCTTGCATAAAAAGAGGATGGAACAGCAATGGATGATCTCCTTTTACCGGTACACAATAGAAAACATCCTCACTTATTGCATCACGGTATGGCAAGCTGGTCTGATAGCCGCGGGCTGAAAAACTTTACAGAGGGTGGTGAACACAGCACAAAACATCATGGGCTGTCCCCTGATGCCACTAGATGAGATCGCTAGGGCTCACTGCCTTAAAAGAGTGAGGAAAATTCTCAGGGACGACTCTCACCCTGGTCACCACTTCTTTACCCTCCTATCATCGTGAAGAAGATATAGAAGTATAGCCAGCCGCGCAAACAGGCTGAAGAACAGTTTTTATCCGTGAGCTGTCAGACTCCTGAATGAGAAATAACATCATAACTATGTAGTATGATGGACTGCAGGGCCGGTGCAATGTGTAACATGTTCACACTGGTGCAATAGGACTGGGTGTTTTGTTAATATGATTTATTGGGTTAGGGATTTTCTGTCTTCACTGTGAGTTGTATTGTGTTGGAGGGGGGTGCACTGAGGGAGCTCAACCAATCTCATTGTACATATGTTTGTACTGACAATAAAGATTTGAATTGAATTGAGATTGGATCCATCCACTGTCATCCATATTTGAAGTAGGCTGTAAGGCTTTCAAAATGGAATAGAAGCTTTATTGTGTGAATTCAGCCACCATGTGTTATAGAATATAGATCATGGCTAATTTTTATGAAACCAGCCATTTCAGGCGTAGTTCAGAGATAAACATGGCTTAGTCTGGGGTATGAACCAGGTCACAAATAATCACGCTCCTGAACCGTGTGTGTATGTGTATTATATCGCTATTTATACATTTATTTACCACAAAAATGTCAAAGAGTTCAAGATAATTTCACATTAAAAACCGAAAAAAAGTAAAGTTAATCTTCTTGACTCTGATAGAACCACTATTGTTACAGACAATTCTGATATATTTTTTTCCTGATCTGCTGCTGCTAACTTCAGTGATTTGTGAGTTTTAATTGCAGCTAAGCACTAATATTTAAATTTTATACCTTTGCATTGCAAAACAAATTTATGATGCAGAACGCTAAGGCTTAAATTGAAGGCAATTATCTTTAAGATACAATCACAATACCCCAATTGTCCATGCATAGATCTATTAAAATTGTCCTTCACTTATTGTGCTTTGAAATGAATTTTTTGATTAGAGTTACCCCCTCCCCCTTCTCTCTTTAATGCAAACAGACCATTGACTGCAAATCAAAATAAGTCTTTGCTGGAAAGGGCTTCAAGGGCAGGACAAAACACGAGGGCATATTTGGACATGGGATAATTACTCCTCTGTAGAGATTTTTGTGTAGCTATGAAACACCAGGTGGCAGCATAGGCCTTTTTAAGAATTTTTTTGGGGGGGAAATCCAGCACTATAACAAAAAGACAACTTGCCTTTACGGTCATAATAAAGAAGCAAAAAGTTTTCAATTAAAACATAAATTATGAGTTTACTTACTGTCTATTAATAACTGTGATAATACTTAAGGACCATTTGTAGCAGAAAAATGTCTAATTGGAACAAAAAAAAAGGGAAGAAAAATCTGTAGAATTTGAAAGAGATTAGAATAGAATAGAATAGAATAGAATAGAATAGAATAGAATAGAATAGAATAGAATAGAATAGAATAGAATTTTTTATTGGCCAAGCGTGATTGGACACACAAGAAATTTGTCTTGGTGCATATGCTGTCAGTATACATAAAAGAAAAGATACGTTCATCAAGAATTCTAAGGTACAACACTTAATGATAGTCATAGGGTACAAATAAGCAATCAGGGAACAATCAATATGAATATAAATCGTAAGGATACAAGCAACAAAGTTACAGTCCTACAGTCATAAGTGGAAGGAGATGTGTGATGGGAACGATGAGAAGATTAATAGTAGTGCAGGTTTAGTAAATAGTTTGGCAGTTTTGAGGGAATTATTTGATTAGCAGAGTGATGATGTGATGATGTTCGGGGGGAAAACTGTTCTTGTGTCTAGTTGTTCTAGTGTGCAGTGCTCTGTAGCGTCGTTTTGAGGGTAGGTGTTGAAACAGGTTATGTCCAGGATGCGAGGGGTCTATAAATATTTTCACAGCCCTCTTTTTGACTCATGCAGTATACAGGTCCACAATGGAAGGCAGGTTGGTAGCAATTGTTTTTTCTGCAGTTCTAATTATCCTCTGAAGTCTGTGAAAAAGAAGAGATGAGGGTTTTTGCAGTATAAGTCCAAGAAGAGATATATTTTTTTTATTGATTAATTTTCTTCATCTCAATGCTTGCCTTACTCCAGTCGACTCTGGGAGGTTCACAGCAACACAATAACATAAAAAATAATAAAATGTAGGGAATTAACAAAGCATTACTAAATAACAACACTGCAGCCTTACAACAAAGCAATTATAAAGCCCAACAAGTTACGCTGTTTAATCAAGGGGACCTTGTACAGGTAGTCCTTGACTTACAACAGTTCGGTTAGTGACTGTTCAAAGTTACAACAGCACTGAAAAAAGTGACATGACCGTTTTTCATAGTTACGAGCTTTACAGCATCTCCACAGTCATCTGATCAAATTTTGTGTGTTCATCTTTTTTTCTTTCTTTTAACTGGTTTTATTGCCATTTCTTTTCTTTTTCCTCCCCAATGGTTGTGAACCTCCCAGAAGTGTTAGGAGTCATCTATCATGAAACTTTAATAGTAAACAAACAAACAAACGCATTTTATAAGCACCTTATTAAACTATCAGATCTGATCTTGACCTGCATGATGCACTGGAGAATTACAGAATTAATTCACTGGCGCATTCATATTTAGCTTGCTTTCTCTCTCTCCCTCCGGCACCCTGAAAATCTCACGCCCCTCATTTCAGTTGAAGTTCTAATCACACATTTTTGAGAAACATGTCATGTCTTATGCTTATCCATCTAGCAAAATTTGACAGGCCATTTCAGAAGCTCTAGAGCTCCTGCGATCCATTCAAGATAGATTCTTGAAATGATTTTGGATAATAGTGAGTTTTCCCAAAGTAGCTTTTTCTTTCCAAAGTGCTCTCCTGCACTTCAAGAACAAAGCATAAAACCAGTCTTCTCAGAGGGTGTGTGGATAAACCTTTAATTTAAGGTAAAGGTTCCCCTCGCACATATGTGCTAGTTGTTCCCGACTCTAGGGGGCAGTGCTCATCTCCGTTTCAAAGCTGAAGAGCCAGCGCTGTCCGAAGACGTCTCTGTGGTCATGTGGCCAGCATGACTAAATGCCAAAGGCACACGGAACGCCACCAAAGGTGGTCCATATTTTTCTACTCGCATTTTTTACATGCTTTCGAACTGCTAGTTTGGCTGAAGCTGGGACAAGTAACGGGAACTCACCTGGTTATGCGGCACTAGGGATTCGAACTGCTGAATGCCAACCTTTCGATTGAAAACCTCAGCATCTTAGCCACTGAGCCACCACATCACTCATTAATTTAGTGTAGGGCTTCTTTTTTTTTTTTTCCATTTTTTTGAGAAACATTTTATCTACCGATGAGTCCGAAAATCGAACTTTCTGGGTTATGTGGGTATTATGCCTCATGGAAAGAATAGAATAGAAAAAGCTATTCCCCAGTAATAGCTGCAGATAAGCTGTCAAGCATGGAGTGGTGGAGGTATATCTCAGATGGTTTGTTGCCTCAGGACCTGGACAATTTACTGTCACAAAAGGAAGCAGGGATTCTACTTTGAATTCCACAGGAGAATATCAGGCTGTGTAGCAAGTATCAGTTCCAAATACACAAATATAACTATAAGAGAATGGAGGAAGAACAGATAAACTGTTTTGGAAAGGCCATGTCAAACTCCAGAACTTAATACCAAAGAAATGTTGCGGCTGAATTAAAAGAAGCAGTTTGTACTACAGAACTGAAGCAGTTTGTCATAGAGGAATGGGCTAGAATTGGAATGGAATGGAATAGAATAGAATAGAATAACAGAGTTGGAAGGGACCTTGGAAGTTTTCTAGTCCAGGGGTCTCCAACCTTGGCAACTTTAAGACTTGTGGACTTCAACTCCCAGAATACCTCAGCCAGCAATTCTGGGAGCTGAAGTCCACAAGTCTTAAAGTTGTCAAGGTTGGAGACCCCTGTTAAGTCCAACTCCCTGCTTAGGCAGGAAACCTTATATCAGTGATGGCAAACCTTTTTGGCCCTGAGTGCCCAAACTGGAACATGAGTGTATGTGTGTGCATATGTGGGCCGGAGCACCAGAAACCCAAAGACCAGCTGGCCGTTGCGCATGCCTGTTTTTTGGCTGTTTTTCGGGCTGTTTTCAAACCATTTTTTGCTGTTTTCAGGTGGGTTTTGGCCTGAAAAACGGCCCCCAAAATGGCCTGTTTTTTGGGCCATTTTCTGGTATTCCAACGCCCACAAAGACCAGCTGGCTGGTGCGAATGTGCATGCCAGAAACCAGAAGAGCAGCTGGTGATGGCACATGTGCCCACCGAGAGGGCTCTGTGTGCCATCTCTGGCACACGTGCGATAGGTATGTCATCACAGCCCTATACCATTTCAGACAAATGGTGTCCAATCTCTACTTAAAATCTTCCAGTGTTGGAGCATTTACAACTTCTGGAGGCAAGTTGTTCCACTGATCAAGTGTTCTAACTGTCAGGAAATTTCTCCTTATTTCTAAGTTACTTCTCTCCTTGATTAGTTTCCACCATTGCTTCTTGTCCTGCCTTCAGGTGCTTTGGAGAATAGCTTCACTCCCTCTTCTTTGTGGCAACCCCTGAGATACTGGAACACTGCTATCATGTCTCCCCTAGTCCTTCTTTTCATTAAACTAGACATATCCAGTTCCTGCAGCCATTCTTCATATGTTTTAGCCTCCAGTCCCCTCATCATCTTTGTTGCTGTTCTTTGCACTCTTTCTAGAGTCTTAACATTTTTTTTTTACATCATGGCAACCAAAACTGGATGCAATATTCCAAGTGTGGCCTTAACAAGGCATTATAAAGTGGTATTAACACTTCATGTGATCTTGATTCTATCCCTCTGTTTATACAGCCTAGAACTGTGTTGGATTTTTTGGCAGCTGCTACACACTACTGGCTCATATTTAAGTGATTTTCCACTAGGACTCCAAGATCCCATTCACAGTTACTACTATTGAATGTGGTACCACATACACTGTTCTTGTGCATTTTGTTTTTCTTGCCTAAATGTAGAACCTTACTTTTTTCACCATTGAATTTCATTTTGTTAGATAGCGCCCAATGTTCAAGTCTGTCAAGATCCTTCTGTATCTTAAGCCTATCTTCTGGAGTGTTGACTATTCCTGCCTGCTTGGTATGCATCTTGCATGATGATACTGATGACACTGATCATCAGTGTTGTCATTGTTATTAAAAGTGATGCAATCATCTCAACTGAATCTAAATGTGCAGTTATTTTTTCATATTGGTATATCACATGTAGGTCTCCCTTAATACCTGTAACCATAATTGAGCACAGAATCTCAGTCATATAGTTTGTTGTAGTGTTAAGTAGCTCTCCATGTGACTTGTCTCCATTTTATGAACATTCTTACTGTGGTCATAAAATGAGTCACTGTACTTGTTAAGCAGACCACATGGTCATTAAGTGAACCATGTGGTTGTAAGCGAATCCATTCTCCTGAATGTCTAAGGAGATTCTCAGTCATCCACATCAGCTGCTTTTTTTTCAAGAGGCAACTGGACTTTCTGGTTTTTCTTTGAAGATGTTGCAGGTATATTAGAAAAGCTCAGGAGGATCTTCAGTCAACATAACATACGTGCACACTTCAAACCCAAGAATATACTAAGGCAGGAGCTTTTCCACTCCAAGGATAAAAGATCCAGACAGAAACTGAGCAACGTGGTATATGCAGTACAGTGCAGTGAGTCCATATGCAGATCTGTACATCGGGGAAACAAAACAACCACTTTATAAGCACATGGCACAACATAGGAGAACAAACACATCAGGATTAGATTCAGCAGTCCATATGCACTTAAAAAACACAGGCCACTCTTTTGAAGACAACAAAGGCCATATTTTGGACAGAGAGGACCGCTGGTTTGAAAGAGGGGTCAAAGAGGCCATCTATGTCAAAACTGAACAGCCCTCTCTCAACAGAGGGGGAGGGATATGACATCATCTATCTCCAATCTCCAACACAGTCCTTTCAACAGTTCCAAGAAGGCTCCACACCCATTTGCACCACTCAGGTGACCCTGATGACACAGATAAACCTCCAGGTGACTTAACAACCCGCTAAAAGAATGCAAATGTCCAGCTGTCTGCAAGGTGTATAAATCCTTCCATTCCCCACCATCCAGTCAGAGCTGAAGAAGCTTCTTGGATGAAAAGCAAAGCGTCTTCAAAAAAAAACCAGAAAGTCCAGTTGCCTCTTGAAAAAAAAAAGCACCTTTGGGACATTCTCTTGAATTTCGCATCCTGGACATAAACTGTTTCAACTCCTACCCTCAAAACGACGCTATAGAGCACTGCACACCAGAACAACTAGACACAAGAACAGTTTTTTCCCGAAGGCCATCACTCTGCTAAACAAATAATTCCCTCAAACTGTCAGACTATTTACTGAATCTGCACTACTATTAATCGTTTCATAGTTCCCATCGCCAATCTCTTTCCACTTATGACTGTATGACTATAACTTGTTGCTGGCAATCGTTATGATTTATATTGATATATTGATCATCAATTGTGTTGTAAATGTTGTACCTTGATGAACGTATCTTTTCTTTTATGTACACTGAGAGCATATGCACCAAGACAAATTCCTTGTGTGTCCAATCACACTTGGCCAATAAAATTCTATTCTATTCTGTTCTATTACCAGTTATTATTTAATTTAAGGTGTTCAAGTACAGGCCAGCAAACATTTCTGTAAATGGATGATGCCTGCTTATATTTAATCTTCGAACTGATTTTCATGGCTGTGGTACAAAAGGTGACTCCTTTGGCATAAGATGCAGTATATTATTTAACAGTAATCCACACTCCTTTTGGCGAGGATAACAATTCACTGCATATTCAATTACGATTCATGTAACTGGAAAATATTTTCCCCCTTTCAACCCTGCATTTTTCTGGGATGCAAATGTAGTAATAATGTAATAAAAGTTGCTTCTTGTTTTAACCAAGGAAGTTTAATTGACGTTGATCAAATGTATTAATAAGTGGAAAAGCAGATAGCACAACACAACTAAGTTTCATTCCCCATGCTGAGGCTTAAATTTATAGTACCTGTTTTTTTTAATCCATTTACAGTAGAAACCCCGAGGATCATTTCTGTTGCAATACATTTCATAAAGGTTTCAGTAAACTTAAAAATGTCATAAGACTTGTAGAGATTATGGGCTTAGTGATTATTATTATTATTATTTGCTCTTTATTCAAATTATATTTGATAAGGGAAACCCAACAGTCAAGTCAATCAGTAAGTTATATGAAAGGTAAATGAAAATAGCAGTTTAGTTCTGTTAGATTAGTTCAGGAAATCGCATTGGCCAAACCATACGGATCATTTTGAGGGTTTTTGAGTCTTTCTGATAAGATGATCTAATTAAAAAAAATATCGTATAAATAGCAAAGAATTTAGAATGATAAAAAAGTTGTTTTTCATTGGTACAGAAAGCACCCAGAACAGCTGCTGCTGGTGGCATTGCATTCTGTTCTTTGAAGTGATTAAAATATATAAAATAACTCAGTAGCCAGAGACCATTTAATAATATGATAAAGAAAGTATTAAAAAAAGAGTAGTGTCTTTCTTTTTGTACTCTAGTGGTTCTACAGCAGTCATTATATTTAGTCTATTCTTTAGACTAAGAAGTGGCATAATGCCACTTCTGATAATAGCTGTACAGTCCAATGAACTGAAAGTTGTACATGAGTTCCTTTTTGCTATTATAGAGCGATTTCACCGAAGGATAGTTTATATCTGTGATCTTTCTAAACACAGGATCCACAAGGGAATTCTAAACCAAATTTTTCAGATAACTGCTGATACAACAGCAACTGTATGTGGGATACCAATGGAGTTAGTATTTTTCAAGTTTAAGGAAAGGACAAATTTCACACAGCCTTCTCCCCTTCCCGAAAACCAGAAATATACACTGAACTAATTTCCCATGATCTATTCCAGAGTTTTAAACACAGAACAATGGTCAGAAATAATGAGAAAGTAAATTCCAGGGAAAATTTTGTAAGAGCTATGTGTTAGTAGAATGAGTTACTTAGAAAGTAGGCTGTGTAGTTACATTGCCTTCTGTTTTTTTGTATCTTACCTTGCTGGACAGACAGTCCTTGACTTAAGGCTTCAGTTGGTTCCAGAATTTCCGCCGCTAAGCAAGGGGATTCTTAAGTGAACCACGCCTGATTTTACAATTGTCTTTTGCCACGGTTCTTAAACAAATCACTGCAGCGTGTTAAGTGAATCATGCTCTTGTTAAACAAATCCAGCTTTTCTCTTTGACTTTGCTTTTTGGAAGTCAGCTGGGAAGATGGTAATCACATGGCCATGGGATGCTGCAACTATCCTAAATACATGCCAGTTGCCCAGTGCCTCAATTTTGATCACATGACCATGGTGATGCGGCACTGGTTGCAAACACGAGGACCATTCATTAGTCACTATTTTCAATGCCAGTGTAAGTTTCAATGGTTGTAGGTCAAGGATTATTGTATGCCATAATTCTAAGCATTTTTATCTAATTTCTTCTATTAGACCAGAGGGGAAAGTCTGTATTTTACACAAAGAGTTGACTCCCACCATTGACTTTCTCTTTGTTCTTTGCATTTGAATGAGACAGTCCCCCCACTCTCTCACACACCCACATGCACACACCCACATGCACACACCCACACTTTTGTGTGTGTGTGTGTGTAGCTTTCAGAGCTGGGTCTCAGTTTCAGTATATAAAGTAGGAGCCCAAATCTGAGGACAAATCATTTATCTAATCGTACCATTTTTGAAGACCACAAAAAGAATATCTGAAAACCAAATATAATGCCATTTCTGAACAGTTTCATTCATTCATTCTAATAGTCAGGAAATTGGTAAATAACTCATTTAAGGTTGACCTTTACTTTGTAATGATAATTTCCTGTCCTTTGGTCGGGCTTGCCAGTTAAAATGGAGTCTTGCATATTAAATCTGAAGTGACCCTTTACTGGAATATTATTAACAATATGGCATAATAAAAACACTATTGCTAAATATTATTGGGAGTCTCTCTTGTTTCCATGGCAACCTAGGCCTATGGCTGCTTCTGTGGTATTAAATCATTCTTTTGATAAAGGTTTTTGCTCAAATGTTAGACTTTTATCCTTTAGTGTATTTGTCTTCTTATTGTTCCGCATATTGCTTCTCCCTTTCCCTCTCTCTCTCTGTCTCTCCCTCCCCCTCTCTCTCCCTCCCTCCCTCTCTCTCTCTTTGTGTGATTATGGATGTGGTGTATATAAAGAAGGATGAAATAATGCTGATATGGAAGGGATTCATGTCACTATGCAAATCTGCTTCAGCAACTGTATAGGTTGGTAGGGAGCATTGAGGGCTGGGCCATTTTAAAGTTCTGATTGGAGAACTATAGTGTTGAACAAACCCCTACAGCAAAACACACAGATAAATCAATTCCTTGCATAAATGAGAAACATCTTGCAAATGAAATATAGAGCAGCAGGCAAAGATAAGGGTGGCCGAAGCAGAACTCCACTTCAAATATTACTTGCTACAATAGTTCTTTTACCAGTACAACATTATTCCGTTTCAGTCAGTTGAGGAAAGAAAATTTGGAATGGGCAGTGAAGAAGGAACTACAACAACAACAAAAGAAGATATGAGATAAAAGTGTAAAGGCCAGACTATGATTAGGTAGAATAAGATGTTTTTGGTTGTCATTTCTCAATTTATTTATTCCTCCATTCATGTAGGGAAATAGGTAGATGACTGCAGCCCTAATTTATTTATTTATTTTAATTGTCAACAAATACAAGAAAACAAGTAACAGAGTAGTCACAGACATGGACACATGAAAATTTTTTGGCACACACAAAAAAAGGGATCTAGATTGGCAAAACATAGCCATAAACAGATAGAATGATTACATATAATAGGGAACAGTAGGACAGGGACGGTAGGCACGCTAGTGCGCTTATGCATGCCCCCTTAGGGACCTCTTAAACATGAAAGGTTCACGGTTTTAATTGGTTTTAGTTGTCCTGCTTTGACATGTTAACAATGAGAAGTGATTTACAAGCAATAATGAATAAACAAGTAAGCAGGCAGGAATGCAGGGGAGCAAATTTGCAGGGGCTTTCTGCTCTGATGCCAAAATAACTGACCATAGTATACTGTTTTAACTTGGCCTTGCGGAGAAGAACCACCATTTGGTGTTCAGCCTGACAGGAAAATTATTTTGCCAATCTGGAGGCATAAACAGTAGCTTTTAAATCCAACCAGCAAATAACTGTTTTATTGAGCAAGGTTTCTACCCTGCGAGGAAGAAAGCTACGAGTGAAGAATCAATACAAGTGGATTTATGATCACATTTGCTTGCATAATGATTTTGAAAACAGTAAGTTGGAAGAAAAGTAATAGAGTGATAAGGCTTTCTGGTGGGTCCATAATTCTCTTCAAGAAATATGTAAAGGCTAAAACCAATATTCTTTCTGTGAACATCTCAGAACCTTCACCCTCATCTCCCCGATGGGAGTCCTCCACTTACGACCACAATGGGGATCAGAATTTCCATTGCTAATCAAGGCAGTTGGGTTATGAATCACAGCTGATTTTATACCTTCGTTGTAACAGTTAAGCAAATCATTACAACCTTTAAGGGAATCACGTGGTCATTTAGTGAATCCTGCTTCCCCATTGACTTTCCTCATCAGCAGTTGGCTGGGAAAGTGACCCTGGGATGCTGCCACTGTTGTAAATTCATTTGATTGTCGAGCATCTGAATTTTGATCATGTGATCGTGGCGATGCTGAGATGGATGTAAGTGTGAAGATCAATCATAAGTCACTTTTTTTAGCGCTACTGAAGTTTCAAATGATTGCTAATTGAATGGTTATAAATTGACCTCTATAGTCAACTAGGAGATCTGATGGGATATTGTACTTAAAGTGGTACCTTGGTGCTCAATTGCTTTGAAACTAATTGAATTGGAAGTGAAAGTGAAAGTCACAAGGAAGCTGACACCCAGCAAGTTCTACCTTGTGCGTTGAGTACTAAACAAATGGTGAGTCACGGTACTTACCGTTTGTTTAGTACTCAACGGACAAGGTAGAACTTGTTGGTGTCAGCTTTCTTATGACTCACTACATTATTCCTTACAGCGGGGGAAATGCTTTGGTAGTTACTGTTTTTGGTATTCATTGCGTTGCCTGGAATAACAATGAATACCATTGTACTCTGTACCATCTGTACCATCATTTGAACTAGCAGTGCAGATTTCAGATTTGAAATGGGAAAGTGGCCTTTAGATTCTTGGCGTAACTGTTGCCTGCTCTGTAAAGGAGCCGTAGACTCTCCTGGGCTTGCTCCTCAATTTGTTGGTTAGTGGTAAACTTTGTGACATGAAACAAGAAAGCTACAGTAGCAACTTCATGAAATAAATGGCTGCGGGCAGTTCAGCTAACTCTCAATTTGTCACTGTTAATTTTTTTTTTAAAGTCACAAAAATGAGTTTGTGACATGCTTTGTCAGTCCTAATCTGGCCCGAGACAATAAAAAAACCCGGTCATTCGTGGTTGATCGTTTCAGCCAAAGAAGTATTTTCAGCAAGACATAGGTTCAAACTTAAAGGTGAAAAGCGGTGAGTCTCCTCTCCATTCACTCCCAAAATATTTCTGGAATGTTTTCCATTCAGTATAAAAGTTAAACGCTTTCTGCCAAAAGAAAAATAGCTTTTGTTTTTAGGCAAATTGGGGAAGAAGGTTCTTGTTGTGATGGGCCTGAAATTCTTATAGACAAACTATTTCTAAAACCTATTCACAGTTGATAGTGGATTTGATGGTAGCTATATAGAGAGATAATACAATTCACCAAGCAGATTCCTTCTTTAAAGGGAATTTAAATCCATGTAATTAATGTGGACCGGGGGTGAAATTCAGCAGGTTCTGGACAACCAGTAGCGGAAACTTTGAGTAGTTCGGAGAACCGGCAAATACGACCTCTGGCTGGCCCCAGAGTGGGGTGGGAATGGAGATTTTGCAGTATCCTTCTCCTGGAGTGGGAAGGGAAGGGAGATTTTGCAGTATCCTTTCCCTGGAGTGGAATGAGAATGGAGATTTTGCAGTATCCTTCCCCTGGAGTGGGGTGGGAATGGAGATTTTGCAGTATCCTTCCCCTGGAGTGGGGTAGGAATGGAGATTTTGCAGTATCCTTCCCCTGGAGTGGGAATGGAAATTTTGCAGTATCCTTCCCCTGGAGTAGGGTGGGAATGGAGATTTTGCAGTATCCTTCCCCTGCCATGCCCACACCACGCCCACCAAGCCACACCACAGAATCGGTAGTAAAAAAAATTGAATTTCACCATTGATGTGGATGTCTCTTAATTACAGATGTATGAATCATAGTTTGACTACAGTTAAAATTTTCTGTCCCATTGATACCAGAGAAAGAAATATCCACCAAGGCATTGCATGCTTCAAATATGATTTGGAAGAACTGCTTTGATCCTTACCCAACCACAACATTTGTGCTATTTATTAAAGTAATCCATTATTCTTCAGACTTCTGCTTCTAAAGCAGCCCTTTCTAAACTTATAACAAAACTTATAAAGAGGAACTGTTTAATAATAATAATAATAAAAAACAGGTTTTTTATGCTTGCCTTTCAAATCCTTTTCGAAACATTTACAAACCTCATATTCAATTTCATGAAATTAAGCCCCTTTGAACTCAGTGGATCTGAGGCTCCAATTCAGCAGCTATCAAGACCATCATAGCTGAGCTGCAGAAATCTTGAAGACCATTGAATAGCAAGCAAGGTAAACAGAAGATTCTCTTTGGTCCCACTGAGTGGTAGTTTGAATGTTTCATGCTTCAGATTGCACGCCTAACCCTTGTTCTTTATTAAATATGTGAATATATGATAAATATTTTTAAAAAGGGAGTATCAAGTTCGAAACGCACATATGTTGTTGCAGCTATTGTCCGCCAATCAACCTTGTCATGTAGTGAAAGACAATCTGTAGTATTTAAGAAATACACAGAATATCCTTTACCTTAAATGCACAATTGTTGAAATGACTGAAGTAAAATCAGTGATTATAGCAGTGGTGAAATCCAAATTTTTTTACTACCAGTTCTGTGAGCGTGGCTTGGTGGACATGGTGTGGCTTGGGCATGGTTTGGTAGGCGTGGCAGGGGAAGGATACTGCAAAGTCTCCATTCCCACCGCACTCCAGGGGAAAGATACTGCAAAGTCTCCATTCCCACTCCACTCCTGGGGGAAGGATATTGCAAAATCTCCATCCCCTCCCCACTCTTGGGGCCAGCTAGAGGTGGTATTTGCTGGTTCTCTGAACTACTCAAAATTTTCACTACCGGTTCTCCAGAACCTGTCAGAACCTGCTGGATTTCCCCCCTGGATTATAGGTCTTCCCCATATTTCGGTTTATCAAGTGATTTTTTTTTGTTTACATTTATATCCCGCCCTTTTCCGAAGACTCAGGGTGGCTTACAGTGTGTAAGGCAATAGTCTCATTCTATTTGTATATTTACAAAGTCAACTTATTGCCCCCCCCCAACAATCTGGGTCCTCATTTTACCTACCTTATAAAGGATGGAAGGCTGAGTCAACCTTGGACCTGGTGGGACTCGAGCCTGCAGTAATTGCAGGCTGCTGTGTTTTAATAACAGGCTATCTTACAGCCTGAGCCACCACGGCCCTAAATTTTATTTTTTTCTGAAAGCTGTGATAAGTTAAAAGGAAGTGTTTTATTATTCCTATGAATTACTTTGTTACAATTCTTGTAGTTAACATTGCTATAAATTGATTTTTTATTTTTAATGTTGCTGGTTGTTTTTCTGACCCTGGACAGTGGAAATATTTAATTAGTTGTAGTTATAAATACTTTTGGTCCTTTTAACTGAAAAATGTAACTCTCTAAAATGTTTCTGTCATTTATTGATTTTTTTTTCTGTTGTACCTTTGTATTTGAGCTTTTTGTTAGTATGTTCTATACGTAAATTACTGAAATGAAATGTACCAACAAGTACATTTAAAACAATCATCATCATCATTTTACCATGCTAAATTGATTGGCTACACTTTCCAGAACAAAAAAAGACAGCATATTTTAAAGCTAAAATTCAGAACTTTTGTTTGAGAAGAAAGAGTTTGGTTTCTTTTCTAAAGTTGGACAAAATTGAGATCACATGCAATTTCTGAAGGAATATACTTCTTGCTCCCTCCCCCCCGTCCATTTTATATTTTACTATTTATTATTTTACTTAAATTATTCTTATTCCGAAAAGTTATTGCCGTGGAAAAATGGCATATGTATTTTAAGCATACAGTATTTTAAATTGATCCCTCAGGGGTATTTTCTGGAAAAAAAAACCTTCAGTAAGTCATTAAGTTTATCATAAATTAAATTGTATTGATTGCATTTGCAAAGTAACAGTTGAAATCTGACAAAACAATGGCATAACAATACAGATTATTTATGTTGGAGGATGGCAACTTTAATTATGAGCGTAGCCAAAATTAACTGCTAAACAACGCGACAGACACAGTAGAAGCCTAAGAATTTGTTAATAAACATCTGGTATTAACGGGATGTGGATTCATTATGATGTTCACAATCAGAACACAGAATGTCACAAGCATTAGTCAAAATTTTGTAACCATGTTGCTATAATTGGACAGTAATTGGCATCATCTGCATAAGAGAATATTGGTACATATGAAGAGCCAATAAATATTTTCTATACGATCTGTAATAAACAAGAAAAGGCTGATATAAATGGCTGAGCAAAACTTAAAGAGATTACCTTTGAATGAGTTCTAGGAAAGTGTTAGAACCATGTTTCTCAACCTTGGCTACTTAAACGTGAGAAATTGGAGCTGGGGAATTCTGGGAGATGAAGTCTGTGCATCTTAAAATTTCCCAAGTTGAGAAAGCTTGTTCTAGAAGTTTTATATGTAGATACTACAAACACAGTTCTGCATTTGGATAAATCAGAATGTTGGGAAGGACCACAAATCAACAGATTGTCAAGAATGAAATATTGGCCTCCACATGTCTCATCATTTCAACTCATCATTAAAGGAAGGGATGAGATGTTGATTACAAAAGGAGGTTATTACAGAAAACAAAGCTTCTATAACTCCACTGAAGTTTGTGAGAAAGTGGAAACTTTCAAGGATGATTTAGCAGGTGAAGAAATCTCTCATGTTCAATTGCTACTCAGGATCAATGGCAGTGAATACTTCAAGCACATCTCAAATTTGTTCTTTTTTAAATTGAAGGGACACAATTTATGGATTACATTGTCATTTGACTAGCTGGTGGTGATCTGGCATTAAATATCTGATATAATGGTGGATTCACCTTTAAATAATCACAGAAGGATTCCATCCATTCCTTGTTGGAAGGACTTCCAAGGTTAGAGATGCCTTGCAGGTTGGGTGCTGAGGGAGAAGGTGGCATTGATCAAGAAAAAGGATGAAGGTCTCAAGGGTGTGTGAGAGGTGCCACTACCACCAGTTGAGCTAAAGTCACAATGAAAAGCCACCCGTGACCTTAATCTACACTTTCCTTGTTAAGTTTACTTTTAAAGTTTCAGTTATCCCAGGGCATTGGGGCAAATAGTTTGAATTCCACTGGCAATCCTCCTTCAACCAACATTGTTGTTTCTGCAACCTATTTAGATTGAGGGAAAAGGAACATAAAGTTCTAACAGTTTAGAGTTTGTTTCTCCCCTCACCAACCCCTGGAAAAAACGATTGTGGCTTTTAGAATTATAAAATAGAGTTATCAGCCAGGTTGCAGGTGCCTAAATCCACTGCGGAGGTATTTTACCTGCATTGTCGGGTGACATCACACACACTTTAGTATAAGAGAGGTGTCTCAATACAAATATAAGTGGTTGAGCAAAACAGCAAAGCCCATTTTAGCTTCATTTTACATGTACAGCAGGGATTAAAATCAGCGTGTTTAGCAAAAGAGGGAAGTTGTATTTTAGAATTTCTAAGCGGCTATTTCAAAATAAATGGAGAGTTTTATTAAGGCCTTTTGCTGAAACATTTTTCTGCAAGCAGTAATTAAACCTTTGAGGGAGAAGAAAAAGAGAAGGTGAACATGTCAGCATTCATCTGTCAGCATTTCTTTGGACTAGTGATGAGAAATGTCTCTTTCCTTTCCTTTCCTTTCCTCTTTCCTAACTAACAGAATATGGGGAGATTTAAATTAGAGCTTGACACATAATGTTAAAAACTATACAAACACGCACGCACACCCAGGCACACACATACTGTTAAAACTTTGCACATCCTGTTAAATCAAAGTTCTAATGAGAGCTACTATATCTGGATTTCCTAAATTCTACATCATGCAGTTAAAGAGTTTCTCTTTACTGCTTTTCTCTTTTACTGCTGTCTGGGGTTATCTAATTTTTTGCAGTCTGAACTAGTTGAATCTATAGATAGCCATAATAATATTAATTTTATAAAAGGTGGGTACAAGAGGTGTCCAAGTTAGAATAGTTGATGAATGACAGTGTTTTTGAGTTCAAATTTTTTTATATGAGGTTCTTTTTTCTTTTAATAACCTTGTAATCCCTTGGATTGGGGTTGAGTTGGAGTGACTGAATAGAGTTGAGCGTTCACTAGCCTGATGCCCTTCCTGCCGCCTACACGGTGTTAGCAGCAGATATTTTCTCTTTGTGCTCAGAGAGAGAAATATCTGTAGCTATCTAGGATTGAACTGACAGCTTCCTGATTGTGAGGTGAGAGCTTCACTTCTAGCGCAGCACGCCGCTAATTTTTACATATAAATAATTGCTTTATATTTGAAAATCATGTTAGTTTCTGCTAAAGTTACTTAGCTTAATATTTAGACTCACTGAGCTTTACAATTTAGGAGTTAGTTTACATTTAGAACAACATTTTCAGAGTTTTGAAGTAGCTTGTCCCACTAACCTTACTGATCTCAAAAATCACAGAAATACTGTTAAAATTAAGTAAATTCTGTGAGCCAGAAAAATGCTATTTATTTAGGCAATTATATCACAACTTAAAACAGCAAAAATCACGTTAACAGATTACACAGTTAATTTAGCATAATTAGTACATTTCTACATCAAGTCTTATGAGATATTGTTTAAGAGCATTATCAAAATAATATGCAAGAAACAAAGGAGTCCATTTCAGATACTTTGGTGGCTTCATATGAATTCTTTTATATTCTTTCCAGTCTAATATTTATTTAATGTTTCATATCTCATATTCAAGGGATGTTTATAATTCAAGATGGCCACGGTGTGGCTCAGGCTGTAAGAAGCCTGTTATTAAAACACAGCTGCCTGCAATTTCTGCAGGTTCTAGTCCCACCAGGTCCAAGGTTGACTCAGCCTTCCATCCTTTATAAGGTAGGTAAAATGAGGACCCAGATTTTTTGGGGGGCAATAAGTTGACTTTGTAAATATACAAATAGAATGAGACTATTGCCTTACACACTGTAAGCTGCCCTGAGTCTTCGGAGAAGGGCGGGATATAAATGTAAATAAATAAATAAAAAAAAGATAATCCCATTGTTTCATACAAATCATTACCGGTACATATTCTCGTATCAAATACCTTTATCAGTATATATATTCTGAGATCCTGGAGATTTTGTAGTGCAAAATAATACCCCATCATCTGGAACTTCTGTGTAAGGTCTTCTTTAAAAATGTGTGTGGTATTATTCAGAATACATTCTAAGAACAAACAAGGAGTCTGTGACACTATCATAATTTATTTTATGGTGCCTTCCTAGCTCAGAGTTTCACTGATAGGGTTACCCGATACCAGAGTCAGTAATAAAGCATGCAAGACACTTTCTGTCAAATAAATTGTAGTTGCTTTTCTCTGAATATTTTTCGTTTCATTGGCTTTGATTGAAATTATGCTTGAATATTTTTTATACTTGTTTCACAAATATTCTCACCCTGAATAAATTGTAAAGGTAGTGCTTCCTTTATCATAGCTATTAAAAATTCTAAACAGTCATAGACCAGAGACCAGAACTAATAAAAACACTCAGTAATAGACAATTAAAAATTCTAGTATAAAATAATAAATAGCAACTAAAATCTATGATAAAATTCAGTCTGTCAATTATACATGTTCTATACTAAAAATTACAATCAGTGGTGAAATCTAATTTTTTTTACTATCGGTTCTATGAGCATGGCTTGGTGGATGTGGCAGGGGAAGGATACTACAAAATCTCCATTCCCTCCCCACTCCTGGGGGAGGGATATTGCAAAATCTCCATTCCTTCTCCACTCTGGGGCCACCCAGAGGTGGTATTTGCCAATTCTCCGAACTACAAAAATTTCTGCTACCCATTCTCCGAACTGCTCAAAATATCCACTACCTGTTCTCCAGAACCTGTCAGAACCTGCTGGATTTCACCCCTGATTACAATCCATAAAATATGAGGCCTGTTGTCAGTTTAATACTAAAAGGGAAAAAACTAAGCAGTGCATAGGGTTTGCCACATTTGCTATATAACATAACTATGGTGGATTAGACACTTTTCCATCGAATCTTCAGTCCTCTATTTATCATACAGTAGTTGTACAATCCATAAGCCATTGAGATGTGTAGTAATTACTATTTTTCCAGAGAATACATTTTTGGATCAAAATTAAGATTAGATTCTACAACCCACGTGATCCTTTGTAAACATCAAAGCAGTGTAATTTGGGGGCCCCAAACATAAATTTATCGGTGATCTGACTGTCTATCACTGGGAGAACACTATAAATCCAGATGGATTTTTTTCCCCCTGTTCTAGTTGGGGTAGTTTTCACACCTGAGGAATCTGTTAAATATTCCATGGATCTTGACTTAATACATGTTGATGGGACGATGCTGAAAATATTCCCTTTGTTGTCAATTTCGATTTATATATTGTACATTCTTCATGTCTGTGCCTGATGTTGAAGCAATTCTTTGCTTAATTCGTATTACTTCCATCAAACCCATTATGTTGTTTCTGTGCTGCTACTCTTGATCTTTTATCCTCATCCTCCTTAACATATCCTATTTTCGGGGTGTATTACAGGATGTATTGAATAACTTGGGATCCTGTGACCTGGATGAAGATGACTTGATGCTTGATTTGGAATTCCTGGAAGATCCGCAGCATCGACAGTCTGGTAAGAAAATATAATGGCTTCAACACTTTGGTTGAATGAGCTTTTTACTCTGAGTACTTTTTCAGGAAACGAGTAGTAAATATAATTCTTAACAGGACAAAAAGAAGAATAGAGGATACATCTAATTTAAATTGCTTTCAAGTGTATCTAGTTCAGAATGGTTCAGATTGCTTTAGGCAGTTGGCAAAGACAGCATCATTTTCCCTAGATGCTTATTTCTTCCTTAACACCATTCATAATGCTATTTTTACTGAAAAAAACAATTCATGCATTTTTCCCTTTGTAAGATTAATACTAATATCTTTCTTTGCTTCTTTTTTATACAGTCGAATCTTAACTGTCCAAAAACTGGGAGGTTAATGATTCTTCAGATAGCTTAATACGTATTGCCTATGAAATAAACAAAGAAGGGGTACCCTGCTAAATCATTTTTTTTACTCAATTTATTATCAATTTAGTTTACAGCCTTGCGTAAGTAGAATTTTTGTAAGAGTGTCAGATCTTTGTTTAAGTGTTTTTTCTTTGGTTTCTGTGTCATTCTTCTTAAGTACCTGTGCAGTTTTCTGAAATACTTTTCAGAACTGCTTTGCCATTACCTCCTTCCTAGGTCTGAGAGAGAGTGACTGGCTCAGCTAGCTTTTGTGCCTAAAGAAGGGCCAGAACATGTCTACTCTTAGTCCAGTGTCTTTAACTGTTACACCAAGCTAGGTCTCATCACTCCTTCAGTACTTCATAAATAATAAAGAAACTGTTCTCAGGTGCTGAAAAAATGCAAAGTTCTGATTAACATCAACTGATGTCTACCATATTGCTGTAGCTTTTTCTTCTCTACAACAGGAGTGTTGTAGACACAATTTCTTTGAGGGCCGCATCAAGGTTGTGTTTGACCTTGGGGTGGGTTGACCAGGGTGAGCGTAGCTAGTTCAACATCACTCATATCGGGGGCACCTGTGGTGGTCCAAGCACTCTGCCAGATAAAACGGGCTCCCAAACTTCATTTTTGGCTGCAACAGCCTCCTGTAAGCCTTTGCCAGCGAAAATAGAGTTTGGCAGCCCTCCCAAGCTCTGTTTTTTGCTGGCAGAGGCACTGTGGGCCGGTCCTTCGCTGTTTCCAGAGTGGCTTCGTGGGCCAGATCTAAGCACACCATGGGCCAGATCCGACCCCTGGGCCTTGAGTTGGACATCCCTGCTCTACAATTTGAAGATGACCCAGTTTGGTCTAGTGGTTAAGGCACCACACTAGAAAGCAGGGGAGCGTGAGTTCTAGTCCTAGAAGCCAACAGGGTGACTTTGGGCAAGTCACTTCCTCTCAGCCCAACCCATCTCATAGGGTTGTTTGTTGTGGGGGGAAAAAATAAGAGAAGGAAAGTGTGTTAGATATGTTTGCCATCTTGACTTGTTTGTAAAAACAATAAAGGTGGGAAACAAACAAGGAAGGACCCAAGGCAAATGTTTTCTTTTCTTATATAGGGCTGCTGTGGGGAATTAACCGCAAAGTACTTGGAATGCGAAAAAAAAGCTTCCTGGTAGATGTGATAAATATTTATTTGGAGTCTCTTAGTGTTTCCAGAAATCTGTCAATACTGGATGCTTAAAAGTTAGCTTGATAAATCAAACATGATCTGCCTAAGGGGTGCCTGCTTAAATTAGGAGCTTAAATGTTTTGAAAACACCACAGTAATAACCATGATGACAGCTTTGTAAGGTAGGTTACTGTTTTTATACAGTAAAAAGTCTATCAAGCACTTACACAAAGAAGCATTATTAAATTAACCTTTCTTGTTCTGAGATTTTTCTTCTACTCTGTTATTCAGATCTCTCTCTCTAACATTTCAACATTAAATTTGTCACTTAAAACATTCCATGTATAAATAAAGAGCTTATATTTCAGTTATCAGAGTAAAGGATTATCGGAACAATTGGCTGGCATAACAGTAGGTATCAGTTTTATACGATAGGAATTTATTAAGTATATTCTCAAGAAAAAAGTGTTGCTCTTTCCAGTTCTGTTATTCTATTCTATTCTATTCTATTCTATTCTATTCTATTCTATTCTATTCTATTCTATTCTATTCTATTCTATTCTATTCTATTCTATTTCCAAAACAGAGTAACATAGGCTACAAATAGCTGTAGTTTCCTAAAGTCCTTCCTAATGAGAAAGAAGGACTCACTGGAGAAATGCCAAATGCTGGGAAAGATTGAGGGCAAAAGAAGAAGGGGACAGCAGAGAATGAGGTGGCTGGATGGAGTCACTGAAGCAGTAGGCGGGAGCTTAAATGGACTCCGGGGGATGGTAGAGGACAGGAAGGCCTGGATGAACATTGTCCATGGGGTTGCGATGGGTCGGACACCACTTTGCAACTAACGACAACAACAAAGCTGTAGTTTGCATATAATACTACTAGTTCTAGGTACCAGTTGGACTATATCTCCCTATTTAAATTAGAAAGAGGATCCACCCACGTGTCATGTGACTCACCTTGGTGTGGCAATAGCGCATAGTCTTATATGATACAACCAGTCTTCTAAATGTTGTTGTTGCTTTTAACCATGTAGTCATGTCCATGTAGCATCTACTTTCATGGGACATCTCTAGGAGCTTATCTCTATCAATGATATCAGGGGAAAAAACCAGTCAATCCTGTTTGTGTGATAAGAGATGACCTAGTTGATTTCAATGATATAATCTGTTTGGAGTTAAATCTAATCCCTGGGTTAATTAACTCAGTTTTGGAGTGCATGTGATGTTTTGAGATATAAAATTAGGATTTCAAAATCAAATCAAATTAAAGAATCTGAAAGAATACAGTGAATTTTGTTAATATAAATGGCAATAGTTTGTAAATATTATTAAGTGAAAATAGAAATACATATTATTTCAACAGTAAGAAAGATAAAGCAGTAATGGTTAAACTGATTGTTCTATTCAAAGAGGAGAATATATTTATGTTTTTTATTTGGATATCACTTCTAGATTTTGTGTTTGTGATGAAAAAAAAAAGGGGAAAGTTGACTTTGGTTTTACCGATTAGACAGATGTTGTTATAGAAATAGCTAGTTATGTACTAATGTGTAAAAGTAAAAAGTTGAGGTTGTAATGTTGTCTTCTTGTACTGTGCTAAAAAGAATTGGAAGTCAACATCTTTTTCTCCCTTCTCTTGTACCTCATATGTTCTTTCCCCCTTTCTTTTTCCTTCCCTTAATTTCCTATTTTTATTTCTCTTTGTATTTTATACATTGATAAAACAATAAAAGTTATATTTATCAGGATTTCAAAATCAATTATGAATACAACTATGTAAATTTATATAACTATTTTTTTAATATAAAACTATACTTAATGGATAGGGACACGGTGGCTCAGGGGCTAGGACATTGAGCTTGTCGATCGAAAGGTCAGCAGTTCAGCGGTTTGAATCTCTAGTGCTGCTGTGTAACGGGGTGAGCTCCCATTACTTGTCCCAGTTTCTGCCAACCTAGCAGTTTCGAAAGCATGTAAAAATGCAAGTAGAAAAAATAGGGACCACCTTTGGTGGGAAGGTAACAGCGTTCCGTGCGCCTTTGGCGTTGAGTCATGCCAGCCACGTGACCACGGAGACGTCTTCGGACAGCGCTGGCTGTTCGGCTTTGAAACGGAGATGAGCACTGCCCCCTAGAGTCGGCAACGACTAGCACATATGTGCGAGGGGAACCTTTACCTTTACCTTATACATAATGCTAAAAATGACTAAATAGGAATGGATAAAACAGTATATAAAATCAATAAATTACTGAAATCTACTGGTATTTCAAACTGAATGTTAATGATATGTCTATAATACTACTATAATACCCTTTACCTGAAGAAAGGGATGATGGAGAATCTAAAAAGTGTTGAGCACTTCCCTGATAATCTGGATGGCTCTAATACTTAAGTGTGTAAATTGTGTAAATTTATTTTATTCTATGTATTCTATGTAAAATAAATATATAAAATTAGCACATGGCCAATTGTCAATTGCCATTTTTGGTTAAAGTTTACACATCAGATAACAAAATTTTGTTACTTTTAAAAATAATTGTTTCACTTGTCTAAACAGTATAAACAGAAGTTGTATACAGAAATAGCATAAACAGAAGTTGTCAGGATGCCCTAGAAATTTAATTAAGAGACTGGTAGTGACTGATGATGGATATCCCAGTACAACAGACAGTGGGCCATGTTTTCTATCACTCCCTTGTCACAAAAGATAATATTGTACATTAAGAGAAATTGTATTTCTTTTCCAAATCAGCTGGATAATATAAACAATATCAAAGTTAAAAGTGTCCTGAAGTAGGGTTTGGAATTTGATATAAATTTGAAGCTATTTGAGAGCTGAAATATGATTATTTATAAAATGTATTCCATGAGAAGATAATACTTTCTATTTGACCTTCGGTCAATACTCTCTGCCTGAATGCTAATTTAGCTTGATTTGGTCCTAATTACAAAATTGTATCGCTAAAAAAGTCCCAATAACTTAATTTTCTTTGGAATTCTTTGTTTCCAAGAGGATTTGATATTATCTGCCAATAGTAAGTGGACCAATCCAACAGAGTTGTGGAATATTTATGCAAAGGCATAAAAGATATTTATGCAAAGGCAGGATTTGAATAACTGCTTTCTGCCAAAGTACTGCATTTAAGACTCAACAGGTAACCTAGAAGATGCTTAAAAATTTCTCCAGGTAGCATGGTTATATGATCCTAAAAGGGCCCCATATAGCATTTAGATTTAGCCTGAGAAAGACTTTTAATTACGGCAGATACAAACTGCTCTCCATGGGGAAAATAAAAATAATAAGCTGGGATGTCTGATTCTGATTTCTGTGCATTTTGGGAACATTTTGGGCTTCAGAAGCTTGAAAAACTATCTCTAAATGTTTAAAGGTCCCAACCAATTGTTTTCTGCCAATTCTCCAAAGCAACTGAGGGTAGGACAAGAAACAATGGGTAGAAGCCTGTTACAGAGAAATCCAAGCTGGAACTAAGGAGAAATTTACTGACAGTGAGAACAATTAATCAGTGGAAGAGCTTGACTCCTGGAGTTGTGGGACCTCCATCATTTCAAGGTTTCAAGAAAAGATTGGACATGCATTTGTTCAGGTGATATAAGATCTCCTGCTTGAACAAGGGATTGGACTGCATGACTTCCAAAATCCCTTCCAGCCCCATGAGTCTATTTAACAGATTTATTGTTTTGTGTGTTTGGACAATGTAGGGATTGTGGTCTTGGCAAAGTTCATTGTTAATGTCTTTTCACTGCAGTGATTTTAAGACTGATAGATCAAGGACAATATACAATGCTATCTGTACAGTTTAATTCAAGGTATTATGATACAACCAAGGTTGATCTGTAGAAGATTGCAACTCCAATCTGGGTCGGTCACCGGAACCAGAGGTTTCATCTTCCAAGCTTTTGGATTTGTGCTGGACCCCA
Organism: Ahaetulla prasina; assembly: GCF_028640845.1. NCBI lineage: Eukaryota > Metazoa > Chordata > Lepidosauria > Squamata > Colubridae > Ahaetulla > Ahaetulla prasina. The sequence goes on from NC_080546.1 coordinate 18,641,935, forward strand.
TCCATTTTCAGGGAACGTCTCTCTAAGGACAGACCCACATTGGGTCCTGCAACATTATCCTTGGACATGTACAATATTTCCCTGAAAATAAGACTGGGTCTTATATTAATTTTTGCTCCAAAAGACACATTAGGCTTATTTACTGGTTAGGTCTTATTTTGGGGAAAATACTGTACTAAATGCATCCATCTGGCTGACAATCTTAACTGGGGCTTATTTTGGGGGTAAGGCTTATATTACGAGCATCCTGATAAATAAATAAAGGACTTATTTTCCGGCTGGGTCCTATTTTCAGGAAAACAGGGTATATTTACCTTCATTTGTGAAGATTGCAACTGATTGAAGTCAGCATGGTCCATGTTCTGTATTTATTTTTTCTCTATTCATTTGTCTGCAGAACTTTTATACTGTATAAGCTTTTTAATCGCTCTGTGCCATTTAGAAAATAATAAAAATATTAAATGGATCTCCTTTTTTTGGTCCTTCTAAAGTTTAATGTTGTGGCATTGTGGCTATTTCAATAACACTGTATAATGAGTTGTTGGTGTAAAATGCCGATGAAATAATTAAGGTCTCTAGGTTAGCGTTCTAACAGGTGTTCACTGAGGAGGTTTTGTTCTTTCCTACTAATCAGGAGTTTCTGAAATGCTAGGTAACATTTTAAAGCTTCTGAATCCTGACCCAACAAACTGTACTGATCAGTAGTAGACTCCTGAGGTTAATCAAGTGTTTTTTTCTGTTTGGAAATACCTTAAAGAGTTCCCCAAATAAGCTTTTTAAAAAAATATAGAGTAGAATAGAATAGAATAGAATAGAATAGAATTCTTTATTGGCCAAGTGTGATTGGACACACAAGGAATTTGTTTTGGTGTACATGCTCTCAGTGTACATAAAAGAAAAGATACCTCCATCAAGAATTCTAAGGTACAACACTTAATGATAGTCGTAGGGTACGCAATAAGCAATCAGGAAACAATATCAATATAAATCATAAGGATACAAGCAAAAAAGTTACAGTCATACTGTCATAAGTGGAAGGAGATTGGTGATGGGAACGATGAGAAGATTAATAGTAGTGCAGACTTAGTGAATAGTTTGACAGTGTTGAAGGAATTATTTGTTTAGCAGGGTGATGGCGTTTGGGAAAAAACTGTTCTTGTGTCTAGTTGTTCTGGTGTGCAGAGTCATTTTGAGGGTAAGAGTTGAAACAGTTTATGTCCAGGATGTGTGGGGTCTATAAATATTTTCACAGCCCTCTTTTTGATTCGTGCAATATACAGGACCTCAATGGAAGGCAGGCTGTTTTTTCTGCAGTTCTAATCATCCTTTGAAGTCTGTGTCTGTCCTGTTGGGTTGTAGAACCAAACCAGACAGTTATAGAGGTGCAGATGACAGACTCAATAATTCCTCTGTAGAACTGGATCAGCAGCTCCTTGGGCAGTTTGAGCTTTCTGAGTTAGTGTAGAAAGAATATTCTTTGTTGTGCTTTGCAATGACACATTGCAATTGATTAAATAGTAATCCTTTCATTATGGGTAGATTGCATGAGTAGGTGTTATGTTGAGGGTGGAGATATTTCACCAAATATTCTCTAGCCAAGGCAGAATTCTCCAAAGAATGTTAGTTAATTATCTTTATAGCTCATACTAGGGGGCGAAAGGAAGCTAAAGACAGGGTTGCAAATGAGATGAGATGGGTGGCATATAAATCTAATAATAAATAAATAATATATTTTTAAAAAAATGTGCCGGCTCCTTTAGCAGTGTTTGAATAATATTAAAAGTGGATGAAAATTCTTCAACTTATTCATAGAATATTCTCAAGGGATGCTGATTAAAAGTAAAAGTAAGGAACTGTTTAGAACATTGTCAACTTTGCAACAGAAGATGATTATGCAAATTTCAGAAATGAAAATGTTAAAAAAAATCTTCATTGAATCCTTATTCATTATCGCCAGCACCAATTTATGTCTATGAAAAGTAGGTAATTCTGAAGCCTATTGCAATGAGACAGATCATGTTTAATTAAAAATAGGATGACACTGAATTTAAGATCGCCTTCCCAGACAAAGAAATAGAGAAACTGACACACATACACACAAATACTGAAGGAAGAATAGAAAGAAGAAAGAGACACCCCTGCCTCTTTAATTATATTCTCAGTAATTTAGCAATATCAGCACATTTTAAAGGAAAAAGTATTTGGGAAAGAAAAATCATTTTCCTCTTGGAAAAATACAGTAGACTTGTGCTTATTTCTCACACCAATACACTACTATCTTACCCTGTTTGAATGCTTCAGCCTATGTTTCAACCCTGTTTTGGAAAGACTGCATGGATATACAGTGAAGCCAGTGGTGGGATTCAAATAATTTAACAATTGTTTCTCTGCCCTAATGACTGTCTAGGTGCGTGTGGCCATGGTTTTTTTGTTTTTTTTTTGCATTTATATCCCGCCCTTCTCCGAAGACTCAGGGCGGCTTACACTATGTCAAGCAATAGTCTTCATCCATTTATATATTCTATACAAAGTCAACTTTTATTGCCCCCAACAATCTGGGTCCTCATTTTACCTACCTTATAAAGGATGGAAGGCTGAGTCAACCTTGGGCCTGGTGGGACTTGAACCTGCAGTAATTGCAAGCAGCTGCTGTTAATAACAGACTGTCTTAGCAGTCTGAGCCACACAGAGGCCCTGTGGGTGTGGCCAGGTGGGTGTGGCCAGGGGGTGTGACAGGCAGCACTCGGCCTCCTGCACCCCCATCAGAGCAAAAATGGGCCGTGGAGGATGCGCTGCCCCCCATGGCCCATTTTGGGTTTAGTAGGCCTCCCTGAAGCCTCCTGGGAGTGAAAATGGGCCATGCAGCCCCCCCAGTGCCCCATTTTGGGTCTACGAGGCCTCCTGCACTTACCTGGGAGCCAAAATGGGGTGCGTGGGGGCTCCTGGATGGGGTGGGATGAGACGGAGCCAGCCAGCAATTTAACTACCGATCCTCCTGAACTAGTCGAAACCGGCTGAATCCCATCACTGAGTGAAGCCCCATAGTTATCAGGTTTCCCATAAATATACTATTGGTAGTTCTCGACTTACAGCAGTTCATTTAATGACTGTTCAAAGTTACAATGACACTGAAAAAAGTGACTTATGACCATTTTTCACACTTATGACCATTGCAGCATCCCAGTGGCCATGTGATTTACATTCGGATGTTTGACAAGCGGTTCATATCTATGACGGTTACAGTGTCTCAAGGTCGTGTGAATATCTTTTACAACCTTCTGATGAGCAAAGGCAATGGGGGAAGCCCGATTCACTTAACAACCGTGTTAGTAATTCAACAACTGCATTGATTCTCTTAACAAATGTGGCGAGAAAAGTTGTAAAACAGGACAAAACTCACTTAACACATTTCCCACTTAGCCACATAAATTCTGGGCTCCATTGTGCTCATAAGTCGAGGACTACCTGTATAGCTGAAAATTGACTTTGACTCTCTAATTATGAACTGACTTACTTGACAAAAGGCTCAGATGGGGCTAGATTAGTTTCTTCACTGTAAACAGGGACAAGTCCTGTACACACACAGAAAATCAGTCTCCATCAGTCTGTATTGCAGATTTAAATTCTAGACATTCTTCTTTTCCTGCATTTTCAAGTCAGTTTTCCTGGCTTTTTGTTTTTGTGGCCTTGAGACTTCCTTGATCTGTGTTGACATAATAATTCTTTCTAACCTGGGAATTGCCGTTCTTTCTCTTACCAGCTTTATTTCTTACATTGAGGGACGAGGGTTGCATGGATTCTTTTACACTTTCAACATGCTGCTAGGTTGATATTCACAGTTCAGAAATCTGAGCTCTTGAAGATGACATTTACATCAAGATGATAAATCGAAAAGAAAAAAAAACCAACAACAATAACCTGTGGACACAGTTACCTGTAGATTTCATCCTAGGCCATAAATAATACAGCACATGGTGGCACTGAGCTGATCTTTCTTGCAAAAGAGAAACAAGGTTGGATCTGGTTAATCCTTGGCTGGAGGCTCCCAGGAGATTCTATGGCTCGAACACTAGACTGAGATATTGAAGAAACATCTCACTGAACAGCAGTAGAAAGATGATTTTGAATTGTTACCAAGAAAATTATGTTGGATGTGGCAATGAAGTCCATCAGAACATAAATATTACTTAAGGGGAGGCTTCATATTTTTATGACATAAGAATTGAAAAAAAGAAAATGACATAGGTGAGGAGGCTCCACCCAATCCCTTCTCCCTTAGAAGCAAGGTATGAAATAAAATTACCTGATGGATAATTTTAAGGTTGCTTAAAATGAGGCAGGAAATTTGATTAGGACTCCTGCTGCTTTTGTCACAACTAGTTGTACCTTTCTTGAGATTAATTCCTTTTGAGATCAGTAGACACTTTAAAGCAACATTATCAAGAATTTGGATGTTAATCAATTTAACAATTGGCAGCCCAATTGCTAGAAAATTTACTTTTGAAAGGAAAAGTTTTATTGGACATCCTAGGAGAATTCTCATAAATCAAAATAGCCCCTAAGCCACTGTCTGCTGGTACATAGCCAAATGAAAGTGTTGGCGTAATGACCCAAGGATGTCAATTAGGAATTAATTAAGGAGTTGCTAAATTATTTTGGAGCTTGATGAACAAGGCTGGGTGCAAAACGCTGCCGTGATTTAGGAGCTGTGCTGTATGTATAAATTAAACCTGGCAATATTTGTTAATGTTTCAAGTGGGAAAGGAAACAATTGAAGTGCCGCAGAACCCCAGCGGCTTTGCATATGAAACAGGCATATATGAATTGTGTCCGAAAAGAAAATATACTAGGATTTAATAATTGAAAAACAACAACTGAATCCTGTCACTGAATGCAGAGTGCGAAAAGAATTTGTAAGAATGGGAGATTATACAAGGGGTATTATGCAAACAATTTAATAAGCAGCATCACATTCCGGCATAATCCAGAGATAAAACTCAGGATGTGGCTGCCAAACATACACATAGAAACCAATTTAAGCAAGTCATTTATTTTCCCCTTTGTCTCGGATACAAATTGACATATTATATTTTGTTTTGGCGTCTTCTTTGTTCTTTATTGTCTTAACATTAGAATGTAATGATATTGGATGTTTGTGAAAGCAGTGCTAATATTGTTATTATTATTTTTTCATCTTACAGTCTAGATGGATGTAGTTACTGGCTATAAATTTTATAGAGTTACATTATTATTTTTTTTGCTTATTTTGTCAGAAATAAAAGAATGTAGTCATTAGTGACCAACATTAAAAATGGTAGGAAAGCAAATCGCCACTCACCTACTTTTGGGTTTTTCCTACGCATCTTACCCATTATGTGTCTACAAAGGACCATGAGAAAAAGATGAGTAACTTATGAGGGCAGCTCACTAATACACGGATTAGGAGAAAGGGAATTACCAAAAAGACGCTCCAGAAAATAATGTAGAGGTGGAACTGGAAGGACAGTAGGATGACCTGGTGGAAGCACTTTCATTTAAATAGGCTGCTAAACCTCTGTCTTGGGGAAATAAATAAAAAATCAGATAACTAGAAGGAGACAGCTCATCTGATTGGATCTGGTGTGTATTTGAATAGAATAGAATAGAATAGAATAGAATAGAATTTTTATTGGCCAAGTGTGATTGGACACACAAGGAATTTGTCTTGGTGCATATGCTCTCAGTGTACATAAAAGAAAAGATACCTTCATCAAGGTATATTTTGATATATTTCATATTTTTATGAAATATTTCATATTTTGCCCAGAAAATTATGTATCCACGTGATGTCTAGAACTTAAGCTTGACTTGAAGGCCAAGCCCCATATATCAAGCTCAGTTCTCTGACATTATCTCAACTTTGGCCAGCTAGTCAAGTTGTTCAGTTTAATGACAGAACAAAGGCATTAACATCGAGTTAGGACTTTTGTCAATGATGAAAACAGTGTTGTACTTTTGGAAAGCAAATGCTCCCCCTTTCAAACACGTGGGCAACTGCTGGACACGTTCAAAAGGAAGAGGGACCATATGGTGTATGCCTCCTTTTATGAGCTGTGGTGGTGCAGTAGTTAGAATGCAATACTGCTTATAAGCGCTATGTGCTTAGAGTCAAAAGCATTGTTAGAGATGCTTTGATGCCCCACACACCCACTTTACGGTCTGTTTCTGTTGCTCCCCTCTGCGAGGAGGTTTTGAAGTATTTCTAGCAGGACTACCAGATTCTGTAACAGTTTTGTTCCCAATGCCATCCGCCTGGTAAACTCGCAAGATTTGTTTTTCTTGCCATGTACTTGTATACAGCTGGACTAGACTGTGTTCTTTTCTGTGTCATACAATATATATGGGTATTTACATAATTTTGTATTTGTTTATTTGTTTTTGTTTATTTGTTTTTGTGTATTTGTTTTTTTTTTTGTTATTTAGTCATGTTTATGTAGTGTATATTGGAGGTGGTGACCCTTTAAGAGCTGTATGCAATGAAATTTTAATGTATGCTGATTAGTGTACATTCAAAGTAACAATAAAGTTATTCTAAGTCTTAAGTTGTGCAAGCTATTACTGCTGGCTGCAGTTTGGCAGTTCAGTTCTCACTGGCTCAAGGTTGACTGAGCCTTCCATCCTTCTGAGGTGGGTAAAATAAGGACCCAGATTGTTGGGGGCAATATGCTGACTCTAAACCACTTAGAGAGGGCTGTAAAGCACTGTGAAGCGGTATATAAATCTTAAGTGCTATTGCTATTTTGTTATTCCCAAATCCCAGCCCATAGAGATGCCATTTCTTCTTCTATATGGCTGCCAATAGAACAGTGATTGCCAGGGCTGTTCTATAGAGTAGGGATCCCCAACCCCCAGTCTGTTAGGATCCGGCCTGCATAGCTGGAGGTGAGTGATGGGCAGGTGAGCAAAACTGAATACATTGCGGTCCCTGATTCATGGAAAAATTGTCTTCCACAAAATTGATCCTGGGGACCATTGCTCTAGAGCAGTGTTTACCAGATCTGTGAGATGAACTGAGTAACTATCCAATAGATCTGGCAAACTTTGTTCGTTTGCATTTGACTATGAAGATTTGTTCCAAACAATAACAATAATTGATGATGTTTAAAGATTAAAAAGTTCATTTGTTTTATTTGTTTTTTTTTAAAAAAAACACTTGGGAGAAGTTTTGACTTTTTCGCATCATCTAGAAAAAGTATATCGAGAGTCGTAATAATAGTTTAATTTCTGTAAATGAATAGCTTAGTTGACTGAGTTCATTCCCTAATGGTATGAATCATTAATTTTCCAGTCATCTTTAGAAGTGATATCTACTCGGATTCACAGTTCAGTCATAAGTAAAGTGGCAAATTCATGCATCAATCAATTGGATTTTTCTTTTTCTGTATGTGAACATTACTTGCAATGTGTTCATTAACATGGCAGGAAATGTTGATAGATTGTTAGAAACAATACTGTAGAATAAAATTATTTAGCAATTAGATTACATAATCGATTAATTTATTTACTAAATATTAATCTCCGTATAATATTTCCTCCCTCCACTTTTAAGGTTTCCCTGTCATAAACATTAATATTCTTATTATCAGCTGTCAATTATATTTTTTTTTAAGAAAAGGATACGTATGATGCTCTAGTTAGATCGAACCAATATAATTCCTGCTTTTAGAAGGGCCAGTATTCCTAAATTTCTGAAAGAGAGCCTGAAGGGCAGAAACTCACTGAGACGAAAAATATAATCATTATACAAGCTGCGGGATAGAGAAGAGAAACCGTTTAATGAACACCCTTTTCCCCTTCTGATTATTACAAATTAACATACTACCACATTTGCTTAAAACAATTGCCAAATGTTTTCAGTTGTTTGGACAATAAAGTATTAAGAATGTTCCAGGTGCTAATTAATGTGTTTACAAAGAGTGAAGCCAGCCTTTCTCTGATAAGTAGCGATGCCTTTGGGCTGGTGCTGTACTAAATTCCCTGTTATTCTGAGTTACGTGCATAACCAGAGAGAAATGAATCTCATACACTAGAATTATGTTAACTTTCTATGCTAGCATTAATTTGCTTCTTACCGAATTATAATGAATAATTTCATTATCCCCTTTCCTCATACTTTTCTACAAGAGCGTCCTTTGATGTTCCATTTTTGGGAAAGCCTCATTAAGACAGCCTGATGTCATTGAATGTAGTCTGGATTCCCAGGAGGGAGTGAGTACATTTCAGAGGAGCAAGAGGCAACTCAGGTCAAGTAGTTTGTGTGAGAGAAAAAAGATGAAGACGGCTCCTCCCTAATTGTTCCCAGATAATCTGCTTCACGTGCGTGACAGTTTACTTTAGTTTGACACGATTCAGTCTATAGTGTGGAACAATGAAGAAAGCTGCTTGGAAGAATCACACCCTGCCTTTCGTGGTTTTGAAATCTGACACTTAAAAGAGTTAAACTGAACATGAATTATAGGTTTTATTTATCACTAAGGCAGAGGTGTCAAACTTGATTTCATTTTTTAATTTTATATATATATATATATATATATATATATATATATATATATATATATATATATATATATATATATATGTTTTCTGAGGTTTTCACGGGTGTTTGTATATAGGTCTTTGGTTGTTCGGGTTTTCTCCCGTGTAAAATTGGAAGTGTCTTGGCGACGTTTCGACGAAGTCTCATTCGTCATCTTCAGGCTTCAGCTTTGTGCTTCTGGGAGCAATGTGTGATTGCTAAACAGCTGCGATCACACATTGCTCCCAGAAGCACGGTTGAAGCCTGAAGATGACGAATGAGACTTCGTCAAACGTCACCAAGACACTTCCAATTTTACACGGAGAAAACCTGAACAACTAAAGACCTATATATATATATATATATATATATATATATATATATATATATATATATATATATATATATATATATATATATATATATATATATGTTTTCTGAGGTTTTCACGGGTGTTTGTATATAGGTCTTTGGTTGTTCGGGTTTTCTCCCGTGTAAAATTTCAAAAAAGAGGAACCAACTTCTTCCCTGGTCCAACACTTTAAAGTCACAGGACACGATATTGACTTTAAAAAGACCAGAACTATCGCCAAAACTGAACACTTTAACAACAGAATAATCAGAGAAGCCATCGAGATAGAAAAACGCCCACACAGCATGAACAAACGAGATGATACCTCCCGCCTACCAGCCATTTGGAAACCTGCCCTTATTGACAAACGTGTCCCTAACACGAGGAATGACACCAGACCCACACTCACGAGGTCCACACAGGATGTCACCACCACACATCCACCCAGAAAGCAGACCCAAACCCACACTGATCAGGAAGCACGACCAAGGACCAGAAGCCAGACCGCAGCTGCAACATTAGCCATTTCAAACCCCTCCAATCCATACATGCAGCAGACTGACACCCACTACGAAGATGTAGCACGACCACGAACACGAAGCCAAACAGCAGCAGTGCAGCTCACCAGCTCAAATCCCCCTGCAACTCAGACTAATTTGAGCACAACCAAGCCCCCACCCAAACAGGACACACCCCCATCCAATCAGAGCACAAAAAAAACCCCATCCAATCAGAGCACACCCAAGCTCCCCCCCAATCACTTCCAACCCCACTAGCAGTTAAAAGGAAGAAACAGCTGCAATCACACATTGCTCCCAGAAGCACGGTTGAAGCCTGAAGATGACGAATGAGACTTCGTCGAAACGTCGCCAAGACACTTCCAATTTTACACGGGAGAAAACCCGAACAACCAAAGACCTATATATATATATATATATATATATATATATATATATATATATATATATATATATATATATATATATATATATATATATATATGAAGTCTCATTCGTCATCTTCAGGCTTCAGCTTTGTGCTTCTGGGAGCAATGTGTGATTGCTAAACAGCTGCGATCACATTGCTCCCAGAAGCACGAAGCTGAAGCCTGAAGATGACGAATGAGGCTTCGTTGAAATGTTGCCAAGACACTTCCAATTTTACGTGGGAGAAAACCCGAATAACCAAAGACCTACATACAAACACCCGCGAAAACCTCAGAAAACATATATATATATGTTTTAATATTTAATACATGTAACACATTTAATACATTAGTCATTCCTTCCATGTGACTTCTCAGTGTTTTCTTCATGGCTCCATCTTTTTGTTGTTACTTCTTTCTTCATTTCAATGTAATCTATTACAATTTTTTCACAAATACAATATTCTACTTATACCATTTTCTTATATAACTATCAATTGCTTATCTATATCTTTTTTCTAACCAATGGTAAAATTGATCCCATATCTTAAAATATTCTGAATCCTCTCTTTCTTTGATCATCAAAGTTAATCTATTCATTTCTGCACAATCTAATTTTTTTAAAAAAACTTGAGTTCATTGAAGGCTGCATCAGGGTTCTGTTTGACCTCAGGGCGCCGGGGTCAGCGTAGCCAGGTTGGGCATGGCCAACTCGAAGTCACTTGTGTCAGGGGTGCCTGTGGCGGCCTGAATGCTCTGCCAATGAAAACGGGCTCTTGAGCTCCATTTTCGGCTGAGAGGGCTTCCTGCAACCTTCTGCCAGCGAAAATGGAGCTCGGGAGGGGTGCACGCGGGCCACCCTTCAGGCCAGATCTAAGCACCCCACAGTCCAGATTCAGCCCGTGGGCCTTGAGTTTGACATCCCTGCACTAAGCATTGTATAACATACAGTATATGACAATAGTTCTCAACCTTAGCAACTTTTAGACTAGTGGATTTCATGGCTGGTTGGAGAATTCTGTGAGCTGAAGTCCACTTGGCTATAAGTTACTAAGCTTGAGAAACACTGGTATGTCACATTATTACTGTGCAAAGTTTTGGATTCAGTTTCCCCAAGGAGCCTTGGACTGTATGAGAATATAGGTGGTGTACCTTTCTTGGATTTCAAGAAAAGATAACCCGGGTTTAAGTTTTTTCAGACAGATAACACAGTCACACTCCCTCATCCTCTGAGATATTTTCTGAACATTGATTCCAAACATGAACAAATATTATTGTAAATTCTAAAGGTGGTCTGAAGGAAATGGATTTTAGAGATCAGAAAATCTTCAGATGTAAATGATGGGTTTTGGGGTAGTGGCTTTATGTTAAAACTTACTAAAGGGCATTTTAGTTAGTAGAGTTCAGTGTCCAAGACTCTGTACAGCTATTATGTCTCACAGGAGATAGATTTAGTTAAATAGATCAGTGGTCTGATTTGACTGGAGCAGCTTCATGCGTTCATCTGTGTAAATTTAACAGAGAAAATTTTTCACTCTCAGAATCCCAGAGCTAATTCTTATCACCATGTCCTAGTTGCAACTGAAGTCCCAAGGGCACTGAGTTTTAAAAAAGAGTCAAGTGAATGGATGGATGAATGATTAGCTCTATTCCCTTGATTATTGATCTAATTAACTCTAGATCAACTATCAGGAAGTATACCCCAATCAAGACCAATCAACTCAAACAAACAAGGTAATAGTAAACAATACCCCAATCAAAGAATCCCCAAGGCCATTCCAACCAATACTGACAGGATAAGCCACTAGTATATAAAATGAGAGTATTCCTTGCTCCTTCTTGCGCTACTGATGTTCCATGCTTTGGGAATGAAACATCTACCAGAAATTTCAGAAGTCCCATAAATTACTTCCCAATAAGGTCATAATCCTTCCATCCAGTATTTTCACACCTGCAAACATCAGCTAATGTATGAGTTCCTTAAAAAGAATAGGTATTTATTCTGTAAGTCTGATACAAAATGTGAATATTTTTATGCAGGGCTTCAAAATTTTTAGCAAGGGAGTCTCTGCCCAGTTGCTGGGTGGGTGTAGCCATGGTGGGCGTGGCTAGTCAGCCTCCTGAACCATGGCAGGGGGGCGTTTTTGCCCTCCCTTGGCTCCGGAGGCTTTCGTTGAGTGTCCAGGAAGGCAAAAACAACCTCCCCAGGCTCTGGAGGCCTTCTGGAGGCTGGAAACGGGCCCATTTCTGGCTTTCTCAAACTTCCAGTAGCCCTGTTTTTCACCCTCCCTGAGCCTTTGTGTGCACCCTGCATTTACCTGCATCCAAAATGGGCTGCGTGGGGATTCCTGGTGGGGAGGGGTGAGGTGGCTGGGGCGGGGCTAGCCAGGAGTGGGATTTGGGGGTTCTCGGAACTGCACAGAATCTTAGCTACAGGTTCTGCAAACCCCCAGCAGCCCACCCCTGTCTTTATGAACTGATGGATAATTTGCAATTGATCAGCAAGGATTTCTATTTTCCTTTGGCTTCCCAATCAATTCTGCATTGATGCATTGAATAAAACAGGGGCCCGCTTATCTTATTTTGATTCTCATTCTTTGAGAAGCTGGTAACTTTCCATCCCGTTCAAGTATCTCTGGGTTCCCACACCCTTCTTTCATCTTTCTAATAAATTATATTCTATCCTCAATATTAATCTCCTTCCCCTTCCCCAATCTATTCTATTTTAATTGTTCTCTGGAGTTTTAGGTAACAGCAGTGTAACATTTCTTTTATCCATACTTCTGTTATCTTTTTTTAATGGAGACATGGATTTTTCTGCATGGAACAAAGTATGTGTACTGTAACATTGATATTTTAAAGAGTAATGAGCCATTGTTTAGGCTGCTAGATGCTAATGCCTTGGATATGTCCACCCACCCTCCATTATTTATTGGGTAAGAATACATACTTGTTTTTCCAGATGTAACAGCATTATTCTAAGTTAGAATTTCATCAGAAATAGATAATCCACGGTTAACAATAGTGTATCCACTCTGACTTCCCTTACATGGGAGTAAACCACAGTGAAGTCCATCTGACTTACTTAAGTGTTGTATATTTCAAACTATATGTGTTCCTGTTTTATGAAGTACTTGTGCATCTTAGCATAATAAAACTGGTTGTGGAATTCATGACTACAATATGTAGTCTGGCATTAGAAAGGAATTCCATATATTCATGGAGGAGAGCTTTGTCAATAGCTGTTAGAAATGAAGATTCATTCCCCAGAATACCAGCTGCAGGGAAATACTGGAGGCAGGAGATAAGACCTATCTCTTGTTTATGCACATCCCACAGGGACCTGTTTGTGAAAAACAAAATGCTGGAACTACAATGGATCCTGATCTGATCTAGAAAGGTTATTCTTCCGTGATTTTTAAAAGCAAAAAATACATCATTTTCTCTCCTTCCATGAAAACAGCTATTTGAATAAAGGTCGCTGTATTATATTTTCCCCCAAGCTCTGAATCAAAATTCATTTCTAAATCAATCATATTGATTCTACTTCTGCATCCATTAGTCACAATGTAGTTTATAATTAAACACTAGAAAACAGCAAATAAATTTAAACAATAAAAAAGTTAATAATGCAGACCATGAAATTTTGGGTAATAGACCTGTGGTAGATAGTATGGAAAGGGGGTGCGGTAGCTCAGTGGTTAAGACACTCAGCTTGTTGATCGAAAGGTCGGCAGTTCAGCAGTTTGAATCCCTAGTGCCACGTAACGGGGTGAGCTCCCATTACTTGTCCCAGCTTCTGCCAACCTAGCAGTTTGAAAGCACATAAAAAATGTAAGTAGAAAAATAGGGACCTACCTTTGGTGGGAAGCTAATAGCGTTCCATGTGCCTTTGGCATTTAGTCATGCCGGCCACATGAAAAACGGAGATGTCTTAAGACAGCGCTGGCTCTTCGGCTTGGAAATGGAGATGAGCACTGCCCCATAGAGTCAGGAACGGCTAGCCATATGTGCGAGGGGAACCTTTACCTTTAGATGTTATGTAAAGCGTTGAAGAATAATTGCATGTTGGAATGCCTGTTGGAAGAGAAATGGGGTAGCCTGGCATTGAAATACATGCAGTGTATGTAGGGTGGTGAGGTGGTGTTGATTTGAGAAAGTTCTCATCAGGTATCAAGTTGCTTGAAGAAGAAAGCAGGTATAACCACAATAGGTTAGTATTTCTGCCCTTTTATGTCCCTCCCTTCATGACTTATGCCCATTTGTCTGTCCCATGCATATTGTAACTGCCATTGACCCACAATGAGAAAAAGCTTAGACTTACTGGCTTAAATTAGGAGTCCCCAACCTCTGGTCTGCGGTCCAATGTTGGGCCGCAGCCCATTCAGAACCAGGCCATGTGTAACCATCCCTCCTCCCCCGCTGCCACCGCCAGTCACCTAAGACGAAAAGATTGGGGTCCGCTGGCTTTAAATGGTCTCTTTTTTCTCGTTATTTTTCTATGATATGTCCATCACCCACATGCTTTTATCTCTCCTCAATTTCTGGACAGAGAAAGAGTGGTGCGGTGGCCTAGAGGTGGAGTTCTCGCCTCCCAATCAGGAGACTGTGAGTTCGATCCTTGGTAGTGGCAGATATTTTTCTCTCTGGGCGCAATGAGAATATTTGTTCAACAAAGCTCTGCAATGGCGACAGGAAGGGCATCCAACCAGTAAACACTCTGCTAGCTCCATTCAGTTGCCCAGACTCCACCCTACAAGGGATTATGGTATCGTTAAATGATGATGATGAATTTCTGTGATGGAGAGGGAGGCTCCTATATAGTTAACATTGCATTACTGCATTTCAATGTCTTTTTCTTCTCCAAACACAGAGATATGCATTATCAAAACCCAAATCTAATCCCTGGTGGTCAAGATTAGCGGAAGTGGCTCAATGGTTAGAGTGTAGTACTGCAGGCTACTTCAGCTGACCGCTAGCTGCAGTTCAGCAGATTGAATCTCACCGGCTCAAGGTTGACTCAGCCTTCCATCCTTCCGAGGTGGGTAAAATGAGGACCCAGATTGTTGGGGGCAATAGGCTGATTCTGTAAAATCGCTTAGAGAGGGCTGTAAAAGTACTATGAAGCGGTATATAAGTCTAACTGCTATTGCTATTATCTTACTAGTCCATACAAGTCATAAATTTGCCACTCTTTCTCTACAACTAGGTTGTCAAGGTGTGCAACACAAGAGCTAACTAGCATAGAGTAGGCTGGATGACCATTTTTGATGGAGCAGAGAGAGAGGCTAAATCATACATTCATAATCTTCAGCAAATATATTTTGGACTTAACTTTCCATGCTCCTAATTTTCAGTTTTTCAATATTATATCAAAAGCAATTCGAAAAAAAAAAACTATAGAGAAACTTTATTCTCCCAGACGAAGCAGTATTATATAAGATTTGCGGTTAAGTTATAAGAAAGTTCATTTTACAGTAGCATAATGGAATATTTGGAAATTTTAGAAGAAATATTGGACCATAAAAATAAAGCACACATACATGGTCCTATATATTGTCTCTGGGTGGGCTGAGACTTATAGTTAATTAGTTAATTGCTATTCATTTTGTGTTTCTGGTACTCATTTTCCTCAAAAATATGTGTGACCAGGGCTATGTATATAAATGGAATCAAGAAAGCAGTTGCATTAGCTAACTTACATTAATGTCACAGTATATTTTAAATGAACAATGTCAGCAGAATGTGTGTGTGTGTGTGTGTGTGCGTTGTGCGTGTGTGCACATTGAGGGAGAGCATGGTGTTCTGGTCAGAACCAAGCAATATGGTGCCAGTAATTAAAACAGAACTGTATTAACACGAATGCTTTGATATGTCTTTGATTTATGAATATTGCTAATGCAAGGACTCACAAGTGTTTCCACTTAACGAGTATGTAAATTATCCCAACATTTGCAGGCAATTGTATCTCACTTTGCCTTTGGACTATGTTTACCTTCCCTGAAATAGTTTACAGTGAGGCTGTCACAGCATTGGTGCATCATACTTTGAAGACCATATCTTCACGATTCTGGTTTTTAGAACTTTTTTTTCACTTAGATAAGACTGCAACTGGTATTGGAGCAGGAGTGAAATCTACTTACCTGCCTTACCGGTTCGGAAGTGCACGCGCCCTGCGCATCATGTGCATGCACAGACCTTCTGCGCATGCAGAGAAGGTTAAAAACACATTACTTCCTGGTTAAAATCAGGAAGTAATGATACCAGGGCGGGTGGGCGGAGCTTTTCTCTGCCATCGCTAACGGATCATGCGATCCGGTCCGAACCAGGAGCATTTCATCCCTGTACTGGAGCCTGATGTTTTAGAAAGAGCTGGCCATAGCAAAAGTTTCAAATAGGATACTATTCTTTTGAAAAATGTCTAGAAAATCAATGTGGTATCACCAGTATACCAGCCAGTAAATAATTTAACAACCGGTTCTCTGCCTTAATGACCAGCTGGATGGGCATGGCCATGGTGTGTGGCAGGCAGCACTTGGCCTCTTACACCCTGCTGGGAGCAAAAACGGGCCATGGAGGGGAGATGACGTGCTACCCCCCCGTGCCCCATTTTGGGCCTAGGAGGCCTCCCTGCACTTACCTAGGAGCCAAAATGAGGTGTGTGGGGATTCCTGGAAGGGGCAGGGCAGGGAGGGGCAGAGCCAGCCAGAATTTTAACTATCGGTTCTCCTGAACCAGCCCAAACTAGCTGAATTCTACCACTGATACCAATGAATAATCAATGTGATATCACCAGTATACCACATTGATTATCCACTGCCATCTACAGCTGAAAATAAGGGTGTGGGGTTTTTTTTAGTGTTCCACTTAAGATCTTTTTTTAAAAGTCCTTCCTCTGAGCAGGATCCTATTTAAATGGAGTGGAAACCAATGAGGGGCCAGCTGAGTCCTTAGTATGAGTTTTCAGTTTACTGTCAGTTAAATTCAACTCGAATGAATGGAAAAATGAACTAGGTAATGCGATTTTGTTGATTATATAAACACACATTTTTCAGTATCTGCCGCTCCTACTCAGAATGCTGAGAAGAACAGGATTCCATCCAGATAGTCTGGTATCATAATTGAACAGCTTCTGGAACTGTTTGGCTTTTCTTCTGGCTCCTCACTTCTAAGCCTTAGTTGCACAGCTGTTGATGTGGGCAATAAACTTTGGATTGCTGTTGCCACATGACTGTGATTCAATGTTGCAGGGGGAGCTGCAACTGCCTAAATCAGATTAGTGTGGTGAAGGATCACACTAAGCTTCCTAACTGTAAGTTCAGTGCAGCAATGGGAACAATTCCCTGGAGAGAGAAGCTTTCCTTTGCTGAATGCCTTCAAGCAGAGGGTGGACTTAGTTGTTGGAATGGATTTAATGGACTTGGCAGTGTACATCTCCTCCCACCCCTGTGACTCTGTGATTCTCCTTTGAGTAATATGTGAGCTGGATAAGTTCTTTAGGCTTGAGAAGTTTTATGTAGTATTGCAAGGTTGGGTTTGTAGGTGACTTGGTCATAATCTAGAGCAGAGGTGTCAAACTCAATTTCATTGAGGGCTGCATTTGTTGTGAGGGTTGTGTTTGACCTCGGGAGGGCTGGGGGGGCATGGACAACTTGAAGTCACTCGTGTTGGGGATGACTGTGGTGGTGACTGTGGTGGCCTGAGTGCTCTGTCCATGGAAATGGGCTCCGTTTCTGGCTGTGACGGCCTTCTGCAACCCTCTGCCAGTGAAAACTGAGCTGAGGAGGGCTGCCTGTAGCCCTCCCAAGTTCTATTTTCGCTGGCAGAGGCACTATGGGCCAGCCTTTCTCCATTTCCAGGGCAGCGGTCTTAAAGATTCTTCGGTTGGAATTAGGGGTGAAATCCAGCAGGTTCTGACAGGTTCTGGAGAACCGGTAGAGGAAATTTTGAGTAGTTTGGAGAACTGGCAAATACCACCTCTGACTGCCCCCAGGAGTGGGGTGGGAATAGAGATTTTGCAGTATCCTTCCTCTGCCATACCTACCAAGCCACGCCCACCAAGCCACACCACACCCACCAAGTCATGCCCAGAGAACCAGTAGTAAAAAAATTTGGATTTCACCACTGGTTGGAATGTTTACTGATGGCTCTTCGGCAGTTTCTTGATTGGGGTATTGCTTACTTGATTGTCGGACTGAAGTTGACCTTGGAGTTAATCTATGCTGATCTGAGTGCTGATTACTAGTGGAGAGGTGCTGGAATCTTTTTCTCTTTTGGGCTGGTTGATTGTCTCTTTTGCATAGTCTATAGCTGTTGTTAATGTCTATGTGTCTGTTGATGGTTGATTTCTCAGGGTGCCTAGCTTCTAGAAATTCCCTGGCATTTTTGGATTTGGCACTAGCACTGATGATGTTACCTAGTCTGAGTAAAGAAACATCTGCAAGAAAACAACCAAGCTCAGAGACCACCCAGGACCCCGTAATTTTGTGCAAAATTGTGTATTTGGCCCTGCAGTCAGTGCAAGTTGTTAATTAGTTAAGATATTTGTTTTTTTGCCATCATGTCCTTTTGGTTTCTGATAAGGATGGGAATTCTGTTCCCTTTAGTTGCCCCACATGAACTGGAGAATATTTCCATCTAGCAAGTCACTACTGACTTGTACTATAGAAATTGGCCTTCTTTCAGTTGCTAGCAGTTTATCTGTCTCAGGTGTAGATAGGGAAAGGGTGTGTATGCAATGTTTGCAAATGCTGCCTCCAATTAAAAAATTTCCTGCCTTGACATTCTAGTGAAATTGGTATGCAAATGGATGTGTCTGTCCTGTTAATTTGAATGTAATGTTCATGGGAGTCACATATCTGTATTAAGCTACAGAGCTTTCCCTGCTGCAAACAAAGCGCTCTGAGCCAGTAAGCACAGAGATGGAAAAACAAGAGGATGAAGTGGGGAAAAAACGAGTGGCTTCTATTTTTGCAGGAAAAACAACCTCTATTTTGGGTTGCGTTTCTATCGTTAGGAAATTTAGCGTAACATCAGAAGAGAGTCACCTCGCACCGTGAGATGGGCACCATACAAGTTTAATAAATAAATAAAAATAAGTCAGAAACATGTGGGGTAAAGTACAGATAAGGGGAAGAATGGATAGAGATAGCATTTAGACTTAACATATTTTTCGTAGTATAAAACGCACCTTTTTTCCCCCAAAAAGAGGGTGAAAATCTGGGTGCGTCTTATACTCCAAATGTAGCCCCACCCAACTTCTCAAACAGAGGTTTAAGAGGCTGAAAAAAGCATCAGGAAGGTAGCTTCAGAAAAGAAGCCCCCAAACAGAGCTTCAGTGGCTTTTTTTCTGAAGCTGTTTTGGAAGCTTTCAGAGGCAGGGGAAAAAAAAAAAAGCAAGGCACAGAGCTCACAACCAAGGAACCTGTTGCTAAAATTCACTTCTTGGAACAGTTGATTGGAGGTATTCTGGGAGGCCGATCCACCTGCCAATCAGCTTTTTTCTTATTTTCCTTGCCAAAAACTAAGGTGTGTCTTCTACTCCGGTGCGTCTTATACTCCAAAAAATATGGTATATAGCACTTCACAGTGCTTTACAGCCCTCTCTAAGCAAGCAGTGAAATCTGGCCGGAGCTATCCATTCACGCAAGCTAGTAGGCCCAGCAGTGGGTAGCTCTGCCCACCCACCGGGTTGTCATAAAGTCCTATTTTTGACCCTCTCTGCATGCACAGAAGAGGCGCACATGAGTGTAGCGAGCACATACACTCCGATAGCAAAGGTAAGTGCGTTTTACCCCTTCTCTAAGAGGTTTACAGAGTCAGTATATTGACCCCAACAATCTGGGTCCTCATTTTACCGACCTCGGAACAAACAGAGAAATTAACGGCCAGTATGAAAAAATAAAATGAAGTGGTACTGTGCAAATGGGGACCAATTGGGGAAAATGTGAATGAGTCAAGGGAGAGGAGAAGACTGATAAAGTCATGGTTGGATGAAGTTGATGAGATCCTCAAAAAGAGGGAGGTGAGAAGTTTAAAGAAGAAAAGTCAGAGTATGGACATGATGGATACAAGAGTGGTTTGGAAGGATGGAGAGAAATGGAACAGTTTAGTACAGGGCTCTCCAATCTTGGCAACTTTAAGACTTGTGGACTTCAATTCCCACAATCCCTCAGCCAGCAAAGCAAAGCTGGCTGAGGATTTGTGGGAGTTGAAGTCCACAAGTCTTAAAGTTGCCCAGATTGGAGACCCCTAATTTAGTAAACGGAATTGGTTTAACTGAATTGAGCTACGTTTCTTTTCTTCTCCAATACTTCAATTATTTTTCACTTTTTTTTCTGAGGTGGATTTCAGAAGGTTCTGACCAGTTCTGGAGAACAGGTAGTGGAAATTTTGAGTAGTATGGAGAATCAATAGTAAAAATTCTGACTGGCCCCACCCCATCTATTCTCTGCCTCCCAAATTCCAGCTGATCGGGAGGAAATGGGGATTTTTGCAGTAACCTTCCTCAGGTGTGGGATGGGAATGGAGGTTTCACAGTATCCTTCCCCTACCAGACCCATCAAGCCACACCCACAGAACTGGTAGTAAAAAAATTTAAAACCCACCACTGGTTTGTATACATTTATTTATTATGAAAAGGAATAAATGGATATGCACACATATATACTGTATGTATGTATCTGCAATGTGGTGGTTGATAGAGTAAGAGAAGATCTGAATGGATATTCTACTTCATATTGTATTGTTGGCTCATCTCACTTAAGCATACAGGTAGTCCTCAACTTACAATAGTTGGTTTTAGTGACTGTTCAAATTTACAACAGCACTGAAAAAAGTGACTTATGACTGATTTTCACAGTTATGACCTTTACAGCATCCCCAAAATTGATCACTATTTAGATCAGGGGTCTCCAACCTTGGCAACTTTAAGACTTGTGGACTTCAACTCCCAGAATTCCTCAGCCAGCTTTTCTGGCAGTTGAGGTCCACAAGTCTTAAAGTTGCCAAGGTTGGAGACCCCTGATTTAGATGCTTGGCCACTGTTTCATATTTGTAACATGGCTATGTCCAAAGATCATGTGGTCACCTTTTACGACCTTCTGACAAGCAAAGTCAAAGGGGAAGCCAGATTCACTTAACAACCGGGTTACTAACCTATGAACTACAGTGTTTCACTTAACAACTTTCTTGAGGCAAGAAAGGGGTAAAACTCGCTTAACAAATGTCTCGCTCAACATGTATCCAGATATGCAAGCGAAATGTTGGAGATGTAATTGTGATGATGCTACATATTTTCATGTATGGTGGACTTGTAAGAAAATTAAGTCTTTCTGGATAAGAATCTGGTGGATTATGCAGAATGTTCTGAAGAAGAAGATAAAGTTCCTACCGCAATTTTTTCTTTTGGGAATAACAACGGACTGTACAGTGATTGAGACTAAGTTGATTTTGAACTTAATAACAGCAGCAAGACTGTTGATTGGACAATATTGGAAGAAAAAAGAATTACCCACAATAGAAGAATGGATATTGAAAGTTTCCAATTTGGCTGAGATGGCTAAAATCTCAGCCTTCTTGAAAGACAGTACTCAAGAAAAATATTTAAATGAATGGAAGAACTGGATTGATTATATTCAAAATAGATATCAGATTAAGAAATTTCGGATTGCCTTTGAATGAAGGATGTTGTTTTTGATTTTAATGGAAGAAGTCAGGTTATGTGAGAGAGAAGGATTATAATTGTGTTAGATTTTAAAATTTTAATGTATGACTGTTTGTTTAATGAACTATACCTTGTGTTTGCTCCGGGAAGTCCGAGGGGGGGGAGGGGAGTTTTGGAGGGAGGGGGGAAGGCGGGGAGGGGGGGAAATTTAATTGTTGTTGTAAAACTTTTTCAATAAAAAAAAAATGTCTCGCTCAACAGCAGAAATTTTGGATTCAATTGTGGTCATGAGTTGAGAGCTACCTATAATTCATATTGTCTGAAAACTGTACTATTTTTGAACTCTGATGGGTCCATGTTTAGGATAGTAGTTATTTGACCTGCTAACCAACCTTTCCAACTAGCTGGCTCCTACAGCTGTGCTGTGTACTATATGTAAAACACATGAACCTTCATTTTCCAGAAAATGAGTTACGTATTAAAAGATTAAGTAGGCTCTTGGTCTAGTCCATCAAGAGGAAAGTTCTTGTAGTGTTTTAAAGCTCTTGGAGTGACCTTATCATATTCTTATTCATATTTATTTATGGTCTCGTTGCATTCTGAAAGATTAACTCCTGTAATGTTTTAAATATGGTCTGCAGGTGAAAACTTTTCAATCGTAGGCATTAATTTACATTCAAATGGGATACATTTGGTTCAGCTTGGAAGAGAAATATATTAGCTTTCCAAAACGGCAAAAAAATCATTTTTTAAAAATCTTGCTAGGTAGAGAAGAGCTTGTAAATACAATGGTCCAGTTATGGCTATTTTTACTTCTAATTAATGTAACTTTTTGCTTGTTTCTTATAATGTATGCAGATATGCTCACATTCTTTTTTTCTCCCCTTCTGTTCAATCATGTATGATTCTCAGAAACTGCTTGGACAAGTTCTTGCAGTTTTCTTGTCAAGGTTTTCAGAAGTGGCTTGCCATCGATTCCTTGCAAGGGCTGAGAGGGAGTGATTGGCCCAAGTTCACCTATCTGGTTTCATGCCTAAAATGGGACTAGAACCAGGGTTGAAACCCAGCAGGTTCTGGCCAGGTTCTGAAGAACCGGTAGAGTAAATTTTGAGTAGTTCAGAGAACTGACAAATACCACCTCTGGCTGGCCCCAGGAGTAGGGAAGGAATGGAGATTTTGCAATATCCTTCCCCCAGGAGTGGGGTGGGAATGGAGATCTTGCAGTATCCTTCCCCTGCCACGCCCACCAAGCCACGCCCACCAAGCCACACCACACTGACCACGCCATGCTCACAGAACCGGTAGTAAAAAAAATTGGATTTCACCACTGATTAGAACTCACTGTCTCCTGCTTGCTAGCCTGATGCCTTAAGCACCAGCTTATTTGGTTCTTTGATGTTCTCTCTTAATAATTGAAATAATTACTTCCTTCTTCTCCCTCCCAAAAATGGAAATGGCTTTGGGATTGCTATAATTATTGTTGATAAGTATATATACTTTTTTCTATTTTGTTGATAATTGGAAGGCATTTTTCCCCTAGTCATCACACATTAAATAAGGTGATGCCATTGTGCCTTAGATTACCTTTTTAAATAGATTAACAGAGTTAGAAGGGACCTTGTAGATCATCTAGTCCAACCCTCCCCCCAAGCAGAAGTCCCTACACTATTTCTGACAAATGGCAGTCCAATCTCTTCTTGAAAGCCTCCAGTGATGAAGCTCTCACAACTTTTGAAAGCAACTTCTGTTCCATGGGTTGATTGATCTCACTGTCAGAAAATTTCTGCTTATTTCTAGGTTGAATCTCTCCTTGATCAGTTTCCATCCATTATTTCTTGTCTGGCCTTTGGGTGTCTTGGGAAATATGATGAAATTGTTTTTGGCTATGTGTGTTGCCAGTTATGGTGATGGCAGTCATTTTTACAGTCATCAGTAATTGTGGAAAATCTTTTGTATTCAAATTGGTTCCAGTCCAAAATGCGCTGTTTCAACCATTTTGAGTTCACAATGGCCCTGCTTTGTGACTGAAACACTTGTTTTGATCTTAAAACAAAGCTGCTTTGAGCTCAGTACATTTTCAGAATGGACAAAATAATCTGTTTAGAATTAGGAACAACTTTGCTTATCCATAATCTCTCTGACAATGCCATATTTAATATGTGCGCAATTTCTTTCTGTGGTGAATAATATACAGTTTTAACAACAAAAACAAAAATCATACAAAACTGGTTTCAGCTTGTCCTTATCCCTGTGCTGAAGAATATATTATACAGAAATATTAAAAGTATTTTTCAGTATACGTTTCATGGTTTGTTATCTTGAATAATTGATTTAATGTAGTTGTGAAGTTTGGCCTCCGTGTAATTTTACATGCACATCTTTGAAGAAAGAAGTAGCCAACTCAAACTTCAGGCTAAATGTATCTAAATCATCTCAATTTATTATTTGCATTTTTTAAAAAAAAACTACCAGCAGTGAAAATAAGCAGCAGATAACAAAGAAAATCTGGGCAGTTTATAAGCATAACAATGAAGGAATTTCCATTACTGTTTTTGAGCAATCACAGAGAGTTTGTCGTCTTTGCCATAGTTTATTCCTTCATTTTGTCTGTTATGCATTTTTTCTTTCTTTTTTTTTTTTAACTTACGAACTTCTCAGAGTTGTTGGTAGTCAATCAATGTCTAAATTTAATGAAAGAAATAGGCTCTAATTTGTCTGTTTCCACTATAAACTATGGATGCACAAATTATATACGGAATTTATTTTTAAAGTAGTAACTGTCAGAACATAAAAGAATTTGGAAGGCTCATGGGTAACAAGATTCTGAGTAGGATATTTGTCCAGACAGGAGAGGATCAAATCTGTTAATAGCGGAGTTGCATTTTTCAAGCAGTCTATTCAGAATTGATATGATAATCAAGCAGTTACTGAAGTTTGAAAGTCCCAACAGACTGGAAGTTCAGTGGAATATTATTCTGTTCCTCATTCAACCCTGCACATTCATAAAACAGAGCAGAAAAAGGCAAGAGTGGTGTCTAAACTAGGCAGTGTGAAAAATATATGTTGTATGCCTAATTTATGTATCAGTTATGGACGTATTTTGGGAAGTACCATCAACTTTCAAAGCTCCTTGATAAATTTGAGTCTTATCCCTAAATAGCAGTCCTGCCGTCTTATTCGGTGGACCAGACAGGAAATATGAGTTAATTCCTCTTTATTGTAAGACAGAATCTTACAATTCTCCCTGTCTCCTTTATGCTTTGAGAAATTAAGGAGGGTCTCTTCTTTACCCCTGCCCATTATCCAGCTGTAGCCTATGCTGTCTCTTACCTATCTCATTCCTATGTATTATTACGGTAATTACTGGAGTATTTTTCATTTTCCTGAATAGGTTCAGAGACACCATTCACTTAATTTCTGTTTGCACAGATCTGGTGAAGAATGTCAAAAGATCAGTGGATCCCAACTCTGCTGTCGGGGTTCTGACAGATGCCCTAATTAACTCATGAGCCTCAAGCCAAGTTCCAAAAGAAATCCAGTTATTTATTAGGAGCAACATGTCAGCATCTTCCAGGGTGAAGTAAACTCTGTCGTACATAATTTGCCTCTCAACTCTTACCCTGTTTCCCCCCTCATCTCAGTCTGTGTCATAAATCACATCTCCAATGAGGCACTTTTGTGCGCTGTAGAAACCACACCTCACATGCCAGCTCTGGTAATCTGAGATCCAACCTTGAAGAAGATATGCGTGGAATGTGCTTTTCAATGTGGCTGCTGAACTGCTCCGTCAGTCCTCCCCACTTTCCTGCCCATGGCAACTCGAGAGCAGACCAGGTATGCTTTGCGAGTTGACATCTGGCCTGTTCATGAGGAAGTAAAGTAAAAGGTCTACAGACTTTATCCCTCTAGTCATGACAGACTTTAAGGGGTGGGGTTCATCTCTTTTTCTTAAGTCAAATAGCCAGCATTGTCCGGAGATGCTTCTACGGTCACATGACTGGCATGACATCATGCTGCATACATCAAAACATAACTGCTGTTAGCTTCCTGCATGCTTACGTGCATTAGCTATTCATCTACCTGCATTTGCATGCTTCAGAACTGTTAGCAGGAGTTGAGACAAGTGACTGTAACTTATTCTGTCTCGTGGCACTCGGTCTCAAACTGTCGAGCTACAGTGTCAACTCTCAAAACGACTCTAGCTGAAGCCATATTTTTCTTGCTTCTTTTCTTAGTTGCCATACTGATGGTGGGGAGCGGGTCTTATGGAATGTGGAATGTTTTCCTCCAAAGTGCCAGACATAACAACGATAAGGCTCCTGAGAATCAAGGCCAAATCAGTGTGCCCTAGCAATGGTAGGAGGGAATGCTGAGAAATTCATCACTTGCTTGGTTGGATAAAGTGACCTGTGACACAATGGAGGTGGCCAGTATCTATTCTTTAATTATACCAAAAATGCAGGAATTATTCAGTATTGGTTTCATCTTTGACTCTGCCGATAAGATGTACCTAATAAACAGGATTTTTGAGGAAGCCAAGAACCGAGTCTTGAATTGGTTGGGAGCATTACTCAGAATCATGACATATAGAGCTTTAATGGTCTAAGACTCAGCATCTTAACTTGTGAGCCAATGCATTCCTTCATGAGAAAGCAGATAGGTAAAAAGTGGAAAAAGGAATTTTTAAAAAGAAATATAGTTACACCAATGGCATATTTTTCTATACTATGAGAATCTTTTTGCTTTTCAGTTTTTGTTTGCAGGCTCTATATTTATAAAATTGCAAAAATGTGACAGAATTTGGCAGCTATTCTGGAAACAGTAATTTAAAAATGAACGAATGAGCTTTAGCTTGAAATATAAGCATTAGCAAGAGAGAGAGTTACCAACTTATAAGTAGCTTGCTTGATCCAGAGTTTTTACATGTTTAGGTATATATGTATGCTCACTCACCTACATGCTGAATTATCTTGCATCTTGTTAAAAAGCTTCAGGATATCAAAATTTGAATATTGTAGTGGGATGTTTATGTATATATGTATATAATTTCATCTATACATCGTCATGACTTCAGTAAAGCATTTGATAAAGTAGACCATAACTTACTACTAGATAAAGTAGAAAAATGTGGGTTAGACAGCACCACCACCAGATGGATTCGTAACTGGCTGACCAACTGCACTCAGCATGTAGTCCTCAATGGAACTACATCCACATGGAGGGAAGTATGCAGTGAAGTACCCCAAGGCTCTGTTTTAGGCCCAGTACTCTTCAATATCTTCATCAATGACTTGGACGAGGGGATAGATGGGGAACTCATCAAATTTGCGATGACACCAAGCTGGCAGGAATAGCCAACACTCCAGAAGATAGGCTCAAGATACAGAAAGATCTTGACAGACTAGATCATTGGGCGCTATCTAACAAAATGAAATTCAACAGTGAAAAAAGTAAGGTTCTACATTTGGGCCAAAAAAACCAAAATGCACAGGTACCGGATATGTGGTACCTTGCTCAATAGTAGTAACTGTGAGAGGGATCTTGGAGTCCTAGTGGACAACCATTTAGATATGAGCTAGCAGTGTCCAGCAGCTGCCAAAAAAGCCAACACAGTTCTGGGCTGCATAAACAGAGGGATAGAATCAAGATCACATGAAGTGTTAATGCCACTTTATAATGCCTTGGTAAGGCCACACTTGGAATATTGCATTCAGTTTTGGTCGCCACAATGTAAGAAGGATGTTGAGACTCTAGAAAGAGTGCAGAGAAGAGCAACAAAGATGATTAGGGGACTGGAGGCTAAAACATATGAAGAACGGTTGCAGGAACTCAGTATGCCTAGTTTAATGAAAAGAAGGACTAGGAGAGACATGATAGCAGTGTTCCGATATCTCAGGGGTTGCCACAAGAAGAGGGAGTCAAACTATTCTCCAAAGCACCTGAGGGTAGAACAAGAAGCAATGGGTGGAAACTAATCAAGGAGAGAAGCAACCTAGAACTAAAGAGAAATTTCCTGCCAGTTAGAACAATTAATCAGTGGAACAACTTGCCTGCAGAAGTTGTAAATGCTCCAACACTGGAAATTTTTAAGAAAATGTTGGATAACCATTTGTCTGAAATGGTGTAGGGTTTCCTGCCTGGGCATGGGGCTGGACTAGAAGACCTCCAAGGTCCCTTCCAACTCTTTTGTTGTTGTTGTTGTTGTTGTTATTGTTATTGTTGTTGTTGTTGTTATTATTATTATTATTATTATTATTATTATTATTATTATTATTATTATTATTATTATTATTATATCAATAGCTTTCAGAAGCATGGATGAGTATTCCTTTGGTGCTTAATTAAGCCCTGAGCTTTAATAAGAAAAACAGCTAAAAAATTAATTAATGATTAAAAATTAGCTATGTGTTCTTTATATTGATTTATGTATGCGATTACAGGGTTTTAAGGCGTATAGTTTCCTTAGCAATAACATAGTAATGGATACATGTTTTACCTATGGTGGTTTGAATAAGTTTTTCATGTTTGCAGTACAGAACTGGGGAAATGATGGCATAGATACAAGGCATCATTATTCACTTCTTTATTCATTTTATATCACTGTGTGCAAAACAAGTTTTAAAGTATATTTTAAACATACAAACTACTTTTTATGGAAATAAATTATTTAGGAATGGAATGGAATGGAATGGAATTCCATTAGAAATGGTGACAATGCCCTGTATACATGTTGGGTTAAAGCTTAAAAAGATGAGTTGCAAAAGTTATTATGCTTTTCAATAACTATTTATTGTGCTTTTCAATAACTATTCAAAAGTTATTGTGCTTTTATAATGGTATTTGGGAATGACCTTCGGAAACAGGACAACAAGACAACAAGACACAATCAAAAGAACAATTAAAAAATAGCTTAGCCTGCAGCAGGAATGTGAGCAGGAAACTCTACTTGCAAGATTCTTTTAATGCAACCTTACAATAAAGTTGAATTAATTCATCTGGTCCTGTTTCCTGTCTGGTCTGCCTCATAAGACTGACAGTTATAGAGGATAATACTCTTAAAAATGAAATATAGAAAACTCTAAGAAGCTTGTTGCCAAGAAAAAAAAAAATCAATAGAAAAAGGGATCAGTAGAACATTTGTTATTGTATTTAACTTCTGTTTCTTCCTGGGTTTGAACTATTATACAGTAGCGTTATAGTATCTTATAACAGGAAAGCCATTTGTACAGCTTTATCGCTTGTTATTTCAAAATTCGATTGCCCTGCAGTCTTAAACTTAGTGGATTCTTTAGCTATCATAACAATAATGTATTAATAATCACCTTAAGCTGTTTGGGTCATAACTTGTGAAAGCAATTGGTTCAATAGATTTATTATCCCAGTGGAGCGGGATGGGAGAATGAAATGGCCTTGCTTATAATTACATATTATTTGAATTGAAACCAAACACAGAAACTCTTGGAATGAAAGTTAGAGTTAAGCCAGACACAAAACCAAGATCACATCTTTAGCTACCATTGTTCTTCCATTCTTCTACCATCATTTTCCAATCCAGGTATATGTGGTGCCCTTGAGTCATCTTTTTTTCTTCTCAATAATCCTAGAAGCTGGGTTAGGGCTTTGAAATGGAAACACGGAAGACGCTTTTGAGTCTTTCTGCTAATCTATTGTGGTCTTTCTTGAGTTGGACTTCAGGTCAAATAATATTGGATGGTTTTTCCTTTCTTTATCACACATAGAGTTATAAAGAAACTGGAAACTTTGCTTATTCACACACTTAGCAACCATCCATGCTTACCAAACTAAACATCGAGGGTAGTTTGAGTTCTAGAGGAATTAAGTCAGAAAACCCATAATTCATACCTTATTCTGCATTTCTACCCACTTTGATAATTTTCAGAAAGGCTTAGAAAGCCCCAGCTTATTTGTCATATTGTACCTTGTATAGCTTTTCAATTTGAGTGCTATTTTCTTATCTGATTCACATGGGACCATTTTGTGTTTTGAGAACCATCTCTTGTTTATCTTAGAAATTTCTATTCTAGTACTAGTGTAGGAAGCCACCACCCCCCTCCTAAAAAAATGATATATTTTGAGGAATATTAAAAAGGGCAGATTATTATATTTCCCCAAAGGGAGAAATGGAGAAACATGTTTTTTGAGGCAGAAAACAAACCCCACTTTCCCTAATAGCCCACAGCTGATGTCAGCACTTAGGAGAGAAAGAGAGGCATTATTCATAGGCAAAGCAAATACTGCAGGCAGACATCCATTCAAGGCAGGATATTTTGAAACAAAGGCAGAATGGTAGGATTAGCCTTCACTCAAGTTCCAAATCAGGACAAAGTCATTAAGTCATAATAGAAATTGCCCAACACTCTTTCAGAACACAAGCCCCTTCATTGCATCATCTCAGTTGCACGACCCCCCACCAGCAAACTTCAACCAAACCTGGGAGTTCAGACAAACACCTAGGATTTGCATTTCCCCTTTTGCCTATAGAGCCAGCTATGACTTCTACATAACCCTTACAACAGCCAGTATAATACATGTTCTTGCACAGGAACAGGAATCTCAATTACAAAGCCCAAAAGAAGGTATAAAAGCCACTCACTTTCAACTCCATTTTGTCAGATGCACCAGAATCACAAAACCTGGTGGTTCTGTTCAGCAATAAATGGACCCTCTTTCCAATCAGCCTCCAGCTTCCATTTTGTCTCCAGTGCAGGGGTGAAATCCAGCAGATTCTGACAGGTTCTGGAGAACCAGTAGAAGAAATTTTGAGCAGTTGGGAGAACCAGCAAATGCCACCTCTGGCTGGCCCCAGAGTGGGCTGGGAATGGAGATTTTGCAGTATCCTTCCCCTGCCACGCCCACCAAGCCATGCCCATCAAGTCACACCATGCCGACCAAGCCATGCCCACAGAACTGGTAGTAAAAATTTTTGGATTTCACCACTGCTCCAGTGCCTTTCTCCCAGCTTGGAACTGAACCAGATGGATATTTCTTCCCACATTATTACTCCACATTTTGCATAAACAACCTTTCAGCATAAATCTTTGTGCTTGTATAGCCTGATCTGGGGTGTTTGAAGGGAGTTTCTGTCTCTCATATGCTGTTCTTCATAAATGCCATTCATATCTTTGAACAGATTCACAGAAGACATGCCTCTGTGTGAATGAATTAACTCAATAGATAGAAATCGGTATGTAACATTTGGATAGTAACACTAGTCACAACTCCTATTCTATCCCTTTTATTGATGGTTCCCTTCCTATCCCTTCCTATCCCTTTTATTGATGGTTCCTAAAAATATTTTCCCCCAGGAAGCTACTTTATCTGCTATATGGAAAGTTAATTTTAATCTTTTATTCCTACATTGCAGTTTTATGGATTTTTCTACTTCTTGTTTTTTTTTTAAAGTTTTTTTTATAAGTTAATTTGTTTGAGAAACAAAAATGCTAGATATAATAGGCAAACAAAGGCAAATAGAATAACAGAATTGGAAGGGAACTTGGAGGTCTTCTAGTCCTTCTTGACCATGAGCTATGATGGCACTGTGGTTAGACTGCAATACAGCAGGCTACTTCTGCTGACTGCTGGCTGCCTGAAAGGCTCAAGGTTGACTCATCCTTCCATTCTTCTGAGGTTGGTAAAATGTGGACCCAGATTGTTGGGGACAATAAACTGACTCTGTAAACCACTTAGAGAGGTCTGTAAAGCACTGTAAAGTGGTATATAAGTCTAAGTGCTATTGCTATTCTTGTTCAAGCAGGAAATGCTATACCATTTCAAATGGTTGTCCAATATCTTCTTAAAAACATCCCGTTTTGGAGCACTCACAACTTCTGGAGGACCAATCTTACCCAATAATAATTTAACAATTTGAACCTAGGTGCTGTTTCAGCTAAAAAAATATTGTGAATGGTTCTGGAAGAATCTTTTTACACTAACTAAACAATCAACCAAATGGGAATTTTTTTTAAAAAGTATAAAGTGATAGATACAGTGATATCCCTCATTTTCATATGTACATTGGAGTCTGGATTTTCTCTAAGTAGGTTAAAGATCTTGGAATCATAATTCTGTTCAATAAAGATGTCAATTTAGTGTACAGCAATTGTAAAAATAAAAGACAAATTACAAGGTAAGGATTCTTAAAAGGAACTTTTATGTATTGTGGCTACACTCAATTTTGATCTATACAATCAATATAAAATCCTAATTTGCAGATGTGATAAAATCTCTGGTCTTATTTCCGTTGACCCTACTCATCCACCAGATCTAGCAAGAAGAACACAATCTGGATCTCTTCCATTAAACTGTGTTTTGGACCCAGAAATTGTTTATTTTTGGACATTCTGGAAATTCTGTTCTTCTAGGTCATGAGATAAAGCACACTTTTTCCGTTAATGGTGTTTTATTATAGATTGGAATTACAGGTAGTCCTCGAGTTACAACATTCATTTAGTAACTGTTCAAAGTTACAATGGCAGTGAAAAAAGTGACTTATGACCATTTTTCACACTTATGACTGTTGCAGCATCCTCATGGTCATGTGATCAAAATTTGGATGCTTGGCAACTGACTCATATTTATGATGGTTGCTGTTATGTTCGGGAAGTAACGAGGCTGGAGACCAGGGTAGTGACAACAGCTCTTTAATATATGGTGAACCCAGCAACCGGGCTGGGGAAAAACCTCTCCTTATATACAGTTTAACCGGCGGCTTCAACCAATCAGCAACGTGCTTGTTTCCCGCCAAAACATTTAAAGATACATTACAGTTGCAGTGTCCCGGGGTCATGTGATCCCCTTTTGTGACCTCCTGACAAGCAAAGTTAGTGGAGAAGTCAGATTTACTTAACAACCCTATTACTAACTTAAGACCTGCAGTGATTCACTTAACAACAGTGGCAAGAAAGGTCGTAAAGTGGGGCAAAATTCCGTCAACAAATGTTTCGCTTAGTAACAGAAATTTGGGACTCAATTATAGTCATAACTCAAGAACTACCTGGATTTGCAACCTGAGACATTATGACTTGTACTGTTTAACTTGTCACTGCCATAAGATAAGAAGCTTAAATGTTACTTAAATGAATAAATGAATTCTATTCTGGATATCTTAGAGATCTGTAATTTCCTAATAACTATGAAAATATCATTTTAGTTTGCTCCCTAACTTTAGACCCATAGCTACTGAAGTGAAAAAATAGTGAAATAGATTGTGACATAACAGCATTTTCATGGAGATTGATGCTTGTGTTTTCTGCAAGGACAGGGTTTTCCTTAAAGTTGAAAGATGGATTTGTTTATTTTTTTATGTTAACTAACAAAATAAAATGAATTGTACGGTCTTTGTTTAGTGACTGACTCATTTAGAGACTGTTCAAAATTATGATGAAAAAGTAATGTTATGACGGATCGTCGGATTTATGACCTTTGTGGTCTGTAACAGGGGTCTCCAACAAAGCTGGCTGGGGAATTCTGGGAGTTGAAGTCCTCCAGGCTTAAAGTTGCCAAGGTTGGAGACCGCTGGTCTGTAAAACAAAGAATAGCTGAAGTTTCAAGATCGTAAGTATAGTCATAGCCACAGTTTCACTTAGCATCCACAAGTGAATTGATAGTCCTGGTTGTGGTCACTAAACAAGGACTACCTGTTTAGGTGATATGCAAATTTCAAACCTCCTGTAGTTGCAACTCCTACATGGAGCCTTACAGGTTTTTTTTTAAAATAGCAAAGAGACCAAGGGTGACATATATTGTTATACAATCAGCAAAGGTAAAAATCACCCTAATTTAAAATATATACCTTTCCAGTTTTGTTGTACTTTCCCCACAAATTATTTTGCATGAAAATATAAGCATCTGGAAGAAACCTTTGCTTTTCATTTGTTAATGTAAGGTTGACTACATCCAGCTGAGCTACTTTGTATTGAGCTGAAAACCGTTTAATCCAAATAAGTATCTTGAATGCAAATTGATCAGTGTTAACTGTAGTTGTCCTGCCTGTAGGCTTTTGTTGATGCAAAGAGAGAAAAGGAAATGCTGTATTGAATTGTGACAGTTCCTGTTTATTCAAGGTCTAATTAATAAGCAGCAAAGAATCAAGCTTGATGGACAAAAAAATAGATGCCAATTGAGAAACACGGCTCATTAAGCCATGGGGTGACTGGATGACATGTTTGGATTAATTCTGCTACTTCTACCATCATTTGTTAGGATATTGAATTTAGTCGCTGGAACAGTAAAGTGTACAATAAGCCAGAACACACAGTTGTAGGTGATTAGTTGGAGAATGCTGACTCATGAATGAGGCAATCGATGCTATGATTGGTTGCCATAAGTATAAAGGGGCGTTTCCCTTTTTTCCCCGCCTTTTTTCTTCTGTGTGTTCTGTATGCCAGGAGTCTCCAACCTTGGTCCCTTTAAGACTTGTGGACTTCATCTCCCAGAGTCCCTCAGCCAGCAAAGCTGTCTGAGGAACTCTGGGAGTTGAAGTCCACAAGTCTTAAAGGGGCCAAGGTTGGAGACCCCTGCTATATGCTGTTTGAATTTACCCCCTGATGTTCCTGTGTCACTGACTATCTTGTGTTCTTTCTTTCTGGATGATGACAAAGACCGCTGTAACTTTGAATGTTAAATATATTTATTCATATAAATACAAGTTTATATATATCTATGCATATAAACTACAAATCTGTGTTAGTGGCTCTGACTTCATCTAGACAGCTGCTGCACAATTCCTCCACATTATTTTATTAGCAATGCAAATGGAGAAAGTAGAAGGAAATGACTTGCGTACTGGAAAGCATATCCTTCAGTTACTTTAAATATCAGTTTTATTTCCTGATGCTATTAGAATTGCTGTAAGTAAGGTGCCAAAGAAGGGTAATTGAAGGGAATCAACTTCCTTTTTTTCCAAATTAGAGCCTTATTCCCACCAAATATATTGGTCAATTTTGGCACATAATAACATCATTTACATTACAAAAAAGGAATTATTCCATGCAATCACTTAACCTTGATTTGTTGGCTTGGCCATAGTAGTGGGTTAAATAGAATAGAATAGAATAGAATAGAATAGAATAGAATAGAATAGAATAGAATAGAATAGAATAGAATAGAATAGAATAGAATAGAATTTTTTATTGGCCAAGTGTGATTGGACACACAAGGAATTTGTCTTGGTGCACATGCTCTCAGTGTACATAAAAGAAAAGATACGTTCATCAAGGTACAACATTTACAACATAAATGATGGTCAATATATCACTATAAATCATGTACAATATGTACAAACATTGAGCCAATCCAGTACAAGTTATAGTAAGAGGGTCACTCTGTTATGGGGATACAGTTGTGGATTTCTAGTGTCATTCTTCCTTCAGATGTCAAGGCTGAAGCAAGGCATTTATTATGGAAAATAAACATAATAAATGTTTATGTCCCTTCTAAGATTTCTGCTTCTAGGGCAAATTCAGACACAACTCCTTTAAATGTACTTTTTGAAAGTAAACTAACTCTGAACTATAGATTATGCTTTGCAAAGAAATGCTTGTTGATTCTGGTTTTGAAACTGATTCATTGCAATGATATTTGGATTCCAGTATGAATTCCATTCTTCCCATTTCATCTCGATATTATTAATTAATAGAATAAAACTTTATTGTCACTTTAAATGTACGCTAATCAGCATACATTAAAATGAAATTTCATTTTTTTCAACCTTTAAAAGATAATTATTATGTATATAACCACATACGCATACATATATCACACAGAGAAACAACACAGTCTAGTTTGAATGTATACGTATACATGGTGAAAATAAAATTATGAAAACAGTTCCCTGGGAATTGAAGGGATATGGTTAAAACTGTGATGTACTTAGAAAAGCAATCTGTAATTCTTTTGTTTGTGGAGAACACTGTGCGTAAAATACTCTTTCCCTAAAGAGTGGAACTGTTTTCCTTTTAAACAGAACACTTGTTTCTCTTTGCAAATAGAATAGAAAGTTTATTAATTAAGTCATTTGACCACGTTAAATATATAAAACTGATATAAAATACAAAATAGATACAAAGGAAATAACAGGACAAGTCATCACCTCTACCGTTAACCCAGTGGTGAAATCCAACCTTTTTTACTACCGGTTCTGTGGGTATGGCTTGGTGGGTGTGGCAGGAGAAGAATACTGCAAAATCCCCATTCCCTCCCCACTCCTGGGGGAAGGATACTGCAAAATTTCCATCCCCACCTCACTCTGGGGCCAGCCAGAGGTGGCATTTGCCAGTTCTCTGAACTACTGAAAATTTCCGCTACCAGTTCTCCAGAACCTGTCAGAATCTGCTGGATTTCACCCCTGAGTTAACCCCAATCTGATCTAGTTATTTTATCTTCTTTGAAATAAAGAGTGCAGTCTTACTAGTGATATTTATTTTTATTTATTTATTTTATTTATTTCATCAAACATGTATTTTATGACAGATACAAGTGTAAAATACATGTAAAGGATACAAATAAAAAAAAACATTAGGACAGGGACGGTAGGCATGCTGGTGCGCTACCATCCACAGATCACTTAGGAATGGGGTGAGGTCTGCAGTAGACAGTCTAAGGTTAAAGTTTTGGGGATTTGGGGAAGAAACCACAGAGTAAGTATGTAAAGGTTCATTCTCTGCAAAAAGAGGGTGAGTTTCTCCCGATGGCCCAAATATTTTTTTTAGTCTTAAAATAAGAATCTAAATAAGCAGCTGCTTTTGTAGAATACAGTTTGCAGTCAAAAAGAGCATGCCCAGTGCCTTCAATGATTGGTGCTCTACAAATGCAGTTTTTCTTCAAATAGAGCTTGGTGACTTACCATGGAGTCCAGTTGTTCCTCTTTGCCTGACTTGAGGAAGTGGCTGAAAGTATTTGTCCACTTTGAGCTTCAGAGAAGGACAGAAGCAGCAGTGCACTCCAGGGGTGAAATGATACCTGTTCGGTCCAGTTCGCCCAAACTGGTAGTAAAAAAGGCTACTGATTTGCTGAACTGGTAGTAAAAAATGTAAAAAAAAGAAAAGTTCCAATGATCAGCTGAGCAATCCATGATCATCAGAACTTTTTTTTTTTACTTTTTTAGCATTTTTTTACTACCAGTTCTCCAGAACCTATTCGGGCGAGTAGGTAGTAAAAAAATGCTTTAAAAAAAGTTTAAAAAAGGCTCCGACGATTGTGCGCCACAGCTGATCACCCCTCCGTATGCGGTTCTACTTACCTTCCTTCCCATGCCTCCTTTTGGCGTGCACTGTGTGTTGGCATGCACCTCACATTTGGTGCATGGTTTGTATTGCGCATGCACACACGCAGCATGTGTTTGATACACAACATGCATGCGCAGCCACCGAACCGGTAGTAAACCGGTTTAAATTTCAACACTGGTGCACTTCATCAGATATCTCCCTCTACCAGAGTACTTAACAATACAATTTCGTTGCTATGAGGTAAGGTAGATGAGGACAGGAAGGAAGACAATTTCTCATCCAGTTGTGGGATCAGTATGACTTCTCTCCTCTTCAAATGTTTCTCCACTCAAAATAGTCATTTAAGATGTTATTTTTTCCCTATTCTATTCTATTCTATTCTATTCTATTCTATTCTATTCTATTCTATTCTATTCTATTCTATTCTATTCTATCCTATTCTATTTAATGTAGAACATGCAACTAGTGAGAGATGGAGGAGTAACTCTACAGTAAAGTAGACTGGACTGGACTGGACTGGACAGGATTGGACTTGACTGGGATAAAAAAGAAAAGAAAAGGATAGGATGGGATGGGATGGGATAGGATAGGATAGGATAGGATAGGATGTGCTGGAAGGGACCTTGGAAGTCTTCCAGTCCAGCCCCCTGCCCAAGCAGGAGAACCTATACCATTTCAGATAAGTGGCTGCCAAGTCTCTTCTTAAAAACCTCCAGTGATGGAGCACTCATGATTTCTGAAGGCAAGCTGTTCCACTGATTAATGGTCCTCATTGTTAGGAAGTTTCTCCTTAATTCCAGGTTGCTCCTTTCTTTGATTAGTTTCCAATCATTGTTTCTTGTCCTTTGGAGAATAATTTGACCCCCCCCTTCTTTGTGGCAGCCCCTCAAATACTGGAATATTGTGATCATGTCACCCCTAAGTCTTCTTTTCCTTAGACTAGCCAAGCCCAAATCCTGCAGCCGTTCTTCATACGTTTTAGTCTCCAGGCCTTTAATCATCTTAGTTGCTCTACTCTGAACTTTTTCCAAAGTCTCAACATCTTTATTGTAATATGGTGACCCAAATTATTTGCAGTATTCCAGGTATGGTCTAACTAGGGCTCTTTTGCAATCCCTTCTGCTATTGAATTGTACTTTTTAGACTGTAAATTTAGTTTAGTTTAGTTTTAGTTTTATTAGATTTTTATACCGCCCTTCTCCCGAAGGACTCAGGGCGGTGTACAGCCGAAATAAAATACAGAGTATATACAATTAAAAGAAATTAAAAGAAACTATTAATAAATGGCCGATAATTTAAAAATTAAAAAATTTACAAATGTTCAAAATCTCTAAAACCCCAATTTAAAATCACTATTTATGCCAGTCCTGCTTGAATAAATAAGTATGTTTTTAGCTCACGACGGAAGGTCCGAAGATCAGGAACTTGACGTAAGCCAGGGGGGAGTTCGTTCCAGAGCGTCGGTGCTCCCACAGAGAAGGCCCTACCCCTGGGAGCCGCCAGCCGACATTGTTTGGTTA
Organism: Ahaetulla prasina; assembly: GCF_028640845.1. Lineage (NCBI taxonomy): Eukaryota > Metazoa > Chordata > Lepidosauria > Squamata > Colubridae > Ahaetulla > Ahaetulla prasina. Next base: position 18,680,196 of record NC_080546.1, read on the forward strand.
AATTTAAGGTTAAAGATTAATTTTTTTAAAAAAATAAAGTTTTTAAGTCTGTTAATTTTTTGTAGCAAAAACAGCAATGAAGCCTGCAGTGTTTGAAAGACTGTCTGATTTATTATTACATAATTTTTCATGAAGAATGCTGTGATCTTGGTCACACAATAATGAAATTGTTAGTATTCAACGTGCTACAAGGCTTGTTTTTTAAATTTAATACGATAATCCACTTAAGTTGAAGCATGAGTAGAATATGAATGTGTCTATTTATGTCAGGGGTGTCCAAACTTGGTCCCTTTAAGACTTTTGGACTTCAACTCCCAGAGTCCCTCAGCCAGCAAAGCTGGCTGAGGAACTCTGGGAGTTGAAGTCCAAAAGTCTTAAAGGGACCAAGTTTGGACACCCCTGATTTATGTAGATATATAATATAGATATATAGATTTCCTTTCTTTCATTTTCATTTAGTAAGCACAAACAACACACATTTAGTCATTACCACACAGAGACAGACCCCTATATGCAAACCAGAGGTGGGTTTCAGCAGGTTCTAACCAGTTCTGGAGAACTGGTAGTGGAAATTTTGAGTAGTTCAGAGAACCGGTAGTAAAAATTCTGAGTGGTCCTGCCTCCATCTATTTTCTGCCTCCCAAGTCCCAGCTGATTGGGAGGAAATGGGGATTTTGCAATAACTTTCCCCTGGATTGGGGAGGGCATGGAGATTTTACAGTATCCTTGCCCTGGAGTGTAGTGGGAATGGAGATTTTACAGTATCCTTACCATGCAATGCCCACCAAGCCATGCCCACCAAGCCATGCCACGCCCACCAAGCCACACCCACAGAACCGGTAGTAAAAAAATTTGAAACCCACAATTGATGCAAACACTTAAACACCTGGATTTCTGTTTTCTGTTGCTCTGATATCAGTAATTAATGTGACAAATTTAGAATTACTGAAAGTTCAGTAAGCAAAATAATGAACATATAGAAGTGGGAATGGAAAATTGTCAGGAAATATTTCTAACTCGCTTGTTTTCAAAATCAGTATTTTCATTTCCAAAAATGTAAAATCAGAAAATATTCAGTCAAAGCCAAACTAATGCTATTACTGTTATCTTTTCATTGGTTTATTTTAAAATATATTGTTAATGGCAATTACTTGAATAATATCAGGTATCAATTTAGAAAAAGAGTTAAATTTCAGTGGGTTAATAATTTGCACATTCAGGAATAAAAAAACATGATCTTATAAGTAACATTTTAATGAATTAATCTGTAACAAATTCCTAAATAAGTTCCAATAATGTATGAGAACATGTACAGTAGCATATGGTTAAATGTATTTCATTGAAAATCAGATTTCTTAAGAGCTTTCCCAGCTGCCACTAAAATATATGACAGGATTCCACATTGTGACTATAAAAAAGGAATACGGTTTCTTATGTTATCTCAGCTGCTTTAACACTGGATCATTCCCAACTTTTAACTATTTTTCTTTCAGTTTATATTAGGCTGTGAAATTATCTTTTATGCAGGTATATTAACAGTTTTAATATTCATTTGTTGAGGCATAATTATCATCCAACATGGATATGTGAAATGCTAAACGGTCCTTCTGTGAGCAGCAGGAAACTTACTTTGCATCTGAGATATTTTTACTATATTGTGTAGGCTTATTTTCACTGCAAGCCAAAAATGAGATTTGAGCTTTGTATTTAGCAAGTCTAAGGTCTAAGTTCAAATTCTGGCAATTCCAATTAAAAGAACCAGATGGCAAGCAATCAGAAATATTTCTCCTTCTATAACCTGAAGGTCCTGCTGTCAAACAGAATATTTGGGATGCATTAACAGAAGAATTAATTTAGCTCATGGGAGTTAATCATTCCATTGTACTGTGTTCTGGTTAGTCTGTGCTTGGAGTACTGGGTCCTGTACTAAGTACACATTTAACTGGGACATGAGAAGACTACCAGTATAAAGAAACCCAAGCCCTATGAGGAGCCATTAAAAGGGGCTATGATGGCTCAGTGGTTAAAGATACTGAACTTGTCAGCTGGAAAGCTGGCAGCCTGGGTTTGAGACCTGAGTGCTGTGTGATGGAGTGAGTTCCCATTACTTGCCCAGTTCCTGCCCACCTAGCAGTTTGAAAGCATGCAAATGCAAGTAGATAAATAGATACCACTTCTGTGGGAAGACAATAGCATTCTGTGCACCTCATGCCAGCTACATGTCCATGGAATCGTCTTTGGACAATGCTGGCTCCCTCAGCTAACAAACACAGATGAGCACCACCAGTGGTGAAATCCAATTTTTTTTCTACCGGTTCTGTGGGTGTTGGCTTGGTGGATGTGGTATGGCTTGGTGGGTGTGGCTTGTGGGTATGGCAGAGAAAGGACACTGCAAAATCTCTATTCGCATCCTACATCAGAGGAAGGAAACTGCAAAATCTCCATTCCCATCCCACTCTGGGGCCAACCAGAGGTGGTATTTGCTGGTTCTCCGAACTATTCAAAATTTCCGCTACTGGTTCTCCAGAACCTGTCAGAACCTGCTGGATTTCACTCCTGAGCACAAAGTGATTTCACACACACAGAGTGAACTACAGTGAGACACAACTGGACAGGGGAAAACTTTACCTTTGCGAGGAGCCGCTAAAGGAGATTAAAGGCATTCTTAGATCAGTATAACAAGATACAGTAAAGGTAAAGGTAAAGGTTCCCCTCACACATATGTGCTAGTCGTTCCTGACTCTAGGGGGTGGTGCTCATCTCCGTTTCAAAGCCGAAGAGCCAGTGCTGTCCGAAGACGTCTCCGTGGTCATGTGGCCGGCATGACTAAACCCCAAAGGCGCATGGAACGCTGTTACCTTCCCACCAAAATTGGTCCCTATTTTTCTACTTGCATTTTTTATGTGCTTTCAAACTGCTAGGTTGGCAGAAGCTGAGACAAGTAATGGGAGCTCACCCCGTTATGTGGCACTAGGGATTTGAACCGCTGAAATGCCAACCTTTGGATCGACAAGCTCAGCATCTTAGCCACTCAACCACCGCGTCCCTTTAACCTCTACTATAGTGCCGCTCAATTTCTTTTCTCCCCCCCTTTCATCTCACATGAGCAGATCCTCTGCTTTTATATGTGTGACTTAGTTATTATCAGCTTATTTTTCTAACAACAAAAGTCCCCACAATGCTTAAAAAGCATGTTCTCTTGTTTTATTGTCATCTGGTTTTTTGCAGAAGCACTTTCCACCAGGGTATTTTTTTATTTTATTGGAATAATTTTACATATAATAAATATCGTCATATTCTAGAAATGTACTGTATATTAGGTTTGGCACAGATTCAGTTCCTCATGTTTCTTTTTTAATTGAGATCTCTTGCATGCATTCGTAATTTACCCAAGTTGAGCAAAACAATGAATATCCTTAACCCGTGCATTTATTAATGTTGCTGTTTCTAGATTTCATTATGATACTTAAGCAACATTTAGTGGGCTTTCCTAATCTTTCTTGATTATGATCCTTATAAAGGTACAGTATAACAAAATTTGTGATAGAGAAAATGGAAATGTGTGGCCACTAAGTGTCACTGTTTCCTTTCTGGAATCACCAAAAATGTGGAAATGCCTAAGGCATCCTTTTAAGAGATGTCATGTCTGACATAGTAGAGATTATAAAAGAATGCCTTTCAGAGTGGACACCTATCATTGCCCCAACCATCTTGGGGATTCACAGATAACTTTACGAAGGCACATGTTTTCTACATTTGTATGCCTGCTGAATGTTTCTATTCTTGTGGAAACATTTCCTCATTTATATTCTGGAATCTACATTCTTGAAATGTACAGTTTTACCACAAAATACACTGGCAGCCAACTGAATTATAGGTAGTCTTCGACTTATGACCAAAATGGATTCAAATTTCTGTTCCTAAATCAGAGACATTTAAGTGAGTTTTGCCCCATTTTACGACCTTTCTTGCCACACTCGTTAAGTGAATCGCTGCAGTTGTTAAGTTAGTAATAGGATTGTTAAGTAAATCTGACTTCTCCATTGAATTTGCTTGTCAGAAGGTCACAAAAGGGGATCACATGACCCCAGGACAGTGAAACCCACTTACCTTCGCTACTGCTTCGGGTTTGCTTCCGCACGGAAGCGCTTCTTCTGCTCATGCACAGAACCTTCTGCGCATGCGCAGATGGTTAAAAAATGGGGTGTAATGACATCCTGGCTGGTGGGTGGAGCCTCCCGCCACCGGCACTACTGGTTCGACGAGCCGGATAGAACTGGGGGGATTTCAACACTGCCCCAGGACACTGCAGCCATCATAAATATAAGTTAGTTGCCAAGCATCTGAATTTTGATCATGAGGATTTTGCAGTGGTTGTAAGTATGAAAAATGATCATAAATCACTTCTTCAGAATTGTTGTAACTTTGAGTGGTCATTAAATAAATGTTCATTAAGCTGAGGGCTACCTGTACAAAATCTGCTCCTTTTATTGCTCGCATAACTTCTTCACCACTTTGTTGGTTTGGAGACCTAGCAAGAGTTCCTGTTTTTTAAGTGGGCACCACAGTAGGATGGATAAAGTTATGACCTGGTTGATCATATAGTTACAAAACATGAAATTTCCGTTATTGTAATGGCTTGAAAGTGACACATTTAGTAGAAAAAAATGATACTTATTCAAACGTATCCCATTGTCAATCCTGTTGGCAGGTCAAGGAGTTTGCATTGTCAGGTTGAGAAAATTAGGTGGGAAGCAATAAAGACCAAAGGGATGTATTTAGAACAGCGGTGTCCCCGACGATAAGAGGCTGATGCCATGTAATCTCTAAAATATATGTTTTCTATAGCTTATGGTTTTTTTTTTGTTTAGACAGTCTAGATTTTGAAGTCAAATGAGTGAGATCCATACTAATGGATAGGTCATAGTATGGTATTGCACCAGCTGCAATTTGGAAGAATTATTTTGATAGTTGTGGTACAGATCATAATCTTATGCAAAAACCTATTAACTCTTTTTCATTTTTTAAAAAAGGCAATGATTAGGTCACTCACTAAGTCTGCTGATAATGCTTGAAACATTAAGCTATGACATTTTTCGTGCATAATTATAGCTTGTATGGAAAATAATTAGAGACTGTCTTTCTCCTGAGCCACCAAATAAGATATGAGAGTACCACATTATTTCACAACCAGTCAACCTTTTAATAATATATTCCATACTATTCGCCATCGCTTAACAATGTGATATTTTGATAGTTTAATACTATAGTTTGGCCACTAATACCTTTTATCCACAACTTCTGTTTACATTTGCTGTTATTGCTCTGCTAAATATGCAAATTAAATAAAAATCCCATTATAGGTTGAGCCCAATAGTTTTAGAAAGCTATATAAAGTATAGTTATAAAGTATAGGGGGCAATCTGCTGACTTTGTAAACTGCTTAGAGAGGACTGTAGAGCACTGTGAAATATAGGATATAGGGCTAAGACTATAGAATATAGTCTATAGTCTATAGACTATAGACTATAGTCTATAGACTATAGACTATAGACTATAGAATAGAATAGAATAGAATAGAATAGAATAGAATAGAATAGAATAGAATAGAATAGAATAGAATAGAATAGAATAGAATTTTTATTGGCCAAGTGTGATTGGACACAAAAGGAATTTGTCTTGGTGCATATGCTCTCAGTGTACATAAAAGAAAAGATATGTTCATCAAGGTACAACATTTACAACACAATTGATGGTCAATATATCAATATAAATCGTAAGGATTGCCAGCAACAAGTTATAGTCATACAGTCATAAATGGAAAGAGATTGGTGATGGGAACTATGAGAAGATTAATAGTAGTGCAGATTCAGTAAATAGTTTGACAGTGTTGATGGAATTATTTGTTTAGCAGAGTGATGGCCTTCGGGAAAAAACTGTTCTTGTGTCTAGTTGTTCTGGTGTGCAGTGCTCTATAGCGTCGTTTTGAGGGTAGGAGTTGAAACAGTTTATGTCCAGGATGCGAGGGGTCTGTAAATATTTTCACGGCCCTCTTCTTGATTCGTGCAGTATACAGGTCCTCAATGGAAGGCAGGTTGGTAGCAATTATTTTTTCTGCAGTTCTAATTATCCTCTGAAGTCTGTGTTTTTCTTGTTGGGTTGCAGAACCGAACCAGACAGTTATAGAGGTGCAAATGACAGACTCAATAATTCCTCTGTAGAAGGGATGCTATTGCTACTTCAAGAGAGAGAGAGGGAGGGAGGGAGGGAGGGAGGGAGGGGCAGACTGATGGCCACAGTGCAGATACCAGTTGGTTTATGTATGTGTATAGTTATGTATTTTCTATTTTGTTGGATAAATAGGTCTCTTTCAGTATCTCTTCCTTCCATTCCACCATCCCTCCTTTTCTAGAGGGGTTTATAATTATTTTAACTTAGAATGAAGCTCATATAGGTATATTCAGATAGTCCTTGTCTTACAAACATTCATTTAATGACCTTTGAAATTACAATGGGATTGGAAGAAACAACTTAAGACCAGTTTTTACACTTGTGACCGTTGCAGCTTCCCCATGATTACATGATCAAAATTTAGATGCTTGGCAATGGGCATGTATTTCTGACAATTTCACTATTCTGAGTGAATATGATTACCATTTCTAACCTATCCAGCTGGTTTCTGACAAGCCAGGTCAACAGCTTGTCAGCAGCCAGATTCAGTAAACCACTGCTTGTTTCACTTCACAACTGTGGCAAGCAAAGTTGTAAAATGGGGCAAAACTCAATTAACTCTTGCTCAGCAACTGAAATTTGTGGGCTCAGTTGTGGTCTACCTGAAATCATGCTCACATTTCCTGATAGTTTTTTGAAATACCTTCCTAATATTTCTACAGTGAGTTTCTCAAGGTCCTTTTCCTTTATATGTACATTTTTGGACTTTTTCTAGAATATGCACCTTTGAATGTGCTTATTGGATAATTGCATCATAAAGTACAGTAAAATGTGGATATTTAAGGATCATTGTGTTTTAATTTGAATAGTGATTTGAGAGTTGTGAACCAAAGTAAATGTACATTAAGCAGGAAACAACACTCTTGTGTGACTATGTCTGATTGTGCCATCTCTTACCAGAGGGAGCTTTTAATGTAAAGCAGCAAGGTGAAATGTTATGTCTGTTTACGGATGTGCGAGAGAGAATCTTAAAGAATTGTGAATTGTGAACATTGTCTGTTTCAATAAAAGAAAGTAAAACATAAATTAATCATTTTCATCTTGTTGCAGAACAATGTGACAAATCAAGATATTTCCCAATATCTATTTCTATGGAGTTTTGGAAATTATTTTCTTACAGCCATAAATTAGACTTCTCAACCTTTTTATTCTGGAATAACCCTTGGGATATTTTACAGGTCTCAGGTTCTCTTATCACAAAAGAGATCAATACTTTGGAAAACCATTCACTCTTATAAAACCTGCACAATTTATGCAGTACACCAGAGATGGATTTCAGCAGGTTCTGACCAGTTCTGGAGAACCCGTAGCAGAAATTTTGAGTAGTTCAGAGAACCGGTAGTAAAAATTCTGACTGGCCCCACCCACATCTATTCTCTGCCTCCCAAGTCCCAGCTGAGGAAGGAAATGGGGATTTTACAGTAACCTTCCCCTGGAGTGGGGAGGGAATGGAGATTTTACAGTAACTTTCCCCTGCCATGCCACCAAGCCACACCCACCAACCCATGCCATGCCCACTAAGCCATGCCCACAGAACCGGTAGTAAATAAATTTGAAACCCACCACTGCCATACCCCATTTACAACAATAGCAAAGTAGCAGACCTGCCACTTAGTCACAGCATACAAAAAAATCTCACCACTGAAAGTATACAGTAGCATTGTTGCAGAGCACAATGTTTTTTAAAAATATATCACAATATCTTGCATCTCCCTTATTCATGTCTTGTGGAACCGTAGCTGTGAAATTTGGACTGGATTGAGCTATTGGAAAACATACCTAGAAGGCAGTAGCAAAATCTCTCGTGTCTCCCTAGTGTTGCAAATAAAAACAAACCCCTACATGGTTGTATTGATGTATTTACATTACATTTAGGAAATAGAATTGGTTCAAGGGCTTTTTAAAAGCAGAAGTGAAGATGAAGATGAAGAGCTGCTTGGTGCTTGTTCCAGTGTTTTGTGGATGGAGTTCTGTTATTTTTGCATAATACAAAAGTCTATTTAGTGTGGCTGAACTTTTAAATTATAAAATGATTTGACTGCTTTGCTCTTTGAGTGCTTTTTATTTTCTTTGTTAAGATATTTAAAAGACGTTAACATTGTATTATTACTAGTTAATTCATTGGTGGGAAAACTGTATAAATTAAACAAGAGGTGCAGCTTGGTTTTTGAAATGATTATCTAGAAAGATCCCTTAGAAAAAGCTAGAATAAAAACCAAACTACAGTAAGCGAACAAAACCTAGCAAATAAACAAGTGCCAATCCATTGTTGTTGGAGATGGTGCTGCATATAATATACATCTGTTGTTTGAGGCAGCAGAATATGTCAACTTTCATACCAGTGGTTTATATTATTTGAATTTTAAAGTGGCATGGCCCAACCGTTAGCAACATTCCAAGTGACATTTTTCTTTTTAAATTCAGTTTAAAAATTAGTCATGTTTGCCACAGTTGTTAAGTGAATCACTGAAGTGGTTAAGTTAGCAGCACACTTGTTAAGTTAATGTATCTGACCCGTTGATTTTGCAGAAGGCTGCAAAAGATCATGACCCTTGCCAGTCCAAATTGTGATCATGTGACTATGGGGATGCTCCAAACGGTCATAAGTGTCAAAAATGACTACAAAACACATTTTCAGTGCCACTGTAACCTCAAATGATCACTAAACAAATGGTTGTAAGTTGAGGACTACCTGTAGTTTGAGGTGTGGAATCCTTGGTTCAGTTACAGGTATATTTTTCTACATAATCCTTTGCTTTATGGATTTCATTATAAAGGCAGTTGAATCATACTATTTTGCTTCATATTATCAGATCCAAGAGGGGTGGGTTCTAGTTATCTTTACTACAGGTTCGCAATGGGAGTGCCCATATGCATGTGCATAAGCTTTTGCGCATCAATTATGACCTCCGGGTGGGTGGGTGGGCGGAGCCTCCCTCTGCTTTTACTACTGGTTCTAAAGAACCAGACAGAACCGGGAGCAACCCACCACTGGATCCAAGGAACTTAAAAGCTCTTCATATATATATATATATATATATATGACATCTCTTTTCATTAAAATAAGTCAGTTTCAGCCTCCTCTTTTGGGATCCTGTCTTGATCCCGCAAAGCAAATATAACTGCATCCTTTGTGGCTGTTGTGAAAGGAAGAGAAAATAGGCAAAGCTTGATTGGGTGTAATTCATTTGCTAGTAATGGTCCTATTACAGTAATTATAATTTTGTCATTGTGGCTCTGCAGTGTTTAAAGAACCTGGCCTGTGGCTTAATTGCAGATTTATAGCAACCAATGCTTTGGGGAATACTGTTGTCTGTAATCATGTTTTGGCAGCTAACAGTTTAAAGAACAGAAGCTCCTCAGCAATTGTGGTGTATCTGAGAAGCACAACCACTGTCATTTGATCAGAATTTGAAGCAAAATAAGGATAAGCTCAATGTAACATAAATGTAGATATATAGCCTGGTGTGTATTATAGTTTTTAGACTGCATAGACTCAGCCTATGTAAGTTCTGTGGCATCTGACAAAGGAAAACAAAAACAGACAGACAAATAGACAAAATAACTGTTAAGGTGCTCCATACACTAGACTGGGAAGATCTAGCATCAAGTATTCAGTTGATTCCAGAGCCTCCTAAACCAAGTGACTATAAAAGTGGGTAGAAAATTTAATCTAGATTCAGATATAAAATATAATTAAAGAACCCATCATAGCTATACCAATTAACAACTTTATTGGAACAATTAAACCGCTGCATATCTACCATATACTTAACAATAACTGTTGTCTTTGAGTCGCCTGCCACAGGGGGAAAGTTAGCACTGGAACAGAATTCTAAAAAGTGTTGCTTTTTAAGTGTTATTACACATCACTCAGATGAGTAGGTTTCAGTTCTTTTTTTTTTTATTTATTTTTTTTTTTTGTTTACATTTATACCCCGCCCTTCTCCGAAGACTCAGGGCGGCTTACAATGTATAGGGCAATAGTCTCATTCTATTTGTATATATTTACAAAGTCAACTTATTGCCCCCCCAACAATCTGGGTCCTCATTTTACCTACCTTATAAAGGATGGAAGGCTGAGTCAACCTTGGGCCGGGCTCGAACCTGCAGTAATTGCAGGCTTTGTGTTCTTAATAACAGGCCTTACCAGGCAGAGCTAAACCGGCCCTATATTTGTCATCCTTCCCTGACAAGCCTTATTTCCTGCCATTTGAACTTAGAGGAAAGCCAGATGCTAGCAGTAGAGAACATAAGAAAAGCTATCAGAGCAGTTAAGAATTCCCCAATGTGTGGGAAAACAATGGCACTTCATTTCCTTCCCAGTCATCCGTTTATTAGTTCCTCACCATGCTTGCGTGTTGTTGCTGAACCATATACTGTAACTTCAGATGACTGATAAATAATCAAATATTAGTATGTTCCTTCCTGCATTTTTAAGGATCGAGGTGACATGACTTAATTAAAAAGGTTAATCTACCATTGGATAGATAACCTGTTTTGTCCCAAACTCACAATATCGTTTGAAGCCCTTTAGTGCATGTATGAGATGCTAATTTGAAAACATCCAGAAACAGGAGGCATTGTTGGACTGTTGGCAACTAAACTCTTGCTGTTTTGTAGTTTGCCGGGAAGATTCTCATCAATCAATCATCTCCTGTGCTGCCACGCTACTTACTCCTGTTGAATCAGCTGAAAACAAGAAAAAGGAATTTCCCCAAATGCCTGAAGTGACTAAACAGTGAGTGAACAATATAACTTCATAATTTTAATAGAACTCAACCAATCTGAATTGGCTTCTGCATGTCTTTTATTTTTGATATGCTATACAATAAGTTTCTGATAAAAGTTTCAATTCTCTTTTCCACTTAAGGGATGTTTCCAAAAACTGTTTCAAGAAATATCTATCAATTTACTGGAGTAAATTGTTTTTGGTAAATGTTGATCTGAATCTAAAACATCATTGACTAATGACTGACTGGAAGATTAAACGGGGTTTTGCATTTGTAGGATTTCCACAGTAATAATGGAATGAATAGATTAAAACCCACAGTATACAGTAAAATATACAGTGTATACAGTAAATTGTTTAATAGCATTTTGGTTTTCACATTTACACAAGAACACTGAAGTTGTTTAGGTCTAATCTGGTAGAAGTAGGCCATTTTTGTGGCATTTTGTCATAACAGAACTGTGGCTTGTGATTTTATTGTTAAATTTCCCTATTAACTTCATTTGTTGAAAGGGTGTACGAAGCACTCAAATTGCAATCATGTAATTGCAGGGATGCTGGAAGGTCATAAATTTAAGGACAAGTTATAAAATTGCTTTTGTTTGCTGATAATCTTGAGAATAGAATAGAACATAGGTGGGTCAAGGTTCAACTGTGGAGTTCTTGATGTGCTCCGAGCTTGTTTCAAACTCACTATAGACTAATGACGTTACCTAGTTGGGTAATGAAATGTCTGCAATCAAAGAATTAAGTTCAGAGCGCATCAAGGACACCATAATTTTCTTTTGAAATTTTTTATGACTCAGTTTAACTTGTCTTTTGCAACAGAAGATATGTGCCAATAATTTATGTCAGTGGATTGTTTAGATCAGTGACGGCTAACCTTTTTGCCGTCACGTGCCAAAAGTGTGGGGAGTGTGGGGAGGTCATGCATGTGTGTGCCCACACCCATAATTTAATTCCCCCCCCCCGTGCATGCCTGCGCGACTACCCTGCGGTCCCCCCGCTTTTGGCACGTGATGGCCCGGTGGGCCCGGTAGGCCCATTTTTCACCCTCCCCAGGCTCCAGAGGCTTACTAGGAACCTGCGGAGGGTGATAACGGCCTTCCCCACCACCCAGAGGCCCTCTGGAGACTGAAAACGGCCCATTTCCCAACTTCCAGTGGGCCCAGGTCACAAGTGTTATTTTTAAGTGTTACTACATATCACTCAGATGAGTAGGTGTTTTTGCTGGAAACTGGCAAAAAATGCCAGAAACTGGTAAAAACCATTGTGAATTGTGGTCAGGTGACTGCAGAATGCTGCTGACCCACCTGACATGCAGTTACGTGACCATGGGGTGATGCTGGTGTGACCATTTGTGATGCTTGGCTTTATGGGCCATTCTATGGCTGTGAGGGGCACTGTTCATCGGTGGTTCTCCTCCTACCTCTCCGACCGGTCGCAGACGGTGTTGACGGGGGGACAGAGATCGACCCCAAGGCGCCTTTTATGTGGGGTGCCGCAAGGGTCGGTTCTCTCGCCTCTTCTGTTCAACATCTATATGAAGCCGCTGGGTGAGATCATCCGTGGTCTTGGGGTGAGTTGTCATCTATACGCTGATGATACTCAGCTCTATATTTCCACCCCTAACCACCCCAACGAGGCTGTTGAAGTGATGTCCCAGTGCCTGGAGGCCGTACGGGTCTGGATGGGGAGGAACAGACTCAGACTCAATCCCACCAAGACCGAGTGGCTATGGATGCCGGCAGCCCGGTATAGTCAGCTAATTCCATCACTGACCATTGGGGGCGAACTATTGGCTGGATGCACGGCTGTCTTTAGAAGATCATATGATGGCCGTCGCCAGGGGAGCTTTTCATCAGGTTCGCCTGATACGCCAGTTACGCCCCTTTCTGGATCAGGCTTCCTTATGCACGGTCGCTCATGCCCTTGTTACATCCCGCCTGGACTACTGTAATGCTCTCTACATGGGGCTCCCCTTGAAGGGTACCCGGAGACTCCAACTGGTCCAGAATGCGGCTGCGCGGGAGATAGAGGGAGCACCTTGTGGCTCCCGTGTAACACCCCTCCTGCGTAATCTGCACTGGCTCCCGGTGGTCTTCCGGGTTCACTTCAAGGTACTTGTTATCACCTTTAAAACGCTCCATGGCCTAGGGCCGGGATATTTACAGGACCGCCTACTGCTACCATTAGCCTCTCACCGACCAGTGCGCTCTCACAGAGAGGGCCTCCTCCGGATACCGTCAGCTAAACAATGTCGGCTGGCGACCTCCAGGGGGAGGGCCTTCTCTGTGGGGGCCCCTACCCTCTGGAACGAGCTCCCTCTGGGGCTTCGTCAACTCCCCGATCTCAAGTCCTTCCGCCGCGAGCTGAAGACGTTGCTGTTTCGAAGAGCAGGACTAGCTTGAACGTAGTTTTAAATTGGGGTTTTTAAATCAGGGGTTTAAATGGGGTTTTAAATTTGTATTTAAAAGTTTTAAGGCATCAACTGAATTTAATTGTCTATTCTTTTTGCTGTTTTATATGTATTATATGTTTTCTGTTGTTTTATTGGCTGTGAACCACCCTGAGTCCTTCGGGAGATGGGCGGTATACAAATATAATAAATAATAATAATAAATAATAATAATTCCAAAGAGTCATAAAACCAATATTAAATGAAAACTGTCTGTAGCCATATAATATTCTAAACAGTATAACTGTAAGTGAAAGACTGTATGATTGGATTGGATTGGATTGGATTGGATTGGATTGGATTGGATTGGATTGGATCAGAGATGTCAAACTGGCGGCCCATGGGCCGGGTGCGCAGGCTACTCCCACCCCAGCTCCACGAATAGGAAAAATATTGTGAAATGTCACATGACGGCAACGTGACACCGTGAGTTTGACACCTATGGATTAGATTATGCAACGTGCTACTCTGGGTAGCTGATATCAGGAATAGGTGCAATTAAAGGGAAATGTTACATATATCACAGGCATTATTTGGATTAGGTATAAAGCTTTCTGAAATTTCCTGAAATTCAAGGCCTTAGAGTTTAATCAGTTGATTTTGATATTAGTAAGAAGTTGAATTGGTCACAAATACAAATCTTGGCTTAAAATCTATACCAACCTATCATATATAAGCGGAGATGGAAAACTGTGGCTCTTCAGATGTGGTTAACCTAGAGTTTCCATTGTCCTTCACCATTAGCCCTCATAGTTACAGAGGTTGGAGGTTCTAGTTTAATAATATTTGGAACCAATGTATTTTTCATAACGCGTTTATTTTTGATTTTGTCTCATTTTTGGTTCTTTAACACCTGTGATGTCTCTTGGATGATAATCTAGAGAGAGGCAAAGTTATCCATAATGAAGCAAAATCTACAAAAATCATATTTTAAATGGAAACAAATATGTTGTTGAAGCAAAACATACCATGTGATTGCCTAGGATATTTTAAAGAAATTTTATAAGCAGGTTTAGAGGAAAATGAGATAGAAAACTAATAAAGTAGAAATTTCTAGCACCTCAAGACTTTATTACATTTTTTGCACATAAGTCTTCTTGCTATATGAAATTTGTTGGGAACCAATTTACTGTTTAGATTCATAGAAATAAAACATTTTTTTTAAAAACTGCACTGATGTTTGGGGGCATACATTCCAGGTCGCCATGGTACTGCTAAGAAGTTGGTTCAGTGGGGAAAGGATTCAGATGCTAAAACATGCAAGGATTCAGAAGCTAAAATTTTCTTTTAAGTGATAGGAGGGGCTAAATATATTATGTCAATTCTTGAGGAGAAAAATAGAAGTCTGAGACATGATGATTTGGATTTTACTTTGACAAAAAATATTTCTCCTAGTTGAGGGAAAAAAAAGTACTTTATGTCTTGAGGGGAAAAAGGGATATTTCTAAGTGTAGCTCAATGAAACTCAAATACTTTGGGCACCTAATGAGAAGGAAGGACTCACTGGGGAAGAGCCTAATGCTGGGAAAGATTGAGGGCAAAAGAAGAAGGGGATGGCAGAGAATGAGGTGGCTGGATGGAGTCACTGAAGCAGTAGGTGTGAGCTTAAATGGACTCCAGAGGATGGTAGAGGACAGGAAGGCCTGGAGGAATGTTGTCCATGGGATCGCGATGGGTCAGACACAACTTTACAACTAACAACAAAGTGTAATGCATCATAGATTGTCATATGAATATTCAAACTGTCCTGGAGTCAACTGTCAAACTGTCCTGTCCTAGAGAATTCTATAGGATCTGGACAGAGTTAGGTGAGAAAGATATCTTAGCTGCTAAACATCCCGATTATTTAATGTTAATTGTGAAATAGCATTTTTAAAAAATGGTACGTAACATAAAAGTTTACAACAGCCCTCATTCACGACAGATGATTCATCAATATATTTATGCCTGATTCCCTTACTTTCAATGAGTTGTTTCCATTATATTTCCAGCTTCCATTCACTGACCAATTGTGGTCAGTGAATGGCCTGTGGAAGTTATCATTCTTCAGTTTCCAACTGCTAAATGAGAAGAGCCAGTTTGGTGCAGTGATTAAGGTGGTGGCCTAAAAACCAAGACAACATGAGCAGCACAGCAGTCCTGTTCTAAGCATAAAAGCCAGCTGGGTGATTTTGAGCCATGGATTCTATATTAATCTTTATTGTTGCTATGGGGAAAATAGAACGCAACTGTATGAAGTATGTTCACCATAGATAGGTAGGTAGGTAGGTAGATAGATAATAGATAGATGATAGATAGATAGATAGATAGATAGATAGATAGATAGATAGATAGATAGATAGATAGATAGATAGATAGATAGAATAGAATAGAATAGAATAGAATAGAATAGAATAGAATAGAATAGAATAGAATAGAATAGAACAGAACTTTATTGGCCAAGTGTGATTGGACACACAAGGAATTTGTCTTGGTGCATATGCTCTCAGTCTACATAAAAGAAAAGATAACTTCATCAAGGTAAAACACTTAAACACTTAATGATGGTCATAGGATACAAATTTAACACTTAATGATAATCATAGGGTACAAATAAGCAATCAGGAAACAATCAATATCAATATAAATCATAAGGATTACCAGCAACAAAGTTACAGTCATACAGTCATAAGTGGAAGGAGATGGGTGATGATAGATCGATAGATGATAGATAGATAGATAGATAGATAGATAGATAGATAGATAGATAGATAGATTGATTGATCGATAGATGATAGATCGATATATGATAGATAATAGATGGATAGATGACAGATAGATCGATAGATCGATGTATCGATAGATAGATAACACCATCTATTTCTTAAATGGCCTCTGAAAAATCATACCCTTGGCTAGGAATTTTAGTGTTTTCCAGGAGGACTTCAATGAATTCAAATGTCATGATATTTGATATTTTTATATTTGTGATTCCAAGATTTCATTTTTCTTCATTTTGGAGACTGTCAAGATCGAACCCCAGGCAATTGGCAGAGTCAGCCTGCAGTATTGCATCCTAACTCCTGCACCATCTTGGAATTAAATTCTGAATGGGGGACTCCTGTGCTGGCATCCTAACTCACTTATGTTAACTATTTCTTACAGAGATCCAAAGAGTTTGGGCTGATTTACAACAATTCAAATCTTTCAAAAAGCTTCCAAGTCCTAACAGATTAATTTCCAGCCAGTTTGCTTATTAAATATTATAAGTAAAGTATATGCCAGACACATTTATGATTAATTTGTCAGATGAAGGAAAAGTGCTAGCTGGCAACTTTTGATGAAAGTATCTACTTAAATTATCTGAAAGCAAAATACCCCCGTTGCTTTTCACGAATTCCATGTTGCTTTCCATGAACTAAGAATGGCTTTTGATAATAGTCAATGAAGAGACTATGAAGGAAGTTGGCAGCGTCTTCTGCAGACTCCATCTACTCTAGTTGATAATGGGAACATGGGAAGGTAAAATATATTGTTGTCAGAGTTCCCACTCTCAAGGCACAGATGACCTGGCTCAAATTATCCTACTTGGACACATTATGCAGAGATCTAGCTTTTTGGAGGAGGCTCAGATGCTGAGAAAGGTAGAAGGAACAAGAAGAGGATAAGCAGTAGTAAGTAGATGGATTCAGTTATTGTGTCAATAAGTGCACCATTGGAAGACCTGAAAGACAAATTAGAGACAGATTGTCATGGGAAAAGTCTATGTGGATGCTATGTTGATCCTGACTTAATAGCTCAACAATCGGTTATAATCTGAGATATTTTTGTATCTCCCATACTAATAGCAGTTAAACAAAGTGAATCTTATATTAACCCAATTGTTAATAATATCCCACTAGACTTGAAATCCTGGGCTTGGAAAACTTGGAACTCCGTCGCCTTCGACAAAACCTAAGTTTAACTCATAGAATCATCTATTGTAATGTCCTTCCTGTCAAAGACTACTTCAGCTTTAATTGCAATAATACAAGAGCAACCAATAGATTTAAACTTAATGTCAACTGCTTTAATCTAGATTGCAGAAAATATGACTTCTGTAACAGAATCATCAGTGCTTGGAATACTTTACCTGACTCTGTGGTCTCTTCTCATAATCCTAAAAGCTTTAACCAAAAACTTTCTACTATTAACCTCACCCCATTCCTAAGAGGACCATAAGGGGCGTACATAAGCGCACAAACGTGCCTACCGTTCCTGTCCTATTGTTTTTCTTTTCTTCTTCATATATATATATATATATATATATATATGTTTTCTGAGGTTTTCACGGGTGTTTGTATATAGGTCTTTGGTTGTTCGGGTTTTCTCCCGTGTAAAATTGGAAGTGTCTTGGCGACGTTCTGGGAGCAATGTGTGATCGCAGCTGTTTCTTCCTTTTAACTGCTAGTGGGGGTTTGAACTGATTGGGTGGGAGCTTGGCTGTGCTCTGATTGGATGGGGGTTTTTCTGTGCTCTGATTGGCTGGGGGTGTGTCCTGTGTTGGTGGGGGCTTGGTTGTGCTCAGTCTAGTCTGTGCTGCAGGGGGATTTGAGCTGGTGAGCTGCATAGCTGTTGTTTGGCTTTGTATATATGCTTATACCTTTATATACTATATAACCTTTCTGTATGATAGTTACATATATTGTTGTGACAAAATAATAAATAAATAAATAAATAAATAAATAAATAAATAAATAAATAAATAAATAAATAAATAAATAAATAAATAAATAGTGCAATATAGGCAATTTCAAATACTCTTTCCTGTGGTTAGATCAGGGGTGGGCTTCAAAAATTTTAGCAAGGTGTTTTCTGCCTGGTTGCTGGGTGGGTGTGGCCATGGTGGGCGTGGCCTAGTTGGCCTCCTGCACCATGGTGAGGGGAAGGGGCATTTTTGCCCTCCCTGGTTTCCGGAGGCTTTTCTTGAGCCTCCGAGAGGGCGAAAATGGTCTCCCCAGGCTCCGGAGGCCCTCTGGAGGCCGGAAATGTGCCCATTCTTGAACTTCCGGTAGGCCTTCTTTTTCACTCTTCCCAAGCCTTCATGCACACCCTGCACTTACCTGCATCCAAAACGGGCCGTGTTGGGACTCCTGTGAGGGGAGAGGGGGGTCGGGCCAGCGAGGAGTGGAATTTGGGGGTTCTCCAAACTGCACAGAATCTTAGCTAGAGGTTTTCCCGAACCCCTAGCAGCCCACCCCTGGGTTAGATCATAAACTTCTTTCTATCCTTCTGTATGCTGTCATTATTCCGTCCATGACTAAATTTGCCCTCTCTTCAGGCTTTAATGACATTGTGTGCCATGATGAAAAAGTAGAAATTAATTACTCTTTAAAAAAAAGTGATCATTGACCAAGAAATGTATCAATAGCCCCATATTTGGAAAATCAATTGTGTCCTGATTGAAATAGTTTTTCAGCTATTTAGGAATCTATTTTTCAGTGGTTGGAAATAGGAAATGTTACATCTATGGAGATACAATAGCCTAGAACAGGGGTCTCCAAACTTAGCAACTTTAAGACTTGTGGGACTTCAACTCCCAGAGTTCTTAAAGTCTTAAAGTTGCCAAGGTTGGAGACCCCTGGTCTAGAAAGAGTCCATTCAAAATTTATGAGAATCATGCTTTACTTTCTGTGATTTGTACCAAACACCCTTCTTTAGCTGGAAATGGATAGGGTTTATTTGGAACCTGACAGGTGAATTTATCATTTAAAATGCAGGCCAAAGCAACTGTTTTCAGGTGAGTCTTATCTTTGTACTGTTACCTGTATACATATGTGTTAACTTCTGCTGTAACCATCCATCTGATAAGTATAGATAGAAAGTGTGAAGTATATCGACAAAAAAAGAGGAACCTGGAGCCCGAAAACCATGTTTTATTACTCTTAGCTGCTTAATCTAAATTCTTTTATTTATTCATTTTTTTTATTTCTTTAAAAAACTTTTATGGTCAACCTCAGTTGCTCACAGCAAAAAACAGTAAAACATAAAGACGAAGCAGTAATATACTAGCTTTGATAAATTCGTCATATTAGGTCTTAAAAATGGAACAAAGAAATAAACGAAGGAGGCAAAACTATGAAAGCAAGTAACGAGTCAGATGGGGAGACCCCCCCAAGGTATAAGGTGAAATTAGAAATAGATAATAAAACTTTCTGTGTGCATTAGCTGTGCAGATACTCAGAAAGAGCTATTTTGCTGAATGAGAAAGTGTCTGATCAGATTTGTTATTGTAATGAACTGGTGAGGCTTTTTATTAGCCTGTGTGGCAGCTGTTAACATCCTCATAAAACATATTGCCAACCAGAATAATGCTAAATTGCTGTTCAAACACAACGTTGCATAGAGCCAAGGATAGAAATAGATTATAATGATTTACAGATGATGCCTATTTTCCTCCATGGGTGTGCTTACTTTTTCTATATCAAATCTAATTCTGTGTCAAGAAAATTAAAATCATTTTTTAAGAACTTCTGATTGCGTGGCTGCATTGTTTTATCCACTGCCAGATACATGACTGCCTGTAAGTTTATTACGTCTTGGAAGTCTTTTATTCAGTATACTTGGCATGGCTTCAACCAATCAAGAGAGTGCTAAGGCAATTTTATACCTGCTTTTTAAATGCTGGGAATGATAAAGTGCAGCAGACAAGCATAAAGAAATAACGGAAATATCAGTTTGCAAGTCTCTGTGCACAAAATCAAATTTCGTTTTCCCATGGTATGGTCAAAAACTGTGTACAACCACAGGTGTTAGAAGTAATGCAATATATGAAGAAGATTTTTTTTATCCATTCAGTGACTAGTATTTAATACAATACAGTGCAAAATGATAACATAGACAAATACTGTATAAATGAAATATTAAAACTATAAATCCAAGCTAAACAACTAAATTTGTACTTTTTTTAAAAAAAAATCAAAGGATAAAATACAAAACAGGAGGATTTAGAGAAAAAAGACATTAAACAAAAAGTAAAATCAGAATTGCAAAGAGGGGTGGGGGGAGAAAAAACGGGAAATGGAACAAAGGAATAACTTCCAAGTTTCTTCGGTACAAATACAGATATAAAATACATTTAACCTCTCACTGTAAAACCAACAATAATACACAATTGTTCTATAAATAATTATAATTGTCAAATCCTAAAATTAAATGTTCATTTCTTTCAGTTTCTAGCAAGAAGTTACTAAGCCTGTAATCCTACAGAAGTATATTAACCTGTAAAAACAAACAGAACCGATGGTCTATTACAACTAAGATATTTATTTATTTTATTTATTATTTATTTATTTATTTTATTAGATTTCTAGACCGCCCTTCTCCCGAAGGACTCAGGGCGGTGTACAGCCATAATAAAAATAAACAATGTACAATTAAAAATAAATTAAAAAACTTATTATACAGTTTGGCCAAGAAATTTAAAATATATAAAATCTAAAAAAACCCAATTTAAAACTTTAAAACTTTAAATTTAAAATCTTGACGATTTAAGAGAGCCCCGCGCGAACAAACAAATATGTTTTCAGTTCGCGGCGAAAGGTCCGAAGGTCCGATATTTGGCGTAAACCAGGGGGAAGTTCATTCCAAAGAGTAGGAGCCCCCACAGAGAAGGATCTTCCCCTGGGGGCCACCAGCCGACATTGTTTGGCGGACGGCACCCTGAGAAGTCCCTCTCTGTGTGAGCGTACGGGTCGGTGGGAGGCATGAGGTAGCAGCAGGCGGTCCCATAAGTACCCAGGCCCCAAGCCATATGATCCAGTATATAGCTTCCATAAATATTTTTAGGGGTCATCAGAAATAAGTTAAAATAGGCAAATCGATTGGCTATTTCTGAGGATTTTTAGAGTTTCAAAACTACCACTATAGCTCTATGAATATAATTTTATATTTATTCTATAAATTATATAAATATTTTAATTTTTATAGATATCTGTGCAAAAGAGAATCCTACTGAATTCCAAAGCACATACAGCTATATTTGCAATCTATATGGAATTTTTGTAAGTCAAGGATTAATGCCAAAATGAATTGCATTCATTTAGAGTTTCAGAGGAATTGAATAATGTAGAGAAATTACCTTCAGAGGAACCTGGATGTGAGACTTTGACTCTCAGATCCTGCTGGACCTCTCAGTAATCTTCCAACTTAGTATTATAGTATAGTATTATAGTATTATTAGTATTATATAGCATAGTATTATATAGCGCAACAAAGAATGTTCTTTCTGCACCAACTCAGAAAGCTCAAACTGCCCAAGGAGCTGCTGATTCAGTTCTACAGAGGAATTATTGAATCTGTCATCTGCCCCTCTATAACTGTCTGGTTTGCTGGTCTGCAAGCCAACAAGACAGACACAGACTTCAGAGGATGATTAGAACTGCAGAAAAAACAATGGCTACCAACCTGCCTTCCATTGAGGACCTGTATACTGCACGAGTCAAAAAGAGGGCTGTGAAAATATTTACAGACCCCTCACATCCTGGACATAAACTGTTTCAACTCCTACCCTCAAAACGACTCTGCATAATAGAACAACTAGACACAGGAACAGTTTTTCCCCGAATGCCATCACTCCGCTAAACAAATAATTCCCTCAACACTGTCAAACTATTCACTAAGTCTGCATTACTATTAATCTTCTCATCGTTCATATCTCCCATTTCCTCCCACTTATGACTGCATGACTGTAACTTTGTTGCTTGTATACTTATAATTTTTATTGATTGTTTCCTAGTATGATTCGATTGCTTATTTGTACCCTATGATTATCATTAAGTGTTGTACCTTATAATGCTTGACAAATGTATCTTATCTGTATGTACACTGAGAGCATAGGCAACAAAGACAAATTCCTTGTGGGTCCAATCACACTTGGCCAATAAATAATTTTATCTGTCTGTCTGTCTGTCTGTCTGTCTGTCTGTCTGTCTGTCTGTCTGTCTGTCTGTCTGTCTGTCTGTCTATCTATCTATCTATCTATCTATCTATCTATCTATCTATCTATCTATCTATCTATCTATCTATCATTTTGGACTATGTGTAAGTATTGAGAATGGACGGCACTGTTTTATAGTGGTTCTCTTTCCTGACCAGTGGTCCCAGAGGTATTCCTCCTCCTCCTCCTCCTCCTCCTCCTCCTCCTCCTCCTCCTCCTCCTCCTCCTCCTCCTCTACCACCAAATCTTACAGACTCATGATGGCTTAGGGCTACAGAAAACACAATTAAAACAGTAAGTGATCTCAACACCAATAGTAACATAATAAAATATAATTTCACACACATGAAGCTGCTGGGGGAAATCATCCACTCAGGATAGGATGAAATACCTTTAATATGCTGATGATATTTCGTTATATATATATCATCACCTCAGGCTTAGCAGGAGCTGATGTTCTGATCTGGTACCTGGTGTTTACATGAGGAGGAACAGGTTCAGTTTTAAGCATAGTGAGAAGCTGCTGTCCTTTTTTTTTTTTTTTCAAATTCCACAGTAAATCTACTCCTGACTATAGACAAGGCAGCTGTCTGCTGTAGGCAGCAATTGTGTAGTTTGGGGATTGTCAGAGAGGGAGTTGTTGAAGTCAGAGTTCCTGCTGAGGTGTGAGTCAATTTATGAGCAGGGTGACCTTTATACAGCAAAGCTTAATTGGAGAATAGGAATTGTTAATGGTCACTCATGCCCTTGTAACTTTGCCTCTAGATTACCATAATTGGCTCTATATGGGGCTACCCTAAAGACATGCAGCTGATGTTAAATGCAGTGGCGGGTGTAATAATGAACTCTGCCTAGCTTGCCATTTGATTTTTAACTGCATTGCATCAGAGGTCGGTTTCAGCAGGTTCTGACCAGTTCTGGAGAACCGGTAGTGGAAATTTTGAGTAGTTCAGAGAACAGGTAAGTACCACCTCTGACTGGCTCTGCCCCCATCTATTCTCTCCTCCCGAGTCCCAGCTGAAGGAGGAAATGGGGATTTTGCAGTAACCTTCCCCTGCAGTGGGGTGGGAATGGAGATTTTATAGTATCTTTCCCCTGCCACACCTACCAAGCCGCGCCCACAGAACCGGTAGTAAAAAAAAATTGAATCCCACCACTGCATTGCATCGTTTGCTATTACACTATCTAATTCAAGGTGCTGATTATTACATATAAAGCCCTACATAGCTTGGACCTAAGCATCTCTGTGATTAAATATTTCACACGTAGTCTGCCATCCAGGAAGAGTTCTCAATAGAGGTTAGATGATAGATGTGATGTCAGAAGGAATGCTGATGGCAGAGAGAATACCCCAAATGACCATTCTCAGTTTTCACTGCGTTTTTTTTTAATTGTTTCTTTTTGTCACAACAGTATACACAAACAATTGTCATAGATAAAACAACATATCCTGAAGAATATATATATATATATATATAAGTAAAAAAATATGCATCAACTATATTAATTTGATATAATGAAGGGAACAATAGGACAGGAACGGTAGGCACTTTTGTGCTCTTATGGACGTCCCTTATAGTCCTCTTAGTAATGGGATGAGGTCAATAGTAGACAGTTTGTGGTTGAAGATTTTGGGATTTTGAGTAGAGACTATGGAGTCAGGTAATGAGTTCCAAACATTAACAACTCTGTTACAGAAGTCATATTTTCTGCAATCAAGTTTGAAGCGGTTGACATTTAGCTTGAATCTATTTTTTCTCTTGTAATATTGCGATTGAAGCTGAAGTAGTCTTTTATAGGAAGGATATTGCAATAGATGATTTTGTGTGTTAAACACAGGTCATGTTGAAGTCGACGGAGTTGTAAGTTTTCTAATCCCAGGATTTCAAGTTTGTCGGTATAAGGCATTTTGTTGTTTTCGGAGGAGTGAAGAACTCTTCTAGTAAAATATTTCTGGACTCGTTCTATTGTATTTATGTCAGAGATGTGGTATGGGTTTCTTTGGAACAGCTTACTTCCTGGCATAGGAATGACCCCTTTCCTACATGTGGACAATGAAGACCTACCTAGTTCTTCCCTGAAGCTTTTGATAATGGTATCAACATTTCTCCAGAGATGCTGGGATATTTGGATATAATGAGAAGGCTTTTTATAGTAGAGTATGGTTTCATTTGTTATCATTAGTGCATTGTTATTATTTCTTCTGTTTTAACCTCGTTATACATGTACTGTAGGAATTGAAAACTGTTCAGGACAATCCTTTTGAAGCAGCATAAAAGAAAGAAGGAAAGGGAGAAGGAGGTTATAACTGGGAGGCAGAATCAACACCTCTTGTGTAAACATAGTGGTTTTCTTTTCACATAAAAAGCTCTTCGGTTTAGAACTGATCAGTCACACTGAATTATTTTCCTATTACACTGAACTAGAAATATGCATAGGTTCATGGTTCATAGGAAGTAGCAAGGAGATTTAACATATTCAAAAGTATACGGTAGCTGTGGTTTATAACAAAGTTATGAAAGCTACCTAAGATGAATAATTTAAAATACGAAGAATGTTATAAATAAGGAAACTGGAACAAACCTAGACCAAACATACATACCATATTTTTCAGAATATAAGACGCACCGGAGTATAAGACACAGCTTAGTTTTTGGGGAGGAAAATAGGGGGGGGGGAAATCTGCCTACCAGGTATTCATCTGGTTAGCGTCCTTAGTCTGGTCAGCTTCAGCACATCAGTTTGCTGGTTTTTTATCCCCTGCTTGAGGATAAAAAACAGCTTCTAAGGCACAGCTGAAATGAAGCAGCAGTGAGAGAAGCAGGCAAAGCACGGGGAGAGCTTCACTTAGTAAGCGCCTAGTTAGGGCTGAAAAAAAAGCTTCTAAACAGCTGAGAGTAGGAGGGAACAAGCAAAGCATGGAGATCGCTAGCACCTCATTAAAGCATAGGAAAGAGTGGAGGGAGCAGGCAAAGCTGGGAAGATCACTTCACTTGCTAGCCTCGTTAATGCCTCGTTAGGGCTGAAAAAAAGCTTCAGAAAAAGCTACATTCGGAGTATAAGATGCACCCTAATCTTCAGCCTCTCTTAGAGGGGAAAAAGGTATGTCTTATACTCTGAAAAATACGGTATTTTTTTAAACAAGCAAGTTTTTGCTGTGTTTTCTTGCAAGGGCCAGTTTAGCTCTGCCTGGTAAGGCCTGTTATTAAGAACACAGCAGCCTGCAATTACTGCAGGTTCGAGCCCGGCCCAAGGTTGACTCAGCCTTCCATCCTTTATAAGGTAGGTAAAATGAGGACCCAGATTGTTGGGGGGGCAATAAGTTGACTTTGTAAATATATACAAATAGAATGAGACTATTGCCCTATACATTGTAAGCCGCCCTGAGTCTTCGGAGAAGGGCGGGGTATAAATGTAAAAAAAAAAAAAAAAAAAATTACAGTACAGTATCTACAACCATTTTTTAGTGACTGTCCAAATTTACAACAGCACTGAAAAAAGTGATGGGTGCAGCTACAACCTTCGTAGCATCCCATGGTCTCATGTTCAAAACGACATGTGTTTATGATGATTGCAGCATCCTGGATTTACAGGATTGTCTCCGCCGCCTTCGACATGACCTGAGTTTAACTCATAGAATCATCTATTACAATGTCCTTCCTGTTGAAGACTACTTCAGCTTCAATCGCAACAATACATGAGCACACAATAGATTTATGCTTAATGTGAACCACTCCAATCTTGATTGCAGAAAATATGACTTCAGTAACAGATTTGTTAATGCTTGGAATGCACTATCTGACTCTGTGGTCTCTTCCCAAAATCCCAAAAGCTTCAACCAAAAACTATCTACCATTGACCTCACCCCATTCCTAAGAGGTCTGTAAGAGGCGTGCATAAGAGCACAAACGTGCCTACCATTCCTGTCCTATTGTTTTCCTTCGTTATATCCAATTAATATAGTTATTACATACTCATACTCATATATATGCTTATGTGTTGTATAGTTGTTTCATGCTTATGCTTATATATACTGTTGTGACAAGTAAATAAATAAATAAATAAATAAATTAAAATAAAATAAAATAAAATAAAATAAAATAATCCTTCCCAGCTGAGGAAACCTGGATTCACTGATCAACTGTTGGGTTCACTTAAGAACTGCAGTGATTCATTTAACATCTATGGCAAAAAAAAAAAAAAAGCTCACCCACAATTAGTTTTACAACTGCCCTGCTTAGCAATGGAAATTTGGGCTCTGGTTGTGTTCGGAAGTTGAGGACTACCTGCATTTTATAGATTGATTTCATAGTCAGACGGCTTGAATGAAGGAATAAATGTATAAATAAGGTGATTAATTTGTTAGACACAGTAAACATTATGTTTCCTTGATATGAGAATCCAGATTATTGCTGGCAGTGTTCTAACAGGAATTATTTTATCAGGGAAAACAATTATAGTATAACCAAAAGGGAAATTACCCATGAAAATTGCACTGAGCTGACAAAGTATGTTAACAGCATGATGTACTTTAGCTAAAAGAACACAATAAAATATTGAATTCTTTATTGATAAAAGACTAATACAATGGATAGACACTTGAACTTCATCCTTAGCATAAGAATTTGGATCAGCCATTTTCTCTAGCCAACCCAAGGTTCTTGAAATAAGGTATAAGAATATTTCTATGAAAACCCTTGGAGTAAAGATGGTATATAGATAAATATATTTAGGAGATAAAAATCAAGGAAATAAGTTCATTTCCATTACGAAAGAGGAGGCAAACAGCTTTCCCATTCAGCAATACTTCTTCCTACCTAACCAATGTGTCAGGGTTCCAAGTAACATCCCCAACGAAAGAAAACTCTGAGGCTCGAGATTCCTCAAAGTTCCATTTTATTAGAGATGTCATATTGGCACATCTGGGAAAACCTGATTCTGAAGGTTTCCAGGTTTTCCCCACCCAAGTGAAAGTTCAAGTCCCTGCCTGGCACCCACATGTCCATCACATGGTCCAATCATACACCGTCCCAACTGGAGATGCCTCCCAGTCATCCAACTCCAGGTGCTAGGGCAAGGCGTCCTTGACTCTGAGAAAGGAATGTTGTTTTGACTATATATCTCCCATACTCCATACAATTCCCCCCTCCCATTTTCCCACAGTAGAAAATGTGGCAGGCCTGAAGGCCCAATGTAAAAGATGGCTTCCAGGCCTGACACAATGCTTGTTTCCTGAAAAAACAACAACAATAGACTTGATTAGGCCAGATACTGGTGATGTGCTCTTAAAAAAGAAAAGGGAATAAGAGAGATTTTTGCTTCCTGCAGCACGCTGGGATAAAAAAAAAATCTCAATGACTTTTAAGAAGTAAACTTTTCCCAAGAGTTCTATCAATCTGGTCAGATTGGCTCGGAAAATGGGCCAAGACATTTTGCATTTTTTGGGGGGAAAAAATGTTGAAACCAATTCAGTGGGAACCCATGGGGAAGTAACCTATTTCAGTTTTTCATAATTTTCCCACAGCTATCTTATTTTAAGAAGCGGAGATTCATGTTCCATTACAGTGTTTTTAAGGAGTGAATAATTGCCACACACGGAACCTTATTACAACGTGAGAATTATTTGCACTATAACAAATATATTATTGAAATCAAATATGTAGTGTATCGATTCCAATAATTAATGAAATAAGGCATGAAAGCCGTATGGGTTGGGCCAGCCATTCTCAGCCCAGCACATCTCATACAGTTATTATTGTGAAGAAAATAGGAGGATGAAGGAATAATAGGTATTTTGTGTGCCTTGAGTTACTCATAAAAATAATAAAAACACGATTAAAAAATCATTTAAAAAATAAACAGTGTTAAAAAAGCAAAATCAATTGCTGAGCTTCCTGCCATGATTGTTTCAGATTAATCACATTTCAAGTGTTCTTTATCATTGTCTGAATTCGTATATTCATAATTAGTTCTATTTTCTTCTCCATTTTTTTAAAAAAAAGATGCTTAGAAGAATTTTAACACAGAAGCTTATGAGCTTCCTGTGAAACACCAATTCCTATAATATAAATAAATAAAAAATACTACATAGTCTGGTATAAATTATAAACCTGTATTATATAAATCATTTGGGAATATCTTGATAAATTTTCCAAATGACTTCTCGTGAAAGAAATAGAAAAAAAAATCATTTAAGTTATAACCTTACATCTGAAAGTAATATTCCACTGATTTATTTGCAAATATATTTTCATTTCCTTCTGAGTAGACTTACAGTATATGATTATCTTGTCACTATTGAACAGTACAGCCTTTGAAAATACTCTGAAAAGTTACGCATTACATTTCAAAAACAGACTTGAACAAGATCCAAGGGCAATCCTGAAAAGCAAAGATTCCTCTCCTCCAGCCTTAATCTATAAACTATAGTTATTTCTAGACCTTCATTCCACATTTTTTTCTATAAAGGCCAAAGACAGGACCATTCTATAGTCTTTGAATCAGAGGTGGGCTGCTGAGGGTTCGCAGGGGTTCAGGAGAACCTCTAGCTAAGATTCTGTGCAGTTTGGAGAACCCCAAATCCCACTCCTGGCTGGCCCCTCCCACCCTGCCCCACCCCTCCCAGGAGTCCCCACATGGCCCGTTTTGGATGCAAGTAAGTGCAGGGTGAGCACAGAGGCCTGGGGAGGGCGAAAAACAGGCCTACCGGAAGTTTTGGAAGGCTGGAAATGGGCCTGTTTCCAGCGTCCAGAGGGCCTCCGGAGCCTGGGAAGGCATTTTTGCCCTTCTGGAGGCTTGAGGAAAGCCTCCAGAGCCTGGGGAGGGCAAAAACACCGCCCCCCCCTGCTGTGGTGCAGGAGGCCAACTAGCCACATCCACCATGGCCATGCCACCCAGCAACCGGGCAGAGAACCCCTTGCTAAAATTTTTGAAGCCCACCCCTGTTTTGAATCATGGATATGTGACATCATTAATACTTGGGTTTGATTCCTTTGTTAGCCTGATCCCTCATGTGCCTTTTTGGAGTGAAAGAATGGCAATTTTTAAGCATCTCTTGAATACTATCTTGTAAGGTGTAATTATTCAGAAGCATCACAGAAGCACCACAGTACACTGAAACATAGAGCAACCAATAGATTTAAACTTAATGTTAACCACTTTAATCTAGATTGCAGAAAATATGACTTCTGTAACAGAATCATCAGTGCTTGGAACACTTTACCTGACTCTGTGGTCTCTTCCCATAATCCCAAAAGCTTTAACCAAAAACGTTCTATTATTGACCTCACCCCATTCCTAAGAGGATCATAAGGGGCGTGCATAAGAGCACAAACATGCCTACCGTTCCTGTCCTATTGTTTTTCTTTTTCTTCTTCATATATATATATACATACATACATACATACATACATACATACATACATACATACATATATATATATATGCGTATTCCTCCTAATATTTACTCATATATATGTTTATATACTATATAATCTTTTTTTGTATGATACTTATATATATTGTGACAAAATAAATAAATAAATAAATAAATAAAAATAAATAAATAGAAATGCATATGGCTATGCTCTGGTCAGATGCATAGGCAGAGTTGTAACACTAGTTAAATGTGTTGGATAAATAGCTTTCTATTTAGGAATTTCTTTGCGACCTAGAGTTCCCAATGTCAACAATCAAATGGTATCTAGCCTCAGGCCTGAGAAGTGCAAGCCAAGATGTCATTAAGTTGTGATGAAAACAGTGCCATATTTTACTGCAATGGGTAGGAGTAGATTGTGCTTTCATATTAATGGAGACTAATCGATGCATCAAGTAGCTTCTCAATAATACGTGATATAATATGTAAGCTGAGTAAAGATTCTTTCCTACCATGATGAGCTGCATGTCTGTGTAACGTCTGCTGATCTGATCTTAAGGGCCTGGGAGCCCCTTAAGTAGACATACCAATGTGGCACTTTATCCAGGTTGAAATGAAATCAATTTCCAATTGATTATTTATTTTTACTAGCCTTTTCTGATTTTCCTAGTTGGGTTGATTATCAAAGTATTTTAGCCATTTTATTCTATTTGACCCCAAACTCTTAAAATTCATGTTTAAACGTGATAGCTTGCTGGTGGATGAACATAAGCCACAGTGTTTATTTTTCTGTTGAATTTTAAAAAGGATCCCATGATCCCTAAAAGGCATAATCTCTTGATTTGTGTCAGGGAGGGATAGATTGGAATAAGATTGTTGTGCCAGTAATGCATCTATTAATGTATTATCAATTGTACATTGGCATAAAAATATACAACCTATGTGTTGTGGTCCGCCAGCAGCCTGTGGAGCTGGCAGCGGAGTCAGACAGTGAGGAGGCTGGGGAGGACAATGGGTCAGTCCTGGAGTCAGGGGAAGGCCCAGATAAGGGCTCTGCGTTGGAGGCAGAGATGGGGCCAGGGCCAACTGCACATACTCCAGAGCTGCCAGAGGCAGACAGCAGAGTGGCAGAGGAACAGGAGGAACCTGTTCCTAGTGCATACATTCGAAGAGGTGCCAGAAGGCCAGAACAGCTAAAGTAAAAAGGATGACTTGGGAGTAAGGCCAGGAGATGATTGGCCCCTCCCATAAGGCTTAAAAAAGCAGCAACGGCTCTTGGGTTCTTTGTAGGAAAGCAGTGTTGCTACAATTGTTTCTTGTTTCCTGTTTCTGAACTTTGTGGGGTTCTTGCCAAGAAAAGCATTTGGCAGGGTGCCAAAGAAGACAAAGGTTTGTGATAAGGCCAAAGGACTTTTTATGAAGGACTTTCAAGTTTAAGTTTTGGACTTAATTTGGACTAAGCTGAGAATGAAGTAATTCTCAGCTGTTCTAATAAAATATGTTTGTTTAGGACTGATTGTGTCTGGTAATAACTACTTGGGCCTGAGACACAACACTATGATATGGTGTTCTTTATCTTTATTACATACTTTCTCCATTTTGCCTCATTTTCTGAAGTTTTGGAGGTATGAAAGTAGCACATGGGCTAACTAATGCAAAGCTAGCTTTATCATTTTGAAAATCTTAGTTCCTTTTGCTTAAGTGTGGTAGATGAGAGGGCTAGATGAGAGGGCAAGCAGAAGAGGTGTTCATTTTATTTTTTCCCCCTTAAAAACAAGAATTAAATGGACAGTCTGTCATGCTGTGAATTTCTTAGTAAGATAGACAGGTGTGACACCAAGAAAGGATATTACTTATATTTTTGACAACTGCTTTAAAAGTGAGACATGCCAAAGGTAATTGTAACTTTGTTGGTTTGAATATGTTACTGAATTGGCTGAGTGGAGGGAAGAGGGAAAGAACAGGAAAAGCATTACAGCTGTGATCACGGAATATACTGTAGACCAGGGGTATCAAACTCATGTCGTCACGGTGGCGTCATGTGACGTATTGGGACTTTTTTCCCTTTCGCTAAAACCGTGCGTGGGCGTGGCCAGCGTGTGATGACCTACCACACAGAATAAGCACTGAACTTAGACTGGGCATTCTCAACTGTCAGCAAAGTCATTCGACCTGCACCATCTGTTTACTTTCCTGTTTCAAAGATTTAAAAAGGTTCTTCATAGCATGCGTGTACTCACACCTAGGACTTATTGGTGATCCATTAAACCAAACTTCCTCTCCCCCGTCAGCTGTGCGATCCTAGGAAGAGATGAAGTTGCTTTAAGAAATTGGTAACAGATGCTACTTGAGCATGCTTGCACCCTCTGAAACGTTAAAGTATTGCACAGCCTTAATGAGTCCTTGTACCGTTTAGTTTAGTACGAAAATCACTTCTGTGCTGTGCAAAATTCCGAAGTCTTGGCTAGTCATTTTCTCCAGCTTTCTAATTCATCTTGAAGGTGCTAGATTAGAGCATTTTAAAATCATCTGCATTCAGAAATATTTATTTTAAGGATCCGACTGGTTTCCCAGCTTCCCTTGGATTGAAAGCCTCAAGAAAACAAAGGTCGTGAAGCATTTTGTTCAAGGATCCATACACAATTCCTCTAGGAGAAGCATTTACTCTTTCAAATCTGTTTCAGCTACTGATCTTTTTTTTTTTTTAACAAAGGACTAGATCAATGCTTCCTGAATTTAACTGAGGTTGCTGAGGCGTGTCTAAAGAAAGAATGCAATCTATCGATATTTAATTAAGTAAATTGGAAGGAAACCAAAGTAGATATAAACTAGTGACTCCACTCTTCAGGTAACAGCAGGAATCGCTCAAAAGCAGCTTAGCCACAGCATTGTGAAAGAGTGGGAGAACAGAAGTATTTAAATTCAAATTGAAAAGTAGTGTGTATAGAAAAATTGAATGACACAAACACATAAGCTTTAATTCCAGTAAAAAAAAAAAAAAAAAAGGTCAGCAGGGCTGGTAAAGGCATTGACTTCAAAGAGATCATTTAATTTGTCTATTTTTATGAAGATAAAGATTTCATTATATTTTAAAGCAATCTGGCTATCACTAAAGAAAAAAGTGTTATTTTTTAATATTGAACTGCTTTTAGAGATATTGAACATCTCTCAAGATGGTGCTTTGATTTTTTTTTTCTCCAAAAAGTCCCTATCAACGTAAAGCTGGTAAGTGGGTGAAGGCCTATTTTAATTGCAAATAAAGTTCTAGCAAATAACCTAATACATGACAGCTCTAAGCTTTAGGCATGTGTAATATCTGTGGAAGCCATTCAGGGATTTTTCTGACAGAGAAGACAAAAGGGCACTTGCAGGACTGAGGATGGGGGTGGTTGATGAAGCTTTCTGCTTTTCTGCAATATGCTAAGTAAGAACCTTTCATTATTGCTTAGCAGGAAATGAAAATATAAACACACTGTGAATAACATCCTTATGCATTAGGCAGAAATCTATTAAGGCATATTTGTGGAAAGTAATTGTGGATGGATTAGGTTTTTTTGTCTGCTGCACAATTACTACTGTAGATAAATTTGGGGAAAAAAACCTAAAAACCTTAGCCTCATAAAGGTTTACAAGGTATACATCTATTAGGGCATCATCATCATCATGATTAGGGAAGTAGTATTTCTGCTTGGACAAATTAAAATGAGAAGAAAGATGAAAAAGGACCTGAAGGTTGAGTCATATGATGAACGGTTGAGGGTGCTAAGTATGGCCTATTGAAGAGAAGGATTGGGGAGGACATGTTAACTGTCTTCCAGTACTTGAGGCCTGTCACAAAGAAAAGGGGACTGATTTACTCTCCTGAGACAAGAATAGATTAGATTAGATTAGATTAGATTAGATTAGAATAGAATAGAATAGAATAGAATAGAATAGAATAGAATAGAATAGAATAGAATAGAATAGAATTCTTTATTGGCCAAGTGTGATTGGACACACAAGGAATTTGTGTTTGGTGCATATGCTCTCAGTGTACATAAAAAGAAAAGATACGTTCATCAAGAATCATAAGGTACAACAATGATAGTCATAGGGTAGAAATAAGCAATCAAATCATACTAGGAAACAGTATAAATTGTAAGGATACAAGCAACAAAGTTACAGTCATGCAGTCATAAGTGGGAGGAGATGGGTGATGGGAACGATGAGAAGATTAATAGTAATGCAGCCTTAGTGAATAGTTCGACAGTGTTGAGGGAATTACTGTATTTGTTTAGCAGAGCGATGGTGTTTGGGAAAAAACTGTTCTTGTGTGTAGTTGTTCTGGTGTGCAGTGCTCTATAGCGTTTTGAGGGTAGGAGTTGAAACAATTGATGTCCAGGATGTGAGGGGGTCTGTAAATATTTTCAAAGCCCTCTTTTTGACTTGTGCAATATACAGGTCCTCAATGGAAGGCAGGTTAGTAGCAATTGGTTTTTCTGCAGTTCTAATTATCCTCTGAAGTCTGTGTCTGTCTTGTTGGCTTGCAGACCAGCAAACCAGATAGTTATAGAGGTGCAGATGACAGACTCAATAATTCCTTGGTAGAACTGAATCAGCAGCTCCTTGGGCAGTTTGAGCTTCCCGAGTTGGCACAACAGGTGCAGGAGCAGAAGCAATGGGTGGAAACCTGTTAAAGAGAGCGCCAACCTAGAAGTAAGAAGACATTTTTTGACAGTGAGCACAATCAATGGATAGCTTGCTTCCTGTGATTGTGGGATGTCCATCAATACAAGTTTTGAAAAATAGACAGGACAACCATTTGATCAGGATGGCATAAGGTTCCTACCTTGAACAGGGGGATTGGGCTAGAAGACCTCCAAGGTCCCTTCCAACCTTATGATTCTAGGAAAGTTGATTTGCAAAACCATGGCAGTGGTGGTATATAACAAAGCCAATGTTAAGATGTGAAACTGTACCAAGTCTTTATAGTTTAAGCTACATGGATTATTAGAGAGAGAGATCCTGTATTTTTTTCTATATTGGTTGAACTTTGAGTGAAAACTGATCTGTCTTACAATGCTACCTTAAATCAAAGTATTTTTTTTTTAGTATTAACTATATTGCTGGAGGGAATGAGTGGCATTAGAGCAAAATCTCTCTAATTCCATCTTTAATTTTTGTCCCTCCTGAAAAATCTGTGCATCATGAAAGGAAGGGCTCCGTTTAGGGATTTGCACTTGACCATGTGCATTCTTCTCCTCGCCATCTAATCACCTTGCCAGAAATGATGTTTCAACAAGGTTACTTTCTTCTCTATTTCACCATTCTTACTACATGCAGTACATTTTAGACTCTCAAGATCCTTATCGAGATGCTTTTTTCCCCCTTCCATTATTTTTCTTTCAAACACCACCTATTTGAGAGATGCACTCTCCTCCCACCCTGATGGGCCGCGGTGTGGCTCAGGCTGTAAGAAGCCTGTTATTAAAACACAGCTGCCTGCAATTACTGCAGGTTCTAGTCCCACCAGGTCCAAGGTTGACTCCATCCTTTATAAGGTAGGTAACAGGAGGACCCAGATTGTTGGGGGGGCAATAAGTTGACTTTGTATATAAATATACAAATAGAATGAGACTATTGCCTTACACACTGTAAGCCGCCCTGAGTCTTCGGAGAAGGGCGGGATATAAATGTAAAATAAAAAATAAAATTAAAAAAAAGGTATATAGCTTATTTTTGTTTTGGCCAAACTCAGTGTACCCAAAGTCATAATTAGAGGAAACCTTACCTACTTTTCTTTCTGTTCTTGACATTGTAATAAAACATCGTTAAAAGTGAAATCTCCTTGAGTGCTGATATGCATTAAAAAAGCGTCTTTGAAAACAATGTTTCTGTCGCTGTTATTGTAATGGGAATCTGTAATTAAATTTATGAACTACCCATACCCACACAGAAATTGAAGGATAAGAATAACAATTATTTCGTACATTTCCCTTGATTCAGATGACAAGTTTGTGCTTCATTTATGCCTATATTTTCCCTTTGTTAAAGTGAGCCAAATGTTGAGCATTATGAAGAAGGAATAGAGGAGTGGGGCATGCCTTTTGCATGATAAGGCTATTATCATACACCCAGTTTTCCTTTTGTGTAGTGATTTTATGAAAAGCATTCAACATCCCTCCTTTGGCATTGCATTTTGGAGGTGACTATAGAATAGTAATGTCTTGCAGTGCTACTTCTTGGGCAAAAGATGATTTTATACAAGAAAGAATTAGATAAACTTCAGTTTATACTGATTGCTATGATAGTATGTTAGTTGGGTTCATGCATAGCACTATGCCATAGCGTTGTTGCATGGTTTGGTTTATGTGTTGTCTGAACCTAACCATTCTTGAAATTGGCTAACTTCTATTATGGATATAATACCCTCAATTTTGCCACGGCAACATATTTTTCTATTTTCATCTCCAATCTAATATTATTGGCAAAGTGTCTCTTGTTCAGTGTTGTGCCAAGTTTGTTCTCACACCTGTCAACATATATCATAGTGAACTGTGATGTTTTCCATTTATGTTTTCTGGAATTATGCTGAATAAAAATAACTGTGGTTTCAATTCAATTTTTACTTTCAGGTTGGTATGTTTTTTTAATATTTTGATTTGTTTCCAGTACTTTTGAAGGTTTTTTTTTCCAACTTAGCACCACATGTGGTAAAATGTCTCATCTTTATTGTGACATTTCTAACATTTATCATTATGTGCTTTGTCTATCTTGGCAATTGTAAACGGAGTTTCATGCCATTTGCAAATCTTACAATTTTCCCTTAAATTATAATGCGGAATAAATTTTATTGATTTTGTTTTTTATTCTGATTGCATTGTTGAAGTTTTACATCCACTTTACCACGGGTCTGGATGGGGAGGAACAGGCTCAAGCTCAATCCCTCCAAGACGGAGTGGCTGTGGATGCCGGCACCCCGATACAGTCAGCTACAGCCGCAGCTGACTGTTGGGGGCGAGTTATTGGCCCCAAAGGAGGGAGTGCGCAGCTTGGGTGTTCTCCTGGATGCACGGCTGTCGTTTGAAGATCATTTGGCGGCCGTCTCCAGGAGAGCCTTCCACCAGGTTCGCCTGGTGCGCCAGTTGCGCCCCTTCTTTGATCGGGATGCCCTATGCACAGTCACTCACGCTCTGGTTACCTCCCGCCTGGATTATTGCAATGCTCTCTACATGGGGCTCCCCTTGAGATGCACTCGGAGGCTTCAGTTGGTCCAGAATGCAGCTGCGCGGGTGATAGAGGGAGTCACGCGTAGCTCACATGTGACACCTCTCCTGCGCAGACTGCACTGGCTTCCTGTTGCCTTTCGGGTGCATTTCAAGGTCTTGGTAACCACCTTTAAAGCGCTCCATGGCTTGGGACCTGGGTACTTACGGGACCGCCTTCTGTTACCTCATGCCTCCCACCGACCCGTACGCTCCCACAGAGAGGGCCTTCTCAGGGTGCCGTCCGCCAGACAATGTCGGCTGGCGGCCCCCAGAGGAAGATCCTCTCTTTGGAACGAACTCCCCTGGTTTACGCCAAATTTCTGACCTTCGACTTTTCGCCGAACTGAAAACATATTTGTTTGTTCGTATGGGCTTTCTTAAATTGTTGAATTTTAAATCTTAAATTTTCTCTAGTTTTAATTGGGGTTTTAGATTCATAATTTTAATTATTTCGCCATACTGTATAATAAGTTTTTTAATTGTATTTTAACTGTATATTGTTCTTTTTTATCCTGGCTGTACACCGCCCTGAGTCCTTCGGGAGAAGGGCGGTTTATAAATCCAATAAATAATAATAATAATAATAATGTAGCTTTAGATTTCTTTTATTTTACTAACAAATTGTAAAGTCATCCTAAAAAGTGATTTTGGCTATATTTAACCATTTCAAGTTTTATTATCTTTCTCAAGATCACTTTCTTTTTAAGGTAACATTTATTTTTCCAGTTATTTGCACATACATTAACCATGATTAATTCCTTCCTTCCTGGACCACCTTTGTCATATTTTTATTCTGTTCCCTGGATTCAGATATACCCGTGATGGTGAACCTATGGCACGCATGCCCCAGGTGGCACACAGAGCTCTCTGTGCGGGCACGTAAGCCGTCACCCCAGCTTAGCTCGACCACAAATGCGCATGTGCCTCCTGCTAGCCAGCTGGTTTTTGGGTCTCTGCCATGCATGCACGGGGTGGTGGGGTGGGTGGTGGACGCATGTGCGGGGGGGGCAGCAGGGGGGGTTGGGCATGCATGCACAGGGGGTAGGGCACACACCGGGGATCACACGCACATTGCATTATGGGTGCACATGTATGCACATGTGTTGTCGCACATGCGCACTTTTGGAACACAGTGACGAAAAGGTTAGCCATCACTGAGAAATACCATATTGACATCTCTAATTAAATATTTTTCTTTTTGTAATTGACCTTTGTGTAAAAGTGTTTGATAGTGACTTTGATAGTGATGGTAAGATTGCCAGACATAACCTGGCTTTTAGAAGTTTCCACATTTTTTTTTAAAAAATCATCTATATGCCCTTTTAGATTTTTTAATTCTTCATATCATAGACATCTGTGAAGTCCAATTGGGAGGTCTGCTTCTTCCATAATTGGTGCCCTGCTGTTTGGATATTTTAACCATTCTCTAATCCATAATAGGCAGTTTGCTCTATAATATAATAGGAGATTAGAAAATGCTAATCCACCTCTTCCTTTTGAGTCTTGGAGAATTTTGAATCATTTTTCCTTTTCTTTTTTGTTCCATATAAATACACAGTTGATACCAGTGGTGGGATTCAAGTAATTTAACAACCGGTTCTCTGCCCTAATGATTTCTTCCAACAACCAGTTCAAACTGTTCAGAAAGTTAACAACCGATCCTCCAGAAGTGGTGCAAACTGGCTGAATCCCACCACTGGTTGATACCAACAGTAATATTGTATCCTGTCCTGACTGACATTTGTTTTGAAAACAACCTGGCGATATCTATCAGGAATGGCTAAACTTAGTAGTTTATAGGGAAACAGATTGAAAATAATAGAATAGAATTCAACACAGACAAATATAAAGTTCTTTATTTAGGGGGAAAATAATTGTGCAGGTTTTGGATAGGTGGTGGTAATAGTGCTTATAGAAAAGATCTCAGAATAGCATTTGAGTACATATCAATAAGTGATATGTGTACAAATGTATAATTTCAAAATCACGAGACATAATCGTTTCACTTTATTTTCATCTCGTCAGTAAAATTGCATCCAACTTTGGTCTTGTGTCCTATTCTGACTAGGTTATGTATGAACTATTCAAAATAGAACAGATGCAGAAAAGGACAAAAAGAACGATAGCAACAGCACTTAGACTTTTATACTGCTTTACAGTGTTTACAGCCCTCTGTAAGCAGTTTACAAAGTTAGCCTATTGCCCCCAACAATCTAGGTCCTCATTTT
Organism: Ahaetulla prasina; assembly: GCF_028640845.1. NCBI lineage: Eukaryota > Metazoa > Chordata > Lepidosauria > Squamata > Colubridae > Ahaetulla > Ahaetulla prasina. The sequence continues at coordinate 18,719,423 of NC_080546.1, forward strand.
ACCCACTTCGGAAGGATGGAAGGCTGAGTCAACCTTGAGTCTGGTGAGATTCAAACTGCCAAATTGCCAGTCAGCAGAAGTAGCCTGCAGTACTGCATTTTAACCACTGCGCCACCATGGCTCTGATGATCCTGAAGTTGTGCAAAGTTGTGTGAAACAACTGAGAATGTTTCACTTTTCGAAGAAAAGATTGGATGGGGAATATGATAGCATGTCCCATAAAAGGTGGTCAAGATCAGTTTTTCCCATTTCCCAGAGTGGTAGCACATGAAACAATAGATTGTATTATAGACATGTTTATTCCCACTAAATATTAGGAAAATCACAACAAAAATATCCGTATGGTTAGGGCAGTTCAATAATGACACTTGTTGCCAAGATAGGTGTTATAGTGAAGGAGGTTCTCTATTTGCAGAGATGCATTACCTGCCCAGTTGATATGGCATTAGATGAAATGACTTATTTGTGCAATGCTAAGTTAGATAGGGAGGTATCACATATGGCAAATGAACTATCAATCCACAAAACTATAAGTCTATACTATAAGGTCTAAACCCTCTCATAAAAGTTGGAGTTTGATACTATTCCTTCTTTGTTGCTATTTCTTTCCACTCGGTTACATTTTCCCAGCAGCAGTATCAGAGGTGGGTTTCAGCAGGTTCTGATCAGTTCTGGAGAACGGTAGTGGAAATTTTGAGTAGTTCGGAGAACTGGTAGTAAAAATTCTGACTGACCCCGCCCCCATCTATTCTCTGCCTCCTGTTGTGGTCCGCCAGCAGCCTGTGGAGCTGGCAATGGAATCAGACAGCGATGAAGCTGAGGAAGAGCATGGGCCAGTCCTGGAGGCTGGGGAAGGCCTGGATGAGGGCTCTGCCTCAGAGGCAGAGGTGGGGCCAGGGCCATTGGGGAGTCTCCAGAGGCTGACATTAGTGAGGCAGAGGAACAGAGGAGCCTGTTCCTAATGCAGGCATGAGAAGAGGTGCCAAAAGGCAAGAGCAGCTCAAGCAAAGAGGACAACTCGGGAATAGGGCCAAGAGATGATTGCCCCTCCCATAAGGCTTAAAAGACCAGCGACGGCGTTTGGACTCTGCTGGAAAACAACGTTGATAGCTTTGTCTTGTTGAATTTGTTTCATATTGGTGTCTTCTGAATTTTTGCCAAGAAAGGCCTTTGGCAGTTTTCCTAATTGGACCAAGTTTGGTAATAGAACTGAGGAATGGTGTTGGAAGGAATTTGCTTTAATTTAGTTGGACTATGAAGTAATTCTCAGCTGTTTTAATGAAGTTTGTTTGTTTTTACACTTACTGAGTGTCCTACTACCTACTTGGGCCTGAATCACAACACCTCCCAAGTCCCAGCTGATTGGGAGGAAATGGGGATTTTGCAGTATCCTTCCCCTGCCACGCCCACCAAGCCACGCCCAAGTCACACCACGCCCACCAAGCCACGCCCACAGAAATGGTAGTAAAAAAGTGAAATCCATCACTGAGCAGTATGAGTCCAAAAATCAGAACACATTGGTATTCCTTATTTACTTTGCAGAAAGTGGCATGGATTGAGTCCATAGAGACATGACACATAAATAGCACATTGGAGGTCAAAGTAGAAAAAGTACACCATTCATGTTTTATCTTAATACATTCAAAAGCTGGAGCTGATACTACTGGATGTCAGCACACTCACTAGGAGTTGAGTTTATAACAATGACATATTATCATTGTACATTATTTTAGGAGCAGGTTGCCAAATTTCTGCTGCTAGTAAGATGGTTTTACAGTTATATTCACTTGATATTTATTCTCTTATCCTCTCACCAAAATGCCTGCACTAACTACATTAACACCAGGGTTCTTTAAAAAGAAATTAAAAAAAAATACTGAATATGAAATACTTTTGAAAAAGTAATTAATTGAATATTCAGAAATATCAGTGTCTATAATGATTTAACAGAAGGCGTATCACATATATAAACCCACAGACTTGCAAAATTCCCATTTGGTGAAATTTTATTTTATACGTAATGAACTGCAACACTTATTGTACATTTATTCATGTAGAATAATCAAAATTGTTTCTTCCATTTGCCATGATTTCCTCTGGAAATAAAACCTCCTGTGATAATGTAACATCAAAGAAGCTGAAACTTATAATTGATTTAAACACTTGTCTCTTCATAGTATTTTCTTCTTTTAATTTCTCTCTGTGTAAATTGGAAATGCACGTGTGTGGTTGGCATATTGATGATTAAATTCTTCAGTGTTTTCCTAAGTATGTTTTCCTGATATGAACAATTAAGCAGCAGGATAAAAATTAATTCTCTTGTGTTCTTGTTTTAATGCTATTTGTAGCTTCAAATGATCTTTATTTCCTGAAGTCTGGAACAATTGTCTCTGCTGATAGTTAAAGATTAGTTATAGTTAAAGATTTCAGTTGCTAAATGATAATGTCAATCCCTATCTTAATGTTTAGATGTTTGCTTGATGTGAATTTGCATGTACATACAGTTGAATAATCAAAGCTGCAAGGTTGAAAGTAAGTCATATCCATCTCAAAGAACTGATGAAGCGTCCTGGATGGGAAGTGGAACATCTTTTTCCTCGAAGAAAAAAAACAACAGTCCAGATGCCTTAAAGACATCTATGACCTGGGCAACCATAGACATTTAATTCATATGCAGTAATATTGCCTATATATTCACTCAAAGAGAATTGCATTGTTTGGTCTAGATGATTATGTCCGCTGAAATACACTAATTTAGGAGAATACTGGCAGAATCAAGGGGAGGGGGTCAAACAGTAATTAGTTTACAGTCTCTATGAAGTCACAAGACGACAAGGTCTAACCCACCTTGAATGGCATTGAACCTTAGCTACCTGTACCCAGCTGCAAACTGTTAGTTGAGTAGATTCTCTGCATAGGTATATACATATACATATACATATACATATATATATATATATATATATATATATATATATATATATATATATATATATATATATATATATATATATATATATATATATATACGTCAGCGTTCCAGAAAACCCCCTCCTGCAGAAAAGACTCCGAAGCAAACATCTTTCAAAGTTCTTTTACTAGCATAGATAAACTGGCACAACTGGATAAAATCCGAATCTGGGGATCCGGGTTTTTCCTCAGTACGACAAACTCCAAAATCCCCACCCCACTGATCCCTCTGCTGATCACATGCTCCAATCGCCAATCGTCCTATCTCAAGATATCACTCCGGCCACTCCTTCTCCAGATGTAGGCTCGGCCTAACCTTAATCGGCAGGAAGAATGTTATTATGTCTAATAGCCCCTTCTACCAACTCCTCCCTCCTACTTTCCCACAAATTGAAAGTGGCAGCGTGGAAGCCTCCGGCCTAGTATGGCTTCCAAAGCTCACCCCGGTAGTAGTGGTGGTGGGAGGCTCCACCCACCCACCCTGAAGTCATCAAATATGCTCTGTGCATGCACAGCGAACCGGTAGCAAAGGTAAGTGAAACCCACCACTGCTCTTAATCATAGCTTACTGTTACATGTGTTCTGTAACATGATGATTAATATATTTTAAACAAAGCAGTTATGGGAAATGTGGACCCAGAAATTCTGGCTTAGAAGATAGCAAACATGTTTTCTGGTTCAGAGATAATTCAGTGGTTGACAGTAGTTTATACAATTGTTTTTTCACATGGCTGCAAGTGAGCACATGAATGTTCCACATTAAGATAGGATTGATCTTTGAAGTATAGCCAAACTTAGGCCATGGCATTAATTAATGATATATAAACTTATTTTTTAATGTTTTATTTCCTTCTTTTCACAGAATAGCCGTTTTTTATACAGTGCAATGGCAATCTGGCTGTGCAACCGACTTTATATTTAGCAGGGTTGGATCATTTTAAAATATTTGCATCTTCAGGTATAATATTTTAGGTCTATGTTACAATACTTAGGTTACATTTTAAAATACAATCGAAAAACTGAGTGATTGTTCAGTCAGGATGGAAAGTCATTGTGATTGTTCAGCATTACTTCTTATTCCATGAGATGTTGTTCCAATATAGAGTAAAATACACAGAAATTTTGCTTTCTGCTTGAATAATGAACATTTTTTTTGATATTGTGCTGGGTTTTTCTTTTCTGCTGTAACATTATGAGGGATAACAACAGACTGGGGCAAGAGTGGCGAAGGGCATTGTGCGCATCATGATATACAGTATGTGATGTCATTGAGCTTCTATGAAACACCTATTATTGCAAAACAGCATTGGATTTACATAGGGGAATAGGACTGGGGAGTACAATTAAATCAGACCATAATTATGACATTCCAATCGCACATAAGTTCTTAATGACCAAGACCTGTGGTTTTCCGGGTGCGCTTCAAGATTTTGGTTACCACCTTTAAAGCGCTCCATGGCTTAGGACCCGGGTACTTACAAGACCGCCTGCTGTTACCTTATGCCTCCCACCGACCCGTACGCTCTCACAGAGAGGGTCTCCTCAGGGTGCCGTCCGCCAAACAGTGTCGGCTGGCGGCCCCCAGGAGCAGGGCGTTCTCTGTGGGGGCACCGACCTCTGGAACGAACTTCCCCCTGGCTTACGTCAAGTGCCTGATCTTCGGACCTTCCGTCGTGAGCTCAAAACACACCTATTTATTCAAGCGGGACTGGCATAATAGTGTCAAATTTTAATTTGGGGTTTTATTAATATTTTTAAAATTTTAAAATTAAATTTTAATATTCAGCCTTTTTGTAATTTGCTAGGTTTTAAATGTTTTAACTTGTATATATTTCGTGTTTTATCTTGGCTGTACACCGCCCTGAGTCCTTCGGGAGAAGGGCGGTATAAAAATTTAATGAAATAAATAAAATAAATAAATAAATAAATAAATAAATAGATACAGATGCTCTTATTTGGAGTGCTTGACCAGCAAATAAGTCAGTGGTTGAAGGTACAGAAATCTGGAATATGCTTACTTTACTTTTTGTGTATTTTTTGATTTATAGAGACCTATTTTTAAGATTTTGCAAACAGAAGTAATAATATCTTTATTTTCATCCTGGCTATATTGTAGTTTTCATTAAAGGTTTCAGAGCTCAAATTATGTTATGTAGAAATTTTTTTCCAGATCAAAAGTCCTAAAATGTTTCAATCCAAAAGAATCCCTACTATAAATGCAAGGCATAGATGTTTTTTTTTAAAAAAGAAACACACAAGCTTTGGAATGTAGGGCTCAACTTATTATAGAAAGGATAGCAAAAGAAAAGGTTGTGTAGAATTTGAACTTCTGCCAGATCTAAGCACAGGTTCAGTCTACAAATAAATATATTTTCTCTCTACTATTGCAGACTAAAAGGAAGAAAAATTCTACAGTGCACTGGCAGGTATTATTGAATAGGTAATTTGTAGCTGTGAAGGATTACTTGTTTATATCTTCCCAGTATTGGTTGCCTATGTTGCCCTGAACTGACTGGAGAACAATATCAACATCTGTTACTAGATGGCAGCTCCAGATCTTCTGTTGTGTAGGCCCAAGTAATTATTACCAGACACAATCAGTCCTAAACAAACATATTTTATTAGAACAGCTGAGAATTACTTCGTTCTCAGCTTAGTCCAAATTAAGTCCAAAACAAAGTCCTTCAGAAAAAGTCCTTTGGCCTTATCACAAACCTTTGTCTTCTTTGGCACCCTGCCAAAGGCTTTTCTTGGCAAAGCCCCACAATGTTCAGAAACAAGAGACTTCGACTAGAAACCAATATAGCAACATTGCTTTCCTACAAAGAGCCCAAGAACCATTGCTGCTCTTTTAAGCCTTGTGGGAGGGACCAATTATCTCCTGGCCTTATTCCCAAGTCATCCTTTTTGCTTTAGCTGCTCTTGCCTTCTGGCAGCTCTTCGCATGTGTGCACTAGGAACAGGCTCCTCCTGTTCCTCTGCCTCTCTGCTGTCTGCCTCTGGAAGCTCCAGAGTCCGTGCATTGCTCACAGATGGCCTTGGCCCCATCTCTGCCTCTGATGCAGAACTCTCGTCCGGGCCTTCCCCAGAATGCAGGACTGGCTCATTGTCCTCCCCAGCCTCCTCACTGTCCGACTCTGCTGCCAGCTCCGCAGGTTGCTGGTGGACCACAACATTTTCATTGATACATGGCCAGGAGAGCGGGACATGAGAAGTTGTACTAGCCTAAATTATTCTCTATTCTAGTTTTTCAGAAAGAATTAACAAATTATCTAGCATGATCATGGAGACCAAGGACTCACCAAAAAATTAATTTTGAGGTAAAGATAGACCTGGTTTGTGGATTTCAGTGTCGTCATCTCATGCACTCATCTTCAGGGTCAATCATGATGCCAATTGCTCCAACACACCCTCAGGAGGAACATCCCCAACAAAAAAAGACTCTGAGACTTGAAGTTCTTCAAAATTCCATTTTATTAGAGATATCATGTTGGCACATCTGGGAAAACCCGAATCTAAAAGCTTCCAGTTTTTCCCCACCCAAAGGAAAGTCCAAGTCCCTACCCAGCACCCACATGTCCATCACATGGTCCAATCAAACATTGTCCCAACTGGAGATGCCTCCCAGTTCCAGCCCTCCAAGTGCAGGGCAAGATGTCCTTAACTCTCTGAGAAAGGAATGTTATTATGACTATATATCACTCATGGTCCATACAATCCCCCCGCTCAGTTTCCCACAGTAGGAAATGTGGCAGGCCTGAAGGCTCAATGCAAAATATGGCTTCCAGGCCTGATACCTACCTGCACCCACTGAGAATCTCTGAGTCTCTGAAGTTTACTCTTTCTACTCCAAGCAGAGACTTGCTTTAAAAATGCAGGAGCAGAGAGCTCAGCTCTGCAGATTACATAGACTAGCCAAGAAGTAGGCTGGCAGCGGAGCAGACTCTAAGGAGTAATATACCTCAGCTGTGCACTTAGATGATAGCTTATTTATTGGCCACCCTCCATGAGAGAAAATGCTATGAACCCCCTTTCAAGCTTCAGCTTTGTCCTCTTTAATTTGTTGTGACATGCTTTGAACTCTGAATTCAGTCTCGCCGTATCTCTCATCTTTTCCCTTGGATTTGTGATCTGTTTGTTGGAATCTTGGTCTTGAGCCTTGACTACATTACAATCCCCATCTTGAGCTACAGGAAAAAGGCTCTTTGCTTTTAAAAGTTGAATTTGTCTATCTCTGGACTGTGACAGGCATCCAGCTTGCTATCTTGCTGGCAGCTGGCAGCACTTCAAAGTAGTCAAGAACAGGAAATCAAAACCAACAATATAATATTACCTTTATTGTAAGGTTACAGTAACCGATGCTTGCAAGTTTGAAGTACTTCACCTCTCCCTTTTACATTCCAGAGAACTGGAGCCCATTAATCCTGTGTCGCTTTGTCCATCCCATCTCTCCTTTGGGCTTAGATTATTATTTTTTTTAAGAGACTATCTGTGGCTTTTCCTCCTCTCTCTTTCAATTATTCTTGCAATCCATCGCACCAGCAGCCCGTAATGCCAGCAGAGAAAATCCCAGTTTATGTGGAGTGCTCCTTTTGAAACCCAGGAAAGATCTTGAAATGCATTGTTAGGATTCTGGGCTGGGTAGGATGTCTAAGAGTTTTAAGTTATTATATGTACATACCTGAGAACTGACAGATGGATTTGGCTTCAAAGAGTTTAGGCAGCTGTATGTTTTTGCTTCCTTTAGTGTGAAAGCAGCCCGGTATAATCTTAGCACAATGATGGCCTTGTCAGAAAGTTAGCTTAGTTGTAGATTTCAGGGGGTTGGGAAACTATGCCAAGTTATTTGAAGAATGAAACCTGCTCTATATTTATCAGCTTCAGTACTTGTGACATCTAAGACCTTTCATGAAAACCATGGCTTTGCATTTGTAATATTGACTGTGGGCCTTTCCTCCCTATAATAGGAGCTTTAAGGCCAAGTAGAGTTTTAGGGAAATTTGCTGCATCTTCAGCATAAACAAGGGCAGGCAACTGTCTAGTCTAGAAGTGGGGAACAGTGGCCCCTTTACAACCTGTGGACTTCAACTCCCAGAAATCCTGAGCTAACTGGCTTAGGAATTTTTGGGAGTTGAAGTCCACAGGTCATCAAAGGGCCATCATTGCCTACCCCTGATCTTAATCTTAAATTTAGAAAAGAGGAATTCTAGCTAGCACTAGCACTTAGACTTATATACCGCTTCACAGTGCTTTACAGCCCTCTCTAAGCTGTTTATAGAGTCAGCATATTGTCCCCCACCAATCTGGGTCCTCATTTTACCCACCTTGGAAGGATGGAAGGTTGAGTCAACCTTGAGCCTGGTGAGATTCGATCTGCCAAACTGCTGGCAGCCAATGATCAGGAGAAGTAGCCTACAGTACTGCACTCTAACCACTGCACCACCGTGGCTCATTCTACTTTGATTGAGGTGGTTGCTTTCATATTAATACTAAAGATGATATGACCCACAATATAGTCTTTTTGAATTGAGATATCAACAGAGAGATGCTGCTAATGTACCACCTAACCTGTGTAACTGTGTTCATGCAATACCTAACTAAGCAACGTAAGCCTTGCTCTAACATTAAGAAAACAACTTCCACCAGACTTTTCCTGTAAGGATAGAATCCTTGGCTCATAGAATCAATGGCTCATCTTAAACTCATAAAGTTGAACATATAAAAATATATGCATCCATGCTTTTCAGCTAGGAAGTATTAGATGACATGCTGGTTCATAGTCATCCTGCCTTTATTTATTGTCTGGATTTTTTTATTCTCAGGAGAAAGTAATTATTTTGGTTTGTGGAATAAGCTCTAAAACAAAGAGTGTGAAAGTTTGTATAATTGTACAAATAGTGAATTTGTTTTAAAGACATCATAGCAAAAACTTCAAGCTGTTCTGGGTAAGCTTTCTTAATTTTAAACAAGTGGATTGTGAGGATAAGTAGAAGGCAACAAGACTGGCAACACAGAAATGCTAGCCCAGGGGTGCTATTCAGCAGGTTCTGACAGGTTCTGTAGAATCAATAGTGGAAATTTTGAGTAGTTTGGAGAACTGGCAAATGCTACCTCTGGCTGGCCCCAGAATGGGGAGGGAATGGAAATTTTGCAATATCCTTCCCCCAGGAGTGGGGTAAGAATGGAGATTTTGCAGGATCTTTCCCCTGCATGCCCACCACGCCACACCACGCCCATTTCCCATGCCCACCACGCCACACCACGCCCATCATGTCATGCCCACAGAACCGGTAGTAAAAAAAAATTGAATTCTATCACTGTGCTAGCCCTTTTGCTCCATTGTGTAAGTACAATTAGTTACAGGTTCTTGAACTTCTAGCCTGCTCAGTCAACAGATCAATAAATTGAACTAGGAGGGTTTCCCTCTTTTATCTCCACAACAAGTTTGTGAGGTTGGTTCCACTGAGAAAGAGCCAATGGGCCAAACCCATCAGTTGAGCTTGATGAAGTAGGGACTTGATTAGATCTTTAGTCCCAAACTAGTAGTTCAATACTGTGCTATACATGGTGAATTTGAAAAGTAAAAATAAGAGCAATATGTGTAAATGAAATACTTTATTTTTCAAGATGTCATTAAAAGCCTTTTCCCACATCATGTTTCTGTTGTCAAACTTCTTCTTTCTTTCACGGTGGAGACATTTAACCTGTAATTCAAGCAAAAATAATTACAGGTTCTTCTGAAATGCATTATGCATAAATGCATCACCAAGTCCAGATCTTCATATGTATTTGAAGGTGCTGACTGAAGTAGTTTTTGTCAAACAGCAACAGCTGTTCAGCAGTTACTGTGCTTGGCTAATGCTTTAGGACCAACAGATTATTTAGATTTCATTAACATTTAATTAGCCCACAGCACCTATGTCTTACCAGTGACAGATGGGAAAAGAAAATTAAAAAAAAATGACCATTTTCCTGTTGGTGGATTTTTTTTTTTCTAAAATATTGTTTACAAACTTGAATCTGTATCATAATTTGGCACAAAACTATTCTTTTTTTAGTTTTATTTAATTGGGTAATGGAGGGTCAACCTTATGCTAAGAAATAACACATTTTTTTAAAAAAAAATGATGTCTTTCAAGAAGCTATATTCTTACATGGAAATTATAGATCCTGACAATATTTCTTTCTTCTCTCCATACAAGTACAAGGCCATACAAGTGGCCAACAAATGAGTCTCTTTTCCCCCAACTAGGGATGAAATCCAGCAGGTTCTGACAGGTTCTGGAGAACCGATAATGGAAATTTTGAGTAGTTCGGAGAACCGGTAGTGGAAATTTTGAGTAGTTCAGAGAACCGGTAGTGGAAATTTTGAGTAGTTCGGAGAACTGGCAAATGCCAAACAGCTCTTTTGGCTGGGTAGAGTTTCTGTGTGTAGATTCCATTTTTCCTCAACATTACATGAATTTCTAAATATCTCTAATACTGGTCATGATATGAATTTAAAAGAATCTACTGTGCTTTCAAAGTGGCAGAGGACAGGGAATACCATACTAAAAACTTTTTGTTCTGTTTGTCTCTCAATTGCATTGATATTAATACTTTAATTTACTATTTCTATCTGTAATGAGGAAGCAATCATGTATCAAAAGTAGTGCACCATATTTTAAATGGGCTTGCAAATTAGATGATTCTGGAAATCGCTTGTACGATTGTTAATGAATTCGATTTTAATCAGTTTAATTAGAGTTATTCTACTGTAACTCACTCTTTTTCTCTGTTGTTTTTGGTAATTAGGTTGAACAGCAGATAATGTAAATATGAGAAAAATATATATTTAATGAAAAAAGATATTTTTAAAAAATATTTCTAATGTCTTAAATCAAAGCCTGATCTCCTAAATGTATCTTCATATAAAAGTATGAGAAACAACTGGTGAAGTATATTTTACAAACAATTTTTTATTGGGGGAAAAAAAGAAGATATACGTATGTTTTCACTTCTGTCTAGGGCAATCTGGTTAGGAGTGTATGTAATTCTCTTTTGTCATGAGAAAAATGACCAGCGGAGAAATCAATGATAGGAAAACAGGCTAATTTGAACATCTAATGTCAATCCATATTGATCACATAGAAAGGAGTCTCAGCTTTTGTGGATTTGGGAGCTTTTGTTCGATTTTAATTTAAAATCAGGCATTTTAGATTAACGGCTTTATCATCTTTCCCAACCTGGACAGACTGTAGTCAGTCTCCAGTATTTTCAGATAATTTATGAAGCTGGCATGTTTCAACTTCAAATAATAATTTATGAAGCTGGCGTGGTTCAGTGAAGGTAGGATTAAACTGAATCTAGAGCTCCATCGCTATAGTTTATGTAAAGTCATAGTTTCTGTAAAGTTGTAAAAAAAAGTCTGACCTCATGCTGCTAGATAAAGAGAAGGAACAGAAAAAGAAAGATGGATTTTTGGTGAAGGTTGTTTTCATAATAATAAATCATAATTTGGGGTTACCTTACAGTGCAACTCCATTATTTGCCATTATATTCAACAATGAACAGCCTTCCTTGACTAGTTGTCAATGTAATGGAAAGTGTGGATGACTTTGGGGAATGAGAGGAGATGCTTCCTAGGAAACAATCAGACAAAAGAGGCAGGGACCCCAAGTGATCTAATAGTTACAGGAAGACACTTAAGAAGGACCCCCTTAAGCAGTCAAAATGGTGGCAGGAAGTTTTTATTTTCAGTCTCTCAAGATTCTGTTAATATAACCCTGCAATACACTAGAATTGTAAGGGATATGGTGAATTAATGCAGTAGAGTTAAGGGAGGCGGTGGCTCGCTCAATGGCTAAGATGCTGAGCTTGTCAATCGAAAGGTCAACAGTTCAGTGGTTCAAATCCCTAGTGCCGCATAACGGGGTGAGCTCCCGGTACTTGTCCCAGCTTCTGCCAACCTAGCAGTTCAAAAGCACGTTAAAAAATGCAAGTAGAAAAATAGGGACCACCTTTGGTGGGAAGGTAACAGCGTTCCGTGCGCCTTTGGCATTGAGTCATGCCGGCCACGTGACCACGGAGACGTCTTTGAACAGCTCTTCGGCTTTGAAATGGAGATGAGCACCGCCCCCTAGAGTCGGAAACGATTAGCACGTATGTGCGAAGGGAACCTTTACCTTTACCTTACAGTGCAACTCCATTATTCTCCATTATATTCAACAATGAATAGCCTTCCTTGACAAGTTGCCAGTGTAATGGAATATGTGGATGACTTTGGGGAATGAGGGGAGATGTTCCCTAGGAAACAATCAGACAAAAGAGGCAGGGACCCCCAATGACCTAACGGTCAGAGAGACACTTAAGAAGGACCAGCCTTAATGGATCAAGCAATCAAAATGGTGGCAGGAAGTTTTTATTTTCAGTCCTTGAAGATTCTGTTAATATAGCCCTACAATGCAGTAGAATTAGTTCATTTGGTCCTGTTTCCTGTCTGGTTTAACTGAGAGGGCTGATACAAGAGAAGTGTTTGGCATAGGACAGTAATGTATCATTAGCACTTGTTTGCTAGATGGAAACAATATTTTAAATAAAAATCAAATAAATAAGTTTCAAATGTATATATGTGTCTGCAGTGGGTGAATGGAGACTTAGCTAGCCACATTGGCATGGAATATTTTAAACCTTTGAACTCTGGTGCTGGAGAAGACTCCTCCAAGTCCCTTGGACTACAAGGCAATCAAACCGGTCAGTCCTAGAGGAGATCAACCCTGAGTGCTCCTTAGAAGGCCAGATCCTGAAGATGAAACTCAAATACTTTGGCCACCTAATGAGAAGGAAGGACTCCCTGGAGAAGAGCCTAATGCTGGGAAAGATTGAGGGCAAAAGAAGAAGGGGACGACAGAGAACGAGGTGGCTGGATGGAGTCACTGAAGCAGTAGGCATGAGCTTAAATGGACTCCAGAGGATGGTAGAGGACAGGAAGGCCTGGAGGAATGTTGTCCATGGGGTCGCGATGGGTCAGACATGATTTCGCAACTAACAACAACATTTTCATTATGGAAGCAGCTGAAATTTCTGAATTGGGGATTGTCTCCTAGCCACAAATTGCTGTCATTTCCCTAATACATATAACCCAAACCTTGTTCTTTTATTTTACCTGTGCAGATTATTTCCCCTTCTCTGTTATTAGCTTGTATCAAAAAGGATTCTCCTGTTGCTGAGATTATGATTATGACAACCTGTAGCTTCATCCCCTGGAGAATATTTGCTCATAGAAATTCTCTGGTTTTTGAAATTAATTTCTGTAAAATTTGATAGTAAACAGAAGCAGCAAAGCTGTTGGAGGGAGAAAAAAAACTCCTGTTTACCTTTAGCAATTACGAGCGTTACTTTAGTACATCCAAAATGTTGATCCTATCTCGAAGCTAGAAAATATAATATGGAATGTGTGATTTCTTTTCAAAGCAATAAAATCACAACTTTTTTTTTTATTTGCATTTATATCCCGCCCTTCTCCGAAGACTCAGGGCGGCTTACACTATGTCAAGCAATAGTCTTTATCCATTTGTATATTATATACAAAGTCAACTTATTGCCCCCAACAATCTAGGTCCTCATTTTACCTACCTTATAAAGAATGGAAGGCTGAGTCAACCTTGGGCCTGGTGGGGCTTGAACCTGCTGTAATTGCAGGCAGCTGTTAATAACAGACTGTCTTACCAGTCTAAGTCACAGAGGCCCCTCAGCTAAGACTCTTTAGTCTTAGCTGTCTCTCTTAAGCAACTTCATTTTTTTTAAAAAAAGTTCTTTAATTTAACAAGTTTGATTTCGACGCTGGAATCTTTTGTGTGAGCCTGCTGAGCAGGAAATACTTTTTTTTCTTCCTAATAGTACTCTGAAAGCAAATGGAAAAGCAGAAGATCCGGGAATGCATAAATGTAATATAGTATAATTTGGGCCAAGGGACATTTAAAAAAAAAAAGTAATGTGAACAAACATGAACATAAATTCATTTCATACATTATTACTTAGCCATTTCTAATTTTATTTTTGTGTCGGAGGAAATTGCTTTCCACTTATGTGTGAAAAATGAGAATGATAAATAACCATTAATTAAATCCAAGACATATCGGTAGCATCCCTGACCGTCAACATCCTTTGATTCTGCTCCAAAACATGTTATCCAATATATGTGCATGTAACATATAGTCACATATATGCTCATTACTCTAATGGTCCTTCCTAAGGTAAAGGTTCCCTTGCACATGCGTGCTAGTCATTTCTGGCTCTAGGGGCGGTGCTCATCTCCGTTTCTAAGCCGAGGAGCCAGCATTGTCCAAAGAGGTCTCCATGGTCATGTGGCCAGCATGACTAAGTGCCAAAGGCGCATGGAGCGCTGTTACCTTCCCACCAAAGGTGGCCCCCTATTTTTCTACTTTCATTTTTTATGTGCTTTCAAACTGCTAGGTTGGCAGAAGCTGAGACAAGTAACGGGAACTCACTCCGTTACGCAGCACTAGGGATTCCAACCACTGAACTGCCGACCTTCTGATCAACAAGCTCAGCGTCTTAGCCACTGAGCCACTTTTTGTCTCTTTTTTTAGTCCCTTCCTAGAACTGCCTAAATATAGTGTACCTACCTACTGCAGTTGTGGTGATTGCATGTGTTGACCTCTCAATTACACAGTCCCCTAAAACCCCTGATACTATAATAGCAGTTTCAGATGAAGGATCTTTTACATACGTTAAATGATAGTTTTTGTAAAATTTCCCAGTTTCTAACAATTAGAAAGAGAGATTCTTGGATGCATTACACTATAACTTACATGTTCCCAGATTATGCTGGTCTTTCAAATTCCTCAAGGAAATATGCTACTTGAAGCCTTATCTCCACAACTCCCCCATGAATGTAAAAATAATATTGAAGAGGGATGCAGTGGCTAAGACGTTGACCTTGTCGATTAAAAGGTCAGCAGTTCAGTGGTTTGAATCCCTAGTGCCGTGTAATGGGGTGAGCTCCCGTTACTTGTCCCAGCTTCTGCCAACCTAGCAGTTCGAAAGCACGTAAAAATGCAAGTAGAATGTAAGAATTGTACTTGTATTCTTTTTTTATATATATAAAAAGGGAGTTAAGGTTCCAAGGGAGGGAGGGGAGACAGTTAGTGTAGTCTAGTTTATGATTGTTAAATGTTATACCCTGTATTTTGCTCCGGGAAGTCCAGTGGGGGGATTGGGGAAAGGGGGGAGGGGGGAAGGGGGAGAGGTTGAGGGAGGGGGGGAAGGAGAATTTGCAAAAACTCTGTAAAACTTTTTAATAAAAAAAATGCAAGTAGAAAAATAGGGACCACCTTTGGTGGGAAGGTAACAGTGTTCCGTGCACCTTTGGTGTTTAGTCATGCCGGCCACATGACCACGGAGACGTCTTTGGACAGCGCTGGCTCTTTGGTTTTGAAACGGAGATGAGCACCACCCCTAGAGTCGGGAATGACTAGCACATATGTGCGAGGGGAACCTTTACCTTTACTAATAATATTGAGAAGAGGTCAGGGTTGAAATCCAGCAGATTCTGACAGGTTCTGGAGAAACGGTAGTGGAAATTTTGAGCAGTTCGGAGAACTGGTAGCAGAAATTTTGAGTAGTTTGGAGAACTGGCAAATACCACCTCTGGCTGGCCCCAGAGTGGAGAGGGAATGAGGATTTTAAAGTATCCTTCCCCTGGAGTAGGGAGGGAATGGAGATTTTGCAGTATCCTTCCCTTGCCACGTCTACCAAGCCACACCCACCAAGCCACACCATGCCCATCAAGCCACGCCCACAGAACCGGTAGTAAAAAAATTTGGATTTCACCACTGGAAGAGGTTGACTATCAGTTTTAGTCATACTTACTGTATGTCATGGTAAGCATTTTCTGCTAACAGTGAAGACCATACCAGTGAGTTTTGATACATTTTGGTCAAAAAAACACAAGCATAATTAAAGCCCAGTTTAACCCAAGGATGCTCAAAAAATAATATGCAAGCCAGGGTCTCTAATTTAGAAATTTCTTTGCAAGCCAACATACTTTTGCCTGTGTCCCATCAACTCAGAAATACACGTGTCTGTCTGTGTGCATGTACTGTATGCGCCGCATATACTGAGATACACTCCAGATACGAAAATGCATTGTATGGTACTACATTCATCTGTCCAAATCCAGGAGCAGAGTTTCTATTAGAGTGTCAGAAAAAGGATATTGTCTGTTTGAATTAATTAATGGCCTTATGTGAACATAAACTTTTAAAAACGCCACTCTGGAATAAGTACATAAAAATATAGAAGTCTTTTAGAAAGCAAAACACACTTTTTTCATCCATTTTCTTTATCACCATATTAAATCTCCTTCCTGGCAGCTAAGAGGAAATTACAGTGATTTACAGAATGAATCTTTATCAGCAGCTGACAGGCAGAAGACCTCCATCCGATAAGACCATACCTTTATTTATAACAGCATTTAGCTGGAAAGTGCCCATTACTCAATATATGATTTATGTAATTTGTTGATGTAGTGCCAATACCTTTTTGCAGTCCATCAGACACTTTTTTATTAGCCTATTATTGAAGTCTCAAGAGCACATTGGCTCAGTGCAGATACAAACATAGAAAGGTTTTTTTGGGAATTGATGCTTCAATTTTGCATTGGTCACCAAGAGGGATCAATATGTGAAAATAGGTAGTGACGTGTAGAGATGAGGACAGATCTTATTTCTAGAGCCTTTCAACAACCTGCCTGTTTTCCCAGTTCAATTCCCCCTTTGTTAGATCGCTTTTTTTTTCCTAGATAAGGAAAGAATTATATATATAATACATAACAGAGTTGGAAGGGACCTTGGAGGCCTTCTAGTCCAACTCCCTGCCCAGGCAGGAAACCCTACATTTTCTTAAACATTTCCAGTGTTGGAGCATTCACAACTTCTGCAGGCAAGTCGTTCCACTTATTAATTGTTCTAACTGTCAGGAAATTTCTCCTTAGATCTAAGCTGCTTCTTTCCTTGATCAGTTTCCACCCATTGCTTCTTGTCCTACCCTCAGGTGCTTTGGAGAACAGCCCGACTCCCTCTTCTTTGTGGCAACCCCTGAGATATTGGAACACTGCTATCATGTCTCCCCTAGTCCTTCTTTTTATTAAACTAGACATACAAACTAGACAAACTAGACAATTGGAAATTCACTCTTCACCAAAACGGTTTGTTAATAGGTAGAACCACAAATATTTATGGATATCGTTCATTGTTAAGGGCATTGTTCTTGGGAACATACAACGCATAGTTTTTAAATCCTTGCTGGCCTATTGTGAACCATTATTGGCTGTAAGAGTCTAACTTGACTGTAAGTATCTGAATTCATACTGAAAATTTATGTATCTGTTTTACCTTTGGGATTTTGTTTAGGTCACCTAGACCAGGGGTCTCCATCCTTGGCAACTTTAAGCCTGGAGGACTTCAAAGCTGGCTGGGGGCATTCTGGGAGTTGAAGTCCTCCAGGCTTAAAGTTGCCAAGGTTGGAGACCCCTGACCTAGACATCTCTATCCCCGTGTAAAATTTATTGGATATGGAGAAAGGCTGTCTTTTATTCTAATTAAATTGGGTTTAAGTCACAAGAATGAAAAATATCTATTATACTTTACTCATTAATCTTGTACAGATAGTCCTTAATTTATAACAGTTCACTTAGTGACCGTTAGATGTTACAACAGCACTGAAAAAAGTGACTTATAATCATTTTTCACACTTACCGCTGTTGCAGCATCCCCTTGGTCATGTGATCAAAATTCAGACACTTGGCAACTGACTCAAATTTATGACGGTTGCAGTCCTGGGGTCATGTGATCACCTTCTGAGACCTTTTGACAAGCAAAGTCAATAGGGAAGGCAGATTTACGTAACAAACATATTAGTAACTTAAAAACTGCAGTGTTTCACTTAACAACTATGGCAAGAAAGGTTGTAAAATGTGGCAAAATTCATTTAACAACTGTCTCGCTTAGCAACAAAAAATGGGGCTCAATTGTGGTCATAAGTCGAGGACTACCTATTTCATATTATTCATGTGATAATTGAAACATCAGCTCTCTGTTCAGCATATCCATGGATTGCATACCATAATCATGACACTATCTGAAAGAAAAGTAATTCATTTGTATAATTACAATGACCATCTTGAACAGTATATTTCAACATATGTGAGAGGAATAGGTCAATGATTGTAACTCCATCCCGTCAAAAATATTGTGGTGGATATGATATCTTGTTTTGAGTTGCAGGATTGTAAGAACAAACTTGTTTGCATTCATCCAAAGAATAACAGAAACAGCTAAGTGAGCCACCCACTTTCAGGTCAACAAGATCAAGTACATATAAAGCAGTTAGTCTTTGTTAAATATATTTAAATACCCTATTTAATTTATGAGTCATCAAATAAGTACAAATCTAAATGCTTTATTCACTCGTATGAATAATGAATGAAACTCTCCTTTTGCAAAAGAACATCTAAACAATTGATCAATGTGAGAAGTCATTCTTATATCTTAACATTTATGTTTATTAGATTATCACATCCCCAACTGATTTTTTGGAAGCAGTACATCAAGATAAAATGTCAAATTGGAGCCTGCAACTGTGATTTAAAGGATACATTAAGTTTGGCACCAGTATGAGTGCAATTATTGAGTTTCCACACAGGCAGCAGAGTAGATTGTAATTGTCTTTGGAGAATCCATAGACTATAATAGAAGATCTTGTGATTTAGCGAAAACTATTGTTGGCTTGACTAAAAGAGCAATCTGATTTTTTTTTCCCTGTCCTTTTTATCACTTACTTGCCTTTTGCCAACACGCCTAAGACCTGGTTTGGAAACAGTAGGATAGGTGTGTTAATCATTTTGTTCCAGGACGTATAGGAAGGGGGGGGGGAAATCCAAACTTAGTTCTATGTTTGCCTACATTTCTTTTCTATCTTGTTTTAATAAAAATAAGGAAAAAGCCACATCTTCGGTGTCTCTCCGAAAGCTACAAAATGGAGGGGGGGGGGACAGTTTCCAATTGGACCCATAGGATAGTGATGTTCAATAGAGAAGAGGCCACCACCAAAAAGGCCCTTTTGTTGTGGTCCCACCAGAAGTACAGTACATCCCAAATGTCTGCAAGGAAAAAAAAAAAACAAGCTCAGAGAGCACCGAGGACCCCTCATTTCAACCCTAACCTACAAATATTCCCTTTATTAGATGTACATCCTAATAGATGAGACCTGCAATATATTCCTTTTTCATTCAGATGGGTCAGTGGATATAATGGAGGAGAGGCAGTCCTTCAAATAGCCTGCCCCCAAGGGCTTTAAATGTGATAACTAGCACCTTAATTAGTGCCTGGAAGCAGACTGGTAGCCAGTGCAGTTCCCGCAAAGGAGGTGATACATGCAGAAACCTAGGCTTGCACAGAATTGTTCAGGCTGCTGCACCCTGAACCAGGGGTGAAATGAAGCAGGTTCTGACAGGTTCTGGAGAACCGGTAGCAGAAATTTTGAGCAGTTCAGAGAACCGGCTACAGAAATTTTGAGTAGTTCAGAGAACTGGCAAATACCACCTCTGGCTGGCCCCAGAGTGGGAATGGAGATTTTGCAATATCTTTCCCCTGCCATGCCCACCAAGCCACACCACGCCCACCAAGCTACGCCCACAGAACCAGTAGTAAAAAATTGAGATTTCACCACTGCCCTGAACCCAATGAAGCTTATGGATACCCTTCAAGGGTAGTTCCATGTAGAGCACATTACAGTAGTCTATATGGGAAGTGACCAGGATGGGGGATGACTGTAAAAAGGGCAATCAATACAGGAATGGGTTAACTGGAACACAACGTCTTATAAGGATATAAAAATAATATCCTTATAATTATTGTATGTAGATTTGTCATTGTCATTTCTCCAGGATATTTTTTTTCTCCTCTATTATCTCAATTCTTGAGCCCAAGGGGGGGAAAACACTTTAACTTCTTGCTTAAATTCACTAAGCATGCTGTTGATACTACTTTTGTCTTCTTAATTAATCCAGATATTTCACTTCCTATTTTTTTTTACTTAAATAAGATTTCATGCACACTTTCTTTAGTTTTGACTATCAAAGCGGCTTCAGTTTTCATATCTCAGATTATTAGTGTTCCAGGCTCCCATTTTGATTCAAAGATTTGTGAACTTTTCTAGTCTTCTATATATTTGCTGTATGTTAAACAAATATGGAGTCCATATGCATCCTGCGAGTCCCTTGGACTGCAAGGCGATCAAACCGGTCAGTCCTAGAGGAGATCAACCCTGAGTGCTCTTTAGAAGGCCAGATCCTGAAGATGAAACTCAAATACTTTGGCCACCTAATGAGAAGGAAGGACTCACTGGAGAAGAGCCTAATGCTGGGAAAGATTGAGGGCAAAAGAAGAAGGGGACAACAGAGAGCGAGGTGGCTGGATGGAGTCACTGAAGCAGTCGGCGTGAGCTTAAATGGACTCCAGAGGATGGTAGAGGACAAGAAGGCCTGGAGGAATGTTTTCCATGGGGTTGCGACTTCACAACTAACAACAACAACAGCAGCAGCAACAACAACAACAACAACATGCATCCTTGCCGCATTTTCTTTCCAATTTTATTTTCTCCAAATTCATTTCTTACAGTAACTTCTTTTTTCATTTTACAAGTTCCTTCGTGGGGGGAAAAAAATAAAGATATGGCATTGGTATATGTGTGTGCTTAAATATAGTTGCATCTATTTAAAATTCACAGCATGTTTTTTCTATAATATCTCCCTCTAGTCAATTTTAAAAGAGCCCAATCAAATTCTGAATAACTTCGTTACTAAGATGACTTCTTTTCAACTCCGTTTTAAAGATGGAGGAAGAAAATAATGGTCTTCAAGGAATTAATGGAGCTAAAAGAAAGAATTGCCACTCTTTCTTTTTCCTTTCATTCTGCTCACCTGGGACACTTTAAATTGGATGAAAGTAAATGGATGATGGTTTTTCTCTTTCTTGACTTTGAACCAGCAAACTGCATGAAGGATTTTTAGAAAGCACAAGGGCTGAAATCTGCTGTTATTTTTGTGTTACATGTTCTCAGGGAATTAAGAATTTTAATAATTGAATAGGCAATCAAAGATGCTAATGCTTCTCATCCTATACCATTCTATCAAACTCACCTATTCAGCAACAATTTAATTATTTATTTACTACTCCAATCAACAGATGGCTTTGAGCAGCTCACATACTTCATTAGTTAAAAAGAAATAATGCTAACAACAACAAAACGGCAATAATAAGACAACAAGGGAAAAAAAGCTAACAGGTTTCATCTTAACATCTTTCCCACAAACAGAATCAATTATGGCAGAAAGCTGAATTTACTTAACAACTCCATGTTTCTCTTAATGATCCTGGTAGAAAACGCTGTAAAATTGGTTATAAGTCTCTTAACAATCACATTTCTTAGCGACAGAAGTTCCAATACCAAGAAGAAGTAAAGGTGATCCAAATATCAAATAAATTTAACATTAAACATACAGCATTCATACCGTCTGAATGTATTTCTTTTGTTTAGTTTATTTGTTTTTCTGCTTTGTATTTTATCTTTTATGAAAAAGCAAAACAAATATACTTAAAACAGAAGTTTCATTACCAGTTGAGGTAAAAAAAAAATTCTATTCTATTCTAAATTGAGGAATATCTGTAAACCTTCTAGATTAGATAGCTTCCAATCTCCTGACTACTGTTTGCAGGGAATGTTTGATAATTACGTTTTTTTTACTGGATAGTAAAGCTGTTTATGGTGATAAGCAAGCTATAAATTCTGTTACAGGCATTACTTATAACTGTATAATATATGTGTGCAAGAGTTCAAGAATTAGAACAGGAATTTTGAGTGGACACTGTTGCAAAGCTATCTTATAAGTAAATTAATGCAAAAATGCTTTATTCCACTCATAAAAATTGTACCCACATATATTCTTAAGAATTTGTTAAAGCAAAGTTTTGCAACATTGGCAATTTAGAGGGCTAACTGAGTTTAATGGCTGAATGAAGTTTTCATTGCTGGACATTCTGTTTCTCCTTTAACATTTTTGAATACGTTAATAAAAACATTAAAATTAAATGTTATTTTTGCAGGGAAATGATGCAAGTAAATACCTTTTTTTAAAATTTTTAATTCCAGGTGTGTTTAGACTTCTTATTTTATGTGGTAATGAAGCAAAATCACTCATGAATATGAATTCTACATGACCTGTGCAGAATTGTGCCATTGAAACAGAGTTTTAGAAATAATGAGCTGTGACGCTAATTAAGACTTGGAAGATATTTTGTCTAAAGTTCTCTTTTAAATGCAAGTTTTACTTTTAAGATCCAAATATTTAAGAGAAGATAATGGAGCAGTTTATAGGGAATAATTTCAACAGGTAGATGATGAATTGTCTGCAGTGTCAGGTAAAATTAAATGCACCATGGCATTATATTAACTCTAAAAGGCATTAATGTGTGATGCCAGTTTATATTATAAACTATTTTTACAAAATCATATTCTTTGGGAAATTATAACAAGGAACCATTAAAATATCATTTTAGAATAATTTTCTTTCTAGCTTATTGTTTTATCTTCATTAATGCTCATTATTTGACTTGTGTTGGATAATTGCAATACTCAAGTCTCTTGAGTCCTACTTAACTCCATTCTTCTCTTGTCTGTATCTTGGATACACAAAATATTTTTGCATTTGTGGCAGAAGTTAAATTCATACTAAATAGTCTCTTCAGCAAAGACCCAAATAATATCTTTCTCATTTATTTTATAAGTTACAGAAAGAAGGCCTATCGGCATATAGATATTATCCTAACTTATTTGTTTACTCTTGCTTGCAAACAGATTCTTTGAGAATTTAAATTTGAGATAAATACCATATATGATTGGCTTTTTTAATCTATTTTTCTCTGTGGTGTGTATTGAAAAAGATTATTTTTTTTTTTACATTTATACCCCGCCCTTCTCCGAAGACTCAGGGCGGCTTACAGTGTATAAGGCAATAGTCTCATTCTATTTGTATATTTTTACAAAGTCAACTTATTGCCCCCCCAACAATCTGGGTCCTCATTTTACCTACCTTATAAAGGATGGAAGGCTGAGTCAACCTTGGGCCGGGCTTGAACCTGCAGTAATTGCAGGCTTTGTGTTCTTAATAACAGGCTTTACCAGCCTGAGCTATCCGGCCCCGATTTAGTACTATATTGTTTATTTTAATAACTACAGGAAAAATGGAAGAAACAAAGAAGCTTCTTCTGAATTTTCACTCTTTTAATTATAGTATCAAGTATGCATATTACCAATTTAGCCATTTTAATACTGCAGATGGATTTGGAATAAAACACTTGGATTGACTGCAGTGAAAAATGTAATATCCTGCTTTCAGTCCGTTGTCTAATCTGTGAATAGATCTATTAGTTTTTTTTTTTTCCTTTTTACCTGCTGCTTTACCTTCTGGTCATTTATTAAATAGCTTTGTTTTTAAACAGCCAAGGGCTTCCTTATCTTCCTTTTCCAAATTTTCCTGGCAATAATAATTCTGAGATGTGGCCTGTGAGATATTGATTAGCTCAAATATGTCCAGCAGGCTTCTAGGATTGAAAAAGCTGTTGAACTCGGATCTCTGAGAAAAGACTGGCCTTAGCCCTTGTACTGCGATGGCTCCACAAAAATGAGAGTTTTGCAATTTCTAATTTGATTGTTTAGGCACCTGCGTAATTTTCTTTTAATGCATGTGTACAGCACTTACCTAATAAGGATTGTTTTGAATGTCTCTTGGTTGTCTGTTAAAATAAATTTAATAAAATAGAACATAACAACAATAATATTTTATTGTTATTATTTTACTAGAAAAGTACTCAAACCTTCTGTTCGAAATAAAATTCCCTATACCACAAGGCTTGAAATTTTAGGTCTAAATAGCCTCGAACTACGTCGCCTCCGTTCCAACTTATGCTTAGTTCATAAGGTTATTTACCAAAACATTCTACCTGTAAATGAATACTTTCCTTTTAACCGTAATAACGCAAGGGCCATCAATAGATTCAAACTCAATGTAATTCTCTCTAATCTTAATTGTAGGAAATATGACTTTTGCAATAGAGTAGTAAATGTCTGGAACACTCTACCTGATTCTGTTGTCAGTCTCCATACTTTTTACCTTAAACTGTCTACCGTGGACCTTTCATGTTTTTTAAGAGGTCCCTAAGGGGGCGTGCATAAACACACTAGTGTGCCTACCGTCCCTGTCCTACTGTTCCCAATTATATGTAATCATTCTATCTGTTTATTGCTATGTTTTGCCTATTTAAATCCTTTTTTTTGTGCCAATTTTTTTCATGTGTCCATGTCTATGTCTGTACTGTTACTTGTTTCCTTGTTCTTGTTGACAAATAAATAAATAATAATAATGATGATGATGATGATGATGATGATGATGATGATGATGAAGATGAAGATGAAGAAGATGATGATGAAGAAGAAAATGAGCATGCAAAACTACTGTAGGATTTCCGAATATAGACTGATAAAGTTTTGGAACACAATACCCCGGATATCACGATTGTGGAAAAGAAAAAAGTGTGGATAGTCGACATTGCTATACCTGGTGGCAGCAGAATTGATGAGAAACAACTTGAAAAAGTCACCAGATATCAAGATTTGAGAATCGAATTGCAGAGACTCTGGCATAAACCAGTGCAGGTGGTTCCAGTGGTACTCGGCACACTGGGAGCTGTGCCTAAAGACCTAGGCAAGCACTTAAAAGCAATTGGCGCTGACAAGATCTCCATTGGTCAGCTGCAGAAGGCCACCTTACTGGGATCTGCTCGCATAATTCGCCGATACATCACACAGTCCTAAACGCTTGGGAAGTGATACGAAATACAGCATAGTTATCTCGTTTGCTGTGTATACTGTCATAATAATAATAATAATGATGATGATGATGATGATGATGCATGTGTAGAGATACTGATATATAGATAATCAAGAGAGTTGAATATACCTGGTTTATTAACAAGTGTCATATAACTATAGTTAGATCTTTGACTTTTTCTCAGATGTAAGGTTTTTTTTAAAAAAAGGGGGGGAAGGGAGAGGGAAGAATTATATCCATATGTAACATATTCTGGCTGTTCATTTGAGCTCCGAGATTAGCAATTTGATTGCAAACGTTTCATCACCATTTTTTTTTAATTTGAATTTATATTCCGCCCTTCTCCGAAGACTCAGGGCGGCTTACACTATGTTAAGCAATAGTCTTCATCCATTTGTATATTATATACAAAGTCAACTTTATTACCCCCAACAATCTGGGTCCTCATTTTACCTACCTTATAAAGGATGGAAGGCTGAGTCAACCATGGGCCTGGTGGGACTTGAACTTGCAGTAATTGCAAGCAGCTGTGTTAATAGCAGACAGACTTAATCTGCTGAGCCACCAGAGGCCCTTATTTGAGAAGACATTGTCAGTGCATTTTGAATTGTGCTCATCTGTCAGAACATAGGCCTTTAAATACCTTTTTATGAGATGCAAATTAGTATGAACTAATTTGCTTGTTTGTGTATTTATAAATATCTATATTTATAAATAAATATAGCTCGGAGCTCAAACCAAGAGCCTAACTATCAATCCGAGCTACTAGTATTCAAACACATTTCATAACATATTCTCATTGTGGATGACTTTAAATGTCTACATCATAGCCTAGCACTTAGAATTATATACCACTTCATAGTGCTTTACAACTCTTTCTAAGAGGTTTACAGAATCAGCATATTACCCACAATAATCTGGGTCCTCTGTTTTTCATCCCCAGTTCTACAATTGTTTAACAGTGGAGATCATATCTATGCAAGCCTGATCATATGGTACATTTGCATAAAAGCAACAGAATATTGGCATTTCAAAAATTTATTTTCCTCGAAATGTGTCTCTTTTTTCAAACATCTTCACTGGTTTAATTTCTTTTTTTCACTAAGCTGTTTTTTTTAAATGACAAAATCCTTTTCTTGAATAGCCACCATTAACTCAGACCTTGTTATCCCCCACATGTATTACTTATATTTATAAGCAATTTATATTGTTTATAATTTATATTGAACTTTAATTGCCTTTTAACTCCCATTCCTTTTTTCTACACACCCACATACTACTAAAATCTTCTTAAGTACACTCAATCCAGCTTTGATTTCACAGTCCCAAGAGCCACCTAAAATTTGGTGCAAAAATCAGGTTTTTTTAGAAAATAATATTCTAGCTGTTTTTTCTCTAAATGGTACAAAATAGATGAATTGGTTGCCTCTGGAATTTTCTCCCAGGTAATAAAACAAAGTGTTCGGTGTCACTAGTTATAACCTGAGAAATTGCAAGAATGTTTTTTTTAAAAATGAAGTGCAGTTCCTAACTGAAAAAAGACCACTGTCTGCACATGCTTTTTTTCTCTCAGTGAATTTTCAAAAACACATCTGGATAACACTAAAGCACTCAATAACAGTAGAGAGGTAGGTGGAAGTATTTATAGGGTCTCGGGGTATATGTTTTTTTACGTACTAAACAAAATAAACCTCAAAATAACCAAGCAGACATTTTTTGTTGTTGTGAAGTTTTGTCCGACTTTCATATGTCCATATCTGTGTCTTCTCTGTTACTTATTTTCTTGTATTTGTTGACAAATAAAATAAATAAATAAATAAATTCAAATTTATGGCACCACAGTGCAGTGTAGAGGATCCACTTTCATGCAGAACACCCAGACAAAACCAGACACCTTCCATCTATGGATGAAGCTTTTTTTTTTTTAATGTCATCCAGTCTCTAAACCCATCTGGAAAAGTCAGAAGAGAGATATCAGCAAGCCGCATAAAATTTATAAGGGAGAATAATGAAACAATGCCATTTTAATATAGCGCACAAACAAATGCCAGCATTAAAATTACATTAGAAGAAACCCAGCAGGGCAGACTGTCAAGTAATTTGAGCCATTGCACAAGATTGCTGTAAAACAAACTGACTGTTGAATGTAATATTCATGTAATCTGTTAGATTGAAATAGCTTGGATTGCTGAATTTAATTTCTTGAAAAGGCTTCATGCAACTCACATGGAAAAGCATCACACAATCCTATATATGGATTGAAAGATGTAATTAGATTAATATAGAATGACATGTGATTGGTGAAAAGAAAATCTACATCCCCTTAAGATCCCCTGTCCATCCCTGCTACCTCTCATATGCATCGTAGTGAGAATAAAGCCTACAGAAATAATATATGTGAAAGGCTATAAAATGCTGTAGATAGTATTTGAAGAAAACCTGCCAAGGGTTTTCAATTTCAATTCTGTGAGCACATTTGGAATGCTGCAACCATGGTGTAGGCATCTTGCTAAGTGGCTGTTTCACATTACCTTACAGATGACCCCCATCCCGTTAGAGACCTTGGAGTTTTCATGTCAAATGATCTAAGTGCCAAAGCCCACTGCAATTACATAGCAAAAAAAGCTTTAAGAGTTGTAAACCTAATCTTGCGTAGTTTCTTTTCCAAAAACATCACACTATTAACCAGAGCATATAAAACATTTGCTAGACCAATTCTAGAATACAGCTCGCCTGTTTGGAACCCTCACCACATCTCTGACATCAATACAATTGAACGTGTCCAGAAATATTTTACAAGAAGCGTTCTCCATTCCTCTGAAAACAATAGAATACCCTATCCCACCAGACTTGAAATCCTAGGCTTAGAAAACTTGGAACTCCGTCGCCTTCGACAAGACCTAAGCTTAACTCACAGAATCATCTATTGTAATGTCCTTCCTGTTAAAGACTACTTCAACTTTAATTGCAATAATACTAGAGCAACTAATAGATTTAAACTTAATGTCAACCGCTTTAATCTAGATTGCAGAAAATATGACTTCTGTAACAGAATCATCAGTGCTTGGAACACTTTACCTGACTCTGTGGTCTCTTCCCATAATCCTAAAAGCTTTATCCAAAAACTTTCTACTATTGACCTCACCCTATTCCTAAGAGGACCATAAGGGGCATGCATAAGCGCACAAACGTGCCTACCGTTCCTGTCCTATTGTTTTTCTTTTCTTCTTTCTATATATATGCTTATACCTCCTTATATTTACCCATATATGTTTATATACTATATAATCTTTTGTATGATTCCTACATATATTGTTATGACAAAATAAATAAATAAATAAATAAATAAATAAATAAATAAATAAATAAATAAATAAATAAATAAATAACTATGAGAATAGAACAGAACAGAACAAGAGTTGAAAGGGACCTTGGAGGTCTTCTGGTCCAACTCCCTGCTTAGGCAGGAAACCCTACACCACTTCAGACAAATGGTTATCCAACCTCTTCCTTAAAACTTCCAGTGTTGGAGCATTCACAACTTCTGGAGGCAAGTTGTTTCACTGATTAATTGTTCTCACTGTCAGGAAATTTTGGTAATGTGGAAGGTTACCTGTTCACAAACTAGGCACCCAAATGGTTTGACCAATCACAGAATACTATTGTAGTATAAAAGACATACACCAACATGGGTTTTAAATCCTAGTTGCTAACTGCAACAGAAATAGGTGACTCTAACACTAGTCCTGCAAACGGTCTTCTTTTCAGATCTGGTGGTCATCTATATGTGGTAAGCCAATTAATTGTATTGGACATTTTTCCCCCCCAGTTTCGGTAATATGCTATATTTGTGATTGCTCATCACTTCTGGATGTTAACTTTTTGGACCAATAAACTTTATTTCGATATCAACACTATCCCTTAACATGGAGTTGTGTACAAAACAGGGAAGATGAACGAGAGGGAGGAGAAAAAAAGACAACTAAGGAGAATATGAAGATTGCACTCTAGGCTGCTAAATCAATAACACTATAGCTGCTTTTGTCACACCTGTTTAGTTGTTGCTCATCAATTTATAATCCAAGCAAGCATCCTAAGTGGAACAAAAATGAAGCCCTTGTTCTTTTGCTATTCTGTGCTTCTGGTTTATGATCAACATAAAGTCCCAGGTGCCTACTATTGCCAGTCTGAGATTCCTAGCTGGACTGCTTTGCCCTGAACAGCTGTACATTAAGAAAGTTCTAGGAGCATCTGCACACAGCGCCCTAAATCTAGTCAGATAGGTAGAAGGTAAGATACTTACTCAATGATCCAATGCTGGAGAACTCAAGATACTCGTGTCAGTTGCAGTTTCCTAGTTCCATTATATTACTTAAATTAGGTTTTTTCTGAAGCTCTGCATGCAGGTTTGTACATAGACATTTGTGCACAAATGGTTTGATAAATGGTACCCTTGTTTTCAAGCACTTCCATTTAATATATGTAGGTTTGCCCAATGAGCACATTTCTGCACCCATAATCTACAATATTAGTAGCTTTCAGATTTATTTTTCACAATGGATAGTATGAATTATTCCAGTTTATCGTTGCCTCCTCCTCCTCCTCCTCCTCCTCCTCCTCCTCCTCCTCCTCCTCCTCCTCCTCCTCCTCCTCCTCCTCCCTCTCCTCCTCTCTTTTGAATGAGGTTGTAAAACAGCAAATGCATACATCATAAGTGACTGTCTTGTGTGTGTGTGTGTGTGCTTGTCTCTGTGTCTGTCAATGTAGCCAACCTTTTAATAGTCATATCCAATTAAAAAATCACCACAATCTAAGCTAGGGAACTGTCAGCGAAGGGAGATGGAATTCTGGAGAGTAAATGAGTTATGCTCATGTGCAGAATAAGCAAGAGTTAGGTGATTTACTATACAGCATTTAAACTATGTATCTTCTCTAAAATATTAATTTTGTTTCGATGGAAAGAATCCTCAGGGAATGCAACGGAGCCCGCATACTTAAGAAACTTAAAAATGCTTGCACAAGCAGTATTTTGGTATTGCACGGATAGCATGCTTGTTATATCTCTCTCTCCTTTCCCTCTCTCCATTACACAGATTTATGTAGCCACCCGTTAGGAACTGGAGGACCATTACGTATGAAGGATTCACCCAGGGGTGAAATCTAAAATTTTTCCCTACCGGTTCTGTGGGCGTGGCTTAATTGGTGGGCGTGGCTTGGTGGTCAGATGACTGGGTGGGCATGGCCAATAACAATAAATAATAAAAATAATAAACAAAGTATACAAAACAATAAGAGGTACCAAAAACCAACTTTCACACTTTACACACACACACACAACACAACACAACTGACTCTCACACAATGTAAAAGCAGCTCCACTTCACCCAAAATGGCCTCTGCAACATGCAGGAACCTCACACAGCCACAAAAAGCTCAAAAACCAACTTTCACATTTTACACACACACAACACAACACAACACAACACAACACAACTGACACACACACAAAATGCCACATACAGCTTTGTGAGATTTTGTGTGTTTGTGTAGTTAGAGTGAAACAGTACAGAAACACACCAAATCTCAGAAAGCTGCCCAAATATTTTATTTTATTTTATTATTTTATTAATATTTTTTAGATCAGGGGTCTCCAACCTTAGTCACTTTAAGGTTTGTGGACTTCAATTCCCAGAGTTTCTCAGCCAGCAAAGCAGGCAAATTGAGTTGCTGACTGAAATGGATCAGCTTCAGTTGCTAGCTGATGCAACTGATGTAAAGCATGGGGTTTTGCTACCAGTTCTCCGAACTACCCACCGCCATCACTACTGGATCGGGTGAGCTGGTCCGAACCGGGAGCATTTCATCCCTGGATTCACCTGAATTTAGCCAGAAATTGTTAAACATGCAAGACGTCCTGGAAATATGAGTGCAATAGAAACTTCCCATTATTGTATATTGTAACAAGCATAAATAAAAAGGATGCGGTGGCTTAGTGACTAAGACACTGAGCTTGTTGATCGAAAGGTCAGCAGTTCAAATCGCTAGTGCCGCATAACGGGGTGAGCTCCCGTTACTTGTCCCAGCTTCTGCCAACCTAGCAGTTTGAACGCACATAAAAAATGCAAGTAGAAAAATAGGGACCACCTTTGGTGGGAAGGTAACAGGGTTCCGTGTTCCTTTGGAATTTAGTCATGCCGGCCACATGACCATGGAGACGTCTTTGGACAGCGCTGGTTCTTTGGCTTCGAAACGGAGATGAGCACCACCCCCTAGAGTCGGGAATGTCTAGCACATATGTGCGAGGGGAACCTTTACCTTTTAAGAAGCATAAAAAGGATCGATCATGTGAGCAACATGATTTTATGACCTTTTTTGGGTGGTGATTGTTAAGTGAACCCCACTGTTGTTAAACAAAGCAGTGATTTGCTATGGACATGGTTTTGCTGAAAACCAGAAGTAAGTGCTGATAGTCAGCAAAACTTATCATAAAATGTGGTGTGGCTGCAAACCACTATCAACGTGGCCATGTTGCCAAGCATTCAAAGTTCAGTCACGTTACTCCATTTTAGATTTGTTCCCCTTTTGGGCAACTTTGAATGGTCACTAAGCGACCAGTTGTAATTTGAGGACTGCTTGTATTGACATATTGACTAATCAGTTATGGGCCTGGAAGAAAGAAACCATATTACAGGCCCATAGAATATGACATGGTTATCCGTAGTCCACATTTCTCTCCTTGTGCGGCTTATGTTTGATTTTGTAATGCAGTTGCTGCTCTCAAAAATATGCCTGATAATTTATGATCTGCAGCATGGTTGTGTGTTCAGCACATCTGCAGTATAATATACTTTTTGAACAGAATATAACATTTGTACAGCTCTGTAAATATTTGCATATAGTAATCTGTTTGCTTAAAAATTAGAAAAACCTTATTCCTCAGAGAAATGCAGAACAGTGATTATTTACCATAGCAGCCAGTTTGCCAGTGATTTCATTATGTATGCCAGTCTGTCTGTCCATCCGTTTGTCTATCTCTTTCTCTCCCTTTCTCCTCCTCCTTCAGACCATCTGTCTGTCTGTCTTTCTCCATATGATCTCCCCAATACTGATTTTAAAAAACAACAAATCACCAATCACCCAATCTTGGTGAAAAGGTTTGTTCACAAGTGACAATATTTTTTCCCCCAGTAAACCCTCACTTTTCTTGCTGGTATTTTTCTCCTTTAGAGGATGGAATGACTCAAAATTCAATCTGTTGTCCTTCACTGAAGACTAACAACAATGAAGAATTTGTTGGATGTAGCAGGAACACTGGGAAAAGTGGCCAGAGTTCTTGAGTTTTAAGAGAAACTAAAGCTGGGGACCATTATATGCATAAGTTAAGTTCCAAGAAAGTATATTTTAATAAATTCAGAGTAAGATTCCATGGCAGAATGTACTAAGAGGAAAAAGGACATCAGATGGGTAAGAATTCCTAACAAGGGAATACTAAAATACCAATTGCTAGCTGTTCCTGGAATTTAGAAAAAAATGGTGAAGAACAATAAAGGCCAAAAAGTTTGGTGAAGATTGGAAAATGGACAGGAACTTAAGATAGGAAGCAAACAGAAAAACTTACTTGGAAAGAGTACATAATTTGACAGCAGCACCTGATATATTTTAGGTCTGATTGCAAAGCAATTTTGCAATATACTTCAAATATATTGTCACAATTATCAGAAGTCAGTGTAGATTTGTCAAAAACAAGGCTTGCCAGAATAAACCTTTGGTTTGACCATTTCATAGGTCAAAAATTTGAACTTCGGCTATTTTCTCACTGCTAACATAGCTACATTTTAAATATGCAGTTTCTTACAGAAATGCCTTCTGACCTGGTCCCAGTGCAACTGCTTTCTTAGAATATGCTCTCTTAGAAAAACACTATAGATCTCAAGCTATAATTCAGAGCAAGATACGGATGTGTTGCCACAGATTGCATTGCAGTTAATTAAGGCAGCCTTCCAAAGGCAGGGATTGTTTAGTTAATTAATAAGTGGAACCATAGCATGAGTTGCCAGATTTTGTCTAGAATCTCATCAATATTTACAGAGCCAGAGATCTCAAGTTTTAAGTCATCAGAAAGTGCCTTGTTTCACCATCTTGGAATAAATTCTTTTTTTAGACTTCAACTTAACTTTTTTCTGTGGTTTGACATCATTGTATCATTATCATCAATCTTCAATTTGATTCACAGTCTTGGACTGGTAAAATCATAACAATTCAAGTCCTAATCAAGATAGCGTCTGAGTATATAGGCAGTTCCTAATAGGGTGACTTCTTGCAAAGTCAGGACAGGTAAAGGTAAAGGTTCTCTTCAAACATATGTGCTAGTCGTTCCTGACTCTAGGTGGCAGTGCTCAACTCTGTTTCAAAGCTAAAGAGCCAGCGCTGTCCGAAGACATCTCCATGGTCATGTGGCCGGCATGTCTAAACGCCAAAGGTGCACGGAACACTGTTACCTTCCCACCAAAGGTGGTCCCTATTTTTCTACTTGCATTTTTTACGTGCTTTCAAACTGCTAGGTTGGCTGAAGTTGGGACAAGTAAAGGGAGCCCTCACGGGCACTAGGGATTCGAACCGCCGGCCTGTCGACCTTTCGATCGACAAGCTCAGCGTCTCTTACCCATAAAGCCACCGATATTCAAGTCTCATAAGTTCAAAATCCCTATATCTAGGCAGACCTTTGGGTGAGACTTACTTATGCCTGTTGTAAGGAAGGATTTCGTTTATAAAGTTCATTCCTGCAGAACTTGAAGTCAAGTGGAAAGTGGATTGGCCCACAGTCACCTTGCTACTTCCATACCTAAGGGAAAACTAGAACACACATTTCTTTGTTCCTAATGCAACACCTTTCCTGTAATGACACATTAGCTGTCACTTTTTCCAAAATATCATTTTATATCTGTCTTTCTGTCTGTCTGTCTAAAGTTGTATGGAATTTAAATTACATTCTTTAAATTGTTCAAGACTTCGTATAAATTTTCTATGCAATTGGTTTGACTATGCATAATCTTGCAGATTTTTGACTACAGAAAGCCTTTCTTTCATTTAAATTTAATTTAATTTTAATCCCTTCTTTCTTTAATTTTGTACATAGAAAGCCTTTCACTGATTTAGCGATTAGTTAAATACAGTTTACCCCAACATATTATTTTTTTTGCATGTAGCTTTCACAGCAATACCTTTCTGTAACATTACTTTTCTAAATACAGAATCTTTTTTTACAACTTTTTCCAGCAAAGTACATTATACTAAGAGCATTTGGAGGTACTGTTCAATTTTTACATCCTTGTTCTCCTTGGCAAGTGTAAAAAATGGATTATTCTTTAAGGGTCAAATACAAGGGCAAGACAACTTTAACTCTGTTATTTTTCTTTAAAAAAGGGTGTTCTTTTTCATATAAAGACATTTTGCTTCTAAAATATGAGCACTACTTCATAAATAAAAGATAAAGGTAAAAATTCCCCTTGCATATATGTGCTAGTCGTTCCCGACTCTAGGGGGCGGTGCTCATCTCCATTTCAAAGCTGAAGAGCCAGCGCTGTCCGAA
Organism: Ahaetulla prasina; assembly: GCF_028640845.1. NCBI lineage: Eukaryota > Metazoa > Chordata > Lepidosauria > Squamata > Colubridae > Ahaetulla > Ahaetulla prasina. Next base: position 18,753,931 of record NC_080546.1, read on the forward strand.
GATGTCTCCGTAGTCATGTGGCAGGCATGACTAAACACCAAAGACACATGGAACGCTATTACCTTCCCACCAAAGGTGGTCCCTATTTTTCTACTTGCATTTTTTATGTGCTTTCAAACTGCTAGGTTGACAGAAGCTGGGACAAGTAATGGGGGTTCACCCCGTTATGCAGCACTAGGGATTCAAACTGCTGAACTGTCGACTTTTTGATCGATAAGCTCAGCATCTTAGCTCCTGAGCCATCATGTCCCATTCTTGAAATTTTAGTGTAATATAAAATACAGGCTATTGTGCTTTAATTTAACTTTTTAGTGAATCAGAGTTCATTTCGAAGGAAGCTTTAGACTTTTTTCAGAATATAATCAGGTTTATCCTATAATCAGAACAAGTAACATCATGATTACTTAACCATATATTTGTATCTCTCTTGTTAATATGTTTGACAGCATCTCAGAAGTAGTCCTGCATGGATTTTACAATTTTTGCAAACTGAAAGAAAACGCATTGTTGGAAAATGGAATCTTCTTCTATCTAGAAAAATGAGATAACATTTTCCATTGTAAGTTGGAAAAACATCTTCAAATCTTAGGCAATTTGTCGTGCTAAAAACTGATGGCAAAATTAAATATGAATTCCACGTTCTGTGTAGTAGCCTCAAGTTCACTATTTAACTGTGTTGACAATTCAGGAAAAGAAGACAGATTCATCATTTAGAATCAATGTTGGGTAGACACAGGGCAGGACTGTCCAACATTGGTAACTTTAGGACTTGTGGACTTCAACTCCCAGAATTCCCTAGCCAGCTGTGGTAGTTGAAGTCATGAGAGCGAAAGTCTAGAAGTGTTAAAGTTGCCAAAGTTGAATACCCCTAATATAGGATATGCCAGCATTTAAGCTAGAGTCTTCCATTAGACCTGTATCCTCTTCTCTTATTTTTTCCCTCTCCAGAAATGCCTCTTCTGTTGGGGGAAGGAAATTCCATAATAAGGCACCCAAGTTATGTGCATGCTACTTTCTCTTTCTGCTCTTGGCCATGAATAAAGTGTATTTCTGTGTGTGTCATGTGTCTGAGAGGGGCTGATACACATATCTCTCTGTGTGCTTGTTTGAGTCAGTGTAGAATCCTATTGACTGTCTGGACAGATATTTGCAGTCCCTCAAAATTCACATTTTTGCACATAGTTCACTATAGTTCTTCAAAAACATGCCGTCCTTGTTTAGTGCTATTATGTTACAGAGAAAAGGGTTTCTAGGGCCATGCAACAAAAAGCTTTCTGAAATCATTATTTTTTCTCCATTTGTCCTCCTATGGTATCTTTTCATGTTGCTTTTACTTGCTCATCTAAGAAACATGCTCCCTTGAAAATTACAATATATCCATTCTGTCCACCTACAGGCCTTTTAATCCAATGCATAATAATTTTACTGCATTCTAACAATTTTTTGAATTGTGAAATGCTCATTGAATGAAAAGGCTAAGTATAAATTGAAATAAATATTTGTTTATTGTGTAGTCCTCAACGGAACTACATCCACATGAAGGGAAGTATGCAGTGGAGTACCCCAAGGCTCTGTTTTAGGCCCAGTACTCTTCAACATTTTCATCAATGACTTGGACGAAGGGATAGATGGAGAACTCATCAAATTTTCAGATGACACCAAACTGGCAGGAATAGCCAACACTCCAGAAGATAGGCTCAAGATACAGAAAGATCTTGACAGACTTGAACATTGGGCGCTATCTAACAAAATGAAATTCAACAGTGAAAAAAGTAAGGTTCTACATTTAGGCCAAAAAAACAAAATACACAGGTACCGTATATGTGGTACCTTGCTCAATAGTAGTAACTTTGAGCGGGATCTTGGAGTCCTAGTGGACAACCATTTAGATATGAGCCAGCAGTGTGCAGCAGCTGTCCAAAAAGCCAACACAGTTCTGGGCTGCATAAACAGAGGGATAGAATCAAGATCACATGAAGTGTTAATACCACTTTATAATGCCTTGGTAAGGCCACACTTGGAATATTGCATTCAGTTTTGGTCGCCGCGATGTAAAAATATGTTGAGACTCTAGAAAGAGTGCAGAGAAGAGCAACAAAGATGATTAGGGGACTGGAGGCTAAAACATATGAAGAACGTTTGCAGGAACTCAGTATGCCTAGTTTAACGAAAAGAAGGACTAGGGGAGACATGATAGCAGTGTTCCTATATCTCAGGGGTTGCCACAAAGAAGAGGGAGTCAAATTATTCTCCAAAGCACCTGAGGGTAGAACAAGAAGCAATGGGTGGAAACTAATCAAGGAGAGAAGCAACTTAGAACTAAGGGGAAATTTCCTGACAGTTAGAACAATCAATAAGGGCCTCTGGTGGCTTAGACTGCTAAGACAGTCTGTTAGTAAACACAGCTGCTTGCAATTACTGCAGGTTCAAGTCCCACCAGGCCCAAGGTTGACTCAGCCTTCCATCCTTTATAAGGTAGGTAAAATGAGGACCAGATTGTTGGGGGCAATAAGTTGACTTTGTATATAATATACAAATGGATGAAGACTATTGCTTAACATAGTGTAAGCCGCCCTGAGTCTTCGGAGAAGGGCGGGATATAAATGCAAATAAAAAATAAATAAATAAGTGGAAAAACTTGCCTGCAGAAGTTGTGAATGCTCCAACACTGGAAATTTTTAAGAAAATGTTGGATAATCATTTGTCTGAAATGGTGTAGGGTTTCCTGCCTGGGCAGGGGGTTGGACTAGAAGACCTCCAAGGTTCCTTCCAACTCTGTTGTTGTTGTTGTTGTTATTATTATTATTATTTTATTTACACAAAATGGCAGTATACACAGCAAACGAGATAATTATGCTGGATTTCGTATCACAGATCACTAGTCGAACACTTCCCAAGCGTTTAGGACTGCGTTATTGTTATTATTATTATTATTATTATTATTATTATTATTATTATTATTGTTATTGTTATTGTTATTGTTATTGTTATTATTATTTTCCTTGTCATCTTGCAAGGTAGCAGTCTTCCTTTGAAAAGTATACTGGTAATCCTCCACTAACGATTACAGTTGGGCTTGGAATCTTATTTATTGAGTGACCATGTGGGCTGTTACACTATGTTACGCACTATGGAGAAGATCCTGGCATGGTGGGCAGGCAGAAGGCCTGGCACTACCACCACCACCACCACTTTGGAGGCCTGGGCCCTCTCTTCACCCTGCAGGGGAGAACAATTCCAGTAATGCTGGCATTTGGTAGAGTCTCCCCCAAATTTGAGGACCATTTGGTCTCCTCCAATTCCTCCTCCTAAGAGAACTTTCTTAGCATGGAAGAATGGATCTCAAATCTGGCAAAAACATTAGTGAATCCCCTAATTCTAGAAGGCTCAGAACTGCTGGTTTTCTCTAGTCATTTCCTTTCCATAGAGGCAGAAACTGTTCTGACCTAGGCTCCCTTAAAAAGCATGAAGCAGGGTTTGGTCCCGGCAAAACCCCTTTTATTTACATGACCGTGAATTCCTTTCATTCACAGTCAGCAAGGCTTGGCAAACAGTCTTTCAGAAGAATATTTATCAACACAACCTTATCTCGCTTGGAAAGCTGCCAGATAACTTGTTTCCAAACGCAGAGTAAGGCACAGAGTCTCTTAGAATCATGAACAGCACTTTTCATTCTTGAAACAATGAATTGGACAAATGAATTGTTTCATGCAAAAGCCCCCCCCCACCCCCACATTTGCTCCTCTTTTGTTTCCTATGGGAGAGGCCAATCACCTCCAAGGTGTGGTTTTACTCCTAAGTCGACCCTGCTTTCTGAGTTGTTCTTGTCTTCTGGCAGCTCTGCGCATGCGCACACTGGGAATAGGCTCCAGCTGTTCCTCTGCCTCACTGCTGTCTAGCTCCCTCTTTTCCTCCGATGCAGAGTCCTCGTCCAAGCTTTCCCCAACTCTAGGACTGGCCCATGATCCTCCCAACCTCCTCATTGTCCGACTCTGCTGCCAGCTCCGCTGCCAGCTTCCCCAATGACTTTCTCAGGTAGCCAGCAGAGAAGATTGCAAATAGCGATCACATGATTGCAGAGTACTTGACCAACAATTGTAAATGCCGAAGTCCACAAATGCAGTCATATATATGTATATATGTACATATGTATGTATGTATGTATGTGTGTGTGTGTGTGTGTATGTATGTATGCCTGGAGAGATGACAGTACAATATTTTACAATGGCTGAAGGTGCTTTATGAGTCACAAAGCACAAGTTCCAAGGCCATCAACTACAAACAGTGATCATAAGTAAAGGACTACTTGTAAACACTTGGTGTACTACTTGTAAACACTGGTGAATTGCCATCCACTAATGGTCATGAATGTCATGTCTTTTGTTTCACAGATAGGTATTTGTGAGTTATTACAAGGCTGATGAAATTTCACCATATGCGTCCACCAACTTTTGCAACCAAATACTTTTGTATTTTCTTGATCCCCAATTTCAATTCCAAATCCTTTTATTACACATTTTCTCTTGTCACTTTGAAAGCACTAAATATTCCCTGAATATTCATTTAAGCACTTTAAAGCCACTGAATACTTTGAAGCCATTAAATATTCTCTGAATAGTTGTTGTTGTTTTTTTGCATCTCTGAACATTTGTCTCTTTACCTACTAGTCTTAAGAGCCGGGAAGTCAGAAACATGCAACATTGCAATCATAAGAAATACATTCTCTCTGTGATTCCTTTTGAGGTTGGTTTTTTTTTTTTTTTTGTAAACAGATTTTTAGTATATCTGCATGTTCCACAAAAGGATGCCAAATGTGCCTTGTGCAAAAATATTCTTAATTATTTGCTCCCATCATTGGGGTTTATGATTTGATATGTTCTTACTTGCTCTCTCCATCATTGCTAGCTAGAGAGCTGTTGCTTTTTACTGCCAGTCTGCAAGGAAATCTTTTCTGATTGCTAAATTACTTCATTTTAAGAGTACAGTATGTAAATATTTAATGTGAAGGAAATTTACTCTGAGATTGTAGCAATGAAATTCTTGTAAATGAGGAAAGAGAATTGGATCCCTTTGTTGGAGGAAGGCGTTTTGAAGAATGAAAGAAAGGAAATATTGGTAATATTTTGTAAAACCTTGATTTTTAGCCACTAGGCAAATTCAGTTTCATTTCAGCGCATAGTAAATGAATGCAAAGAATGGCATCTGCATTTCAGAGAATAAGTACATTTTTGTGAAAGGACTTTAAGTGAAATAAATATCTCTATACGGAGTATAGTTGGCAGAGTGGTATTCAAGACCTGAGAGCTGCTATGAGGCAGGGTTGAGTTCTTGCCCTTCATTCCAGCTACTGCCGGATATGAAAGGAACTGGGGGTCCCCACTGGCTAATCCTTTAAGGTTTTCTATTTTCTATCAGCTACCAGAATAAGTTGGATCCTATGAAAGGGGACCAGCTATGATCATTTTCTATTATTTCAAGGGGACCAACTGCCTAACTCTGTCAATTATATCTAGGAATAGGTTGTTTCTGGCTCTTTTCTATTGTTAACACATGCTGGATTTTTTAATGCACTTTATTAATTGATTGTTAATAGTCTGGGATGTGTGCTTGTTACTTATTGGGAATTAATTTGTTTATATTTCTATAGTTCTGCCTTTGTGGAGACTCCTAAAGTTCTATAACTAGCCATAATTGACCAAGTCCTGTCCTGCATCGAACTCTCCTTACCACTCAGCTTGGATGCATGCCTCGTTATTCTTGTAAAGCTTACAAATAACTTTTAGGTAGCTCATAATAAAGCTAATAGACCATCAATGTATCACTATCAAATTGTATTGTAAGGACTGATTTTTCTATAATAAATTATTTTCCCCTCTTCCTTTTGAAAAAGTTGATTTCTCACTAGATAGACAAAAACAACTACATAGCTCAAGTGTTCTGACCTCACAATGAAACAGTTGTATTTTTATAGTAGCTGTATTGAAGTTTCTATATATATTCTGTCATAGTGATGGCAGCTAACCAAATATCTATAGGGCTGCTTATAGCGAAATAGTTGAGGTTGTTTGGATAAATTGCCATGATTAAAATACAGATAGTTATATTAATTTTTTTTAAAATAGAGGATTCAGGAAACAGAGGAATTCCCCCACCCAAACTGAATATGTCAAAGAGGGAAAAAAACTTGAAAAGATCTATATAGAGTTTATGAATTAGGCCTTTCCAGGAGATACAATGTGTTATTAAACTTATAGGAACATTGATTTTTGCCAGCATGGAACTGATATTTATAATTAGTCAGAGATACAGCAAATGTTATGGGGTTCTGAGATACTGGAGAACAGAGTTCTATGTGTGCATGATTCCAATTCCAATTCAATTCAAACCTTTATTGTCAGAGTACAACATGTGTACAATGAGATTGGCTGAGCCTCCCTTCGTACACCCCCCCCATCAGAATACAACGCACACAGAAGTGGGATTCACTTACCTTACCTACCGGTTCGCAAATGTGAGCTCATGTGCAGTAGTCGCGAATTATGTTCAGGCGGATGGGCGGAGCCTCCCGCAGTCATCATTACCGGTTCGCGCGATTCAGACAGAATCGGTTGAATTCCACCACTGAACTCACAGTGAAAGACAAAAAGAAAATCTCTAGCCCAGTGAATCCTACTAACAACCACTCAGTCCTATTGCACTATGTGAACTGATTGTACATCGCGCTGGCCCTCCAAATCAATCGTGCTATGTTGTTGTTGAGTTATTTTTCATTCAGGAGTCTGACAGCCCACGGATTATTCACTGTGCACCTCATATGTTGGCTTTCTGTCCTCTGTTGCAATAGAAAATTTTATCCTATCACTACTTCTCTGGGAAGCTTCACTTCAAGAAATAACGTAACTTGGGTTGTCTTTGGCTTTGTGCTGCTGTGGAATTATTTTTTTTAAAAAAAAAACCCTGCTCCAGGTTCTCCCAAATATAAACAGTGTTGGCAAAAGCCAAATGATACTAGATAGTCCTAGAATAGCTTTCTTCCTTTTGGCCATGTTCTCATTTACAATGATTTCCAAGAAATAGGACACATTTCTCACTTCCATTTCTGGGAAAAATGTAGAAGTGAATCTTGTTGTTGTTTAAAAAAAACCACTTTTACATTTAAATTAATTTTATGAAATGTTCTAAATCAGGGGTCTCCAGCCTTGGCAACTTTAAGACTTGTTAAAGTCTTACACCTATTTATTCAAGCGGGACTGGCTTAAAAGTTTTAAAAGTTTTATTAAATTTTTAATTTGGGGCTATTTATGAATTTTATGATCTTAAATTGTTTTAAATTTCGGCCATTTGTAATATGCTTGTTTTAGTTTTGTTTTAATGTGTATATTTTGGGCTTTTTAATATTTGGCTGTACACCGCCCTGAGTCCTTCGGGAGAAGGGCGGTATAAAAATCTAATAAAATAAAAATAAATAAAATTGTGGACTTCAATTCACAGAATTCCTCAGCCAGCAAAGCTGGCTGAGGAATTCTGGGAGTTGAAGTCCACAAGTTTTAAAGTTGCCAAGGTTGGAGACTCCTCTTCTAAATCTTTCCTTGAAGCGGTCAGAAACACTTCCATCTTTGGATGGAAACTCCTTTTCAAGAACATTGACATATTACATGGGTGACAGACTCAATCACGTCATGTGACGTATCACAATGTTTTTTGCTTTTTCGGAGCTGGGGTGAGTGTGGTCTGCGTGTGACGCATCTGGCCCTCAGGCCACCAGTTTGACACCCCTGATCTATTATTAAGGGAAAACAAGCAAATGACTGAATGAAAGAAATCCATTTTCATAATTTCATTAACTTTGCATTATAAGATTTAAGCTTGAAGGAAAGTATGTTTTCAACAGACTGGTCATATTTTGAAGCTACAAAGTTGATTTAAGTATTCAAGGTCTGGATGTTGATAGATTCATCTTGGATAGTTAAGAATCTTTGAAGGTCAGGTAATAAAATATCTAATATCTAAAATGTCTAATTAGGAAGGAATGAGAAGGAAAGTTTCATTTGTTAGAAGGATACATTGGAGGAATTATGAAGCAGATTTTTCTTTTAATGTTTCTGCCTGAATTTTAAATTGCACTCAGTTGATAGGAAATTTGTATTCAGGGATTTCTTAGAAGCTAATGTAATCTTTTTTCCAAAATAATTATTGCATCACAGCACAGCTTGATTGTATAAGGATATGGGGAGAAAATCCAAGAACTGTCTCATTACATTTTTAAATAATAGGTTGTAAGTCCTTGAACCTAGTTACATCATTATACCCCTCATCTTTCATATTCACAAGGTTATTGTTTTGAAAAGTTAAAATTTACAGGTGAATAAGTATCTCTATTACTTCAGATGCATTTCTACTTACCTTTACAGTTTCATTTTCACTTAAGTCACTTCATCATGGAGCTTTGCCTGAAGTCACAATTCCTTAAGTTGCTCAAACTGCTACATTTTCTCCCTTCTTGAGATCTTTACTTCTAATATCTATTAGTGATAGGAAAACTGATAGCAAGATGTCAAATAATAATTATGTTTTCCAGAACGATAGGCTTTTGCAGCAAAAAATAGTATACAGATTTTAGTCCCTTAAAATCAGGGGTGGGATCCTACCGGTATAACAACCGGTTCGCTGTGCACGCATGCACAGTTTGCAGAAAACTCACCTTCCACATTGCTGCCAGCAAGGAAAACAGCTGAGGTGCAGCAATCCACTCTGATGCGCCAATCAGCTTGGCTTCGGAAACGGAAATATAGGTGAGTATAACGCAAGGACAGGCGGGCAGGCCCACTTCAAAACTGGAGCGAACCGGTTTGCTCACAGCTGAAAGTCGGAGCTAATGATTTGCCCAAACCAGTTCGAACCGGTAGAATCCCACCACTGCTTACCTTTCTTGCAATAGTTCTACACTGCACTTTCCTTGTTAAAGTTTTTGTCCCAAAGCCCTGCCTCACTATGCATGTCTGTTTCTTTACCAAGGAAAAGAGGATTTCTTGATTTTGATTGTTTATGGGAATTAGGTGTAAATGGGATTCCACAACATTTCACTGGCATTTAAGAACATATGAATAGCTGTGCTGGATCAAGCCAAGGCTCACTTTGGTCCATCATTTTGTTAGCTGCCCTGGAGTGGGGAAAGAGATAGGTACCTACAAGGAAAAGGTTGAGATACACTTTTCTGCCATAATTGTTCCCTTTCATGTTTGGAGGCATACAAGAGCTGTGGTGGCGCAGTGGTTAGAATTGTGGTTAGTGATTGCCAACTGCCTGCAATTTGGCAGTTCAGATCTCACCAGGTTCAAGGTTGTCTCAGCCTTCCATCCTTCCGAGGTGGGTAAAATGAGGACCCAAATTGTTGGGGGCAATAGGCTGACTCTGTCAACCGCTTAGAGAGGATTGTAAAGCACAGTAAAGAGGCATATAAGCCTAAGTGCCATTGCTATTGTTACTGCAAAAGTAATTGTGGGAGATGACCAGGCTGAGCCTGAGAGAGGGGTCAGATGCGTCATCAATCATGAGTCCCATGAGATCTACATCCAGCCCACCATGAATTCCTTATTTACTTCCAAATTGCTTTAACCATTAGTAGTTTCAGATTCTTGTAGAGAGCTTAAGTTTGTAATAAATCTTTATACCCAATTTCCCTGGCATTTTTGACAGTAGCATTGAGACTTCAACACCTGTGGCCCTTGGTAGATATTTTTTCCATGAATATAAAAGCATCCAGCTAAATTAGAAGCCATCACCATGTCCTGTGATAATGAATTCTGCAGTTTTTAAAATTATGATTTATTTTTATACTGATTTTTAGAAATTAATACAATATGCATATTCTCTTGAAAATGAGAATGTTCATATCATATTTGTCTGCTGTTAGATCTTGGGGGCGGGGGTTGTTTTGAATATTTGTTTCAGGAAATCTTTCAACATATCATAAATCTTCAATGAGGCATTTTTTCCCCATCCTACCAAACTCTGTAGTTTGTATGTTTGGAAAACATAATTGTCACTATTCATAAAATTTGTTACTAAAAAAGTCCAGCTACCTCAAATTTTAATGACTTCCAAACTACCCATATTCCTGGGAAATACAAAAATTCACACGGCAAATAAATGGCAGCAAAGATAAACAGTCTCTGATGTCTTCTAACTGTTTTGCCACTAGCTATTGATTACTTGGGTTTTTGCAGACCAATACGGCATGTCCAATTTAGTCTTGTTTATTACAGCACAAATATGTTGTACTAAACATTTCTTCAGACAAGTTCATAGGATATTGCCATATTGCCTCCTCCTTTGATAAAATAGCCTGTAGCTGCTTTCAGTTGATCTAGTTTGGTTATGATCAAATCTTATAGTTAAATTTCCTGATCAAAAATATTTTTGTAGGAAGAAATTGATTTTCAGGGAAGAGAAAAGATGGAAAGACCCAAAAGCATTTACAGTGAAAGCTCTCTGGTTTGAGATACGCTGCATTGTATTTCAAAACAATCCTTCTGATTACATGAAGATAATTTTCCAAAGGGTGGGTGATTTCACACAGACATACTGCTTTTCTGTTTCTGTGAAGGTCTACCAGTCTCCCAGGATTCTGATTCAAATCTGCAGTAATTTAGTAATCTATACCAAATGTTTTACCCAGTTGTTGTTGTTGTTAGTTGCGAAGTTGTGTCCGGCCCATCGCAACCCCATGGACAATGTTCCTCAAGGCCTTCCTGTCTTCTACCATGCTCTGGAGTCCATTTAAGTTCATTCCTACTGCTTCGGTGACTCCATCCAGCCACCTCGTTCTCTGCTGTCCCTTTCTTCTTTTGTCCTCAATCTTTCCCAGCATTAGGCTCTACTCCAGTGAGTCCTTTCTTCTCATTAGGTGGCCAAAGTATTTGAGTTTCATCTTCAGGATCTGGCCTTCTAAAGAGCAGTCAGGGTTGATTTCCTCTAGGACTGACCGGTTTAATCACCTTGCAGTCCAAGGGACTTTCAGGAGTCTTCTCCAGCACCATGGTTCAAAGGCCTCAATTCTTCAGCGCTCAGCCTTTCTTATCGTCCAGCTTTCATTTTTACCCAGTGATATGAAATTTGTTCATAATTCTGTTGATCTTCTGGATTCAGTCTTGTCAAAAAAAGAGTGGTGTATAAATTGTCTAGATAAATAAACAATACAATTCTAAGAGTTACCAAGAATTGGAGAAAGTGATTGGTGACTGCTTTTCTTACCAATAGATAACAGTGAGTGGAAAGGGATCAGATAGGAGGGAATTCTACCATTTGCTGCCTTGAACCTATCTCTTACTAAATAATGTTAAAAGCTTTATTGCCTGGCCTTGTTGCTATGGTGGCAGCACAATTTTATGCTGCTATACTTTCCTTCCAACTCAAGGACAGGAGAACAGCGCATTAATGTGGCCGCGAGGAAGATCTTAATGGCAAGCTTTTGTACCTGAAACCTGAGTTGTAAATATATTGGAATTAGTTTTAACTAGCTGTTATGGTGCTGTATAAATGGATTCTTTGCTCATTTTTTAAAAAAAATACCCTTTGCACATTTATACTATTCATTGCATTAGCAATGAATCTGAACTACTTGCCTTGATTTTTATTGACTATTTACATTTTAAGCTTTATACAAATGCAGTAAAATACCATTATTTTACATCTCCCCAAGAGCATTTGCAACCTCATTTTCATAATGACTTTATAAGTACACATTCTCCTGAGCGGAAAGTATGACATGCATCTCTTCTTCTTAAACTCTGAGAAAAATCCATAAAGGATAATGGAATTCATTTGAATAGCCTAGTCCTGAGGAAACACCAAATAATCATTATTAATTAGAGCAGAAAACTGAAGATAGGTAGATAAATGGCCTATAAATACTGGTAATATTTTCCTATAGATTTACTTTTTGCCGCATTACACATAGAAACAATATCACATTGTTCAGAATCTTATTACTTTTGCTGTTCACAAGCTTCCCACTACCTTTTTAATATTATTTTAGTGACGACTGGAATGGTAATATGTACTCCATAGAACGCAATACTAAGATGCATCTTCCAAAAAACATTTGTAGATACATGTTCATCTCTATCTTTAAAAAAAGAAACAAACAAAAATCCTTAAAGGACCTATAATAATAACTGAGGCAGCATGTTTGACCCAGCTTGAACTGAGATTGGAGATAACAGATAAGGAGACTGAGTTAACATCAACAATTTCCTAGGTTGTTGTTTATTAACCTTTTAACAAAATGAACAACAGTTCGTGGTTCATGATCTGTTTGGAGAAGACACATTTGCTGCAGTTGAGCTGGACTAACCCTTGAGATTAAGAATAATTTAACTCTTGAGATCACCGACATTTCGCCCTATGGGCTGAGCAATTTCATGCATACATTCTTATCATTGTTTCCCCATTGCCTTATTGCCATGCACTCAAAAGCCCGATTGGCTTATTATCAGGGGATGTCTTATTTTGGGGGAAACAGGATATGTATGGATGTATGTATGCTTGTATGTTGGACTGGATGTTCTATGTTTATTTTGTTTTAGTTTTACTACCAGCATAGCAGAGCTGGGAACTAATTCTGTTTTGGAGTTCATTACTTATCAGGCATAAACAGTTATTAATAAGCTGGGTTTGCTACAGAACTTTAGAAAAGGCCATTCTGAAACTGTCATATTCAATAAGCACTTGGTATTTTCTAATAGGCTCATCAGGGCCAAACAGATGAGAAGAGGAACAAGATACCGTGTTAACAAAGATATGTAGGCCCGTACATTAACCTAGCAGCTGGCAAAATTGTCAGGCCTAATATAGCCCAAGAAAAAGGTCTTTGGGTGAGAACTTCCATTCACCAGGAAGTGATGCGTTCAGTTCAGCCACAGAATTGGGCACAGAAAAGGCATTGATATATCTGTTATCCAGGCAGTGCCCCAAAGACTCCATTTTAAGAATAAATCAACATACTATCACTTTATTAAATTAAGATGATGGTATGGCAGCTTCAATTTTTTTTTTCCCCAAACAGGTTCTTTTTCATACTGCTTTATGACCTCTGCACTGATATAGAAATGCTTTACTGGTTTCCTGAAACAAGCAATGTATTTATTTCTTTTGACTCTCTATTACTCTTTTTGCATCTATGCTATTATTTGAATAAATTGGATGCGGCCTACAGTGGCTAAAACAACTGAGATGGTTTATGAATGGGACAAACTGTTATCCTCTTAAATAAGAAGTAAAACAAATAAAACCAGATTGTATAACTGCAGCTTTATTTCACATTTTCAACTAGAGCAGATGCAAAATAAAAATCAAGGTATTTTAATGATTTAGAGGAGAGGTAGTTGAACCAAAATGGCAAACTACCTGCCTAGTTGTAACCATGATTTATTTTTAGTTTCTTATATCTTTGATCTGTAACCAATTTCAATTGTTAACTTTCTGGTTAATCAGATGCATAGAATAGTCATCTTCTGCGGTTGCTCATCTAAAAGTTTCTACTGCATTGTCTCTATGATGGGCTAGACTAGCATGTGAAAAAGGCTAAAAATCACCTTACCTTCATACCTAACTCAGTTTTCTGAATCTTTTTATAGAATTGACTGGCTAGCAATGTATTCTCTACATTGTGTCCTCTTACTTGACTAATATTATCTAATATATACAATAAACTGAATATCCACAAGATGTTAAGATACAGCTAATACAAGTGGCAACATCATTTCTGCTTTTGAGTCCATTAAGTTAGCTAGGGTGATCTTGTCTGTATGGGTATAACTAGGACCCATTGCACATATAAATATATCTTCCCTGATATACTGATTCAGAAGTAGGTATAGTTTAATTAATCTTTTTATTGTAGCAATGTAGAAATGCTTATACCATTAACTGTGAGGGAATAATATAATGAGCCAATCCTATTTGTCACATAGCCTCAAAATCTTTCTGATGAGAGTCATACATAATTGCCACCTGTGTGTTATTAAAAATACAAACAATATATGTTTTTGCTTATAAGCTCCTGGACTTGTAGTTTTTAATAAGGTGACCAATTGTCCTCCTTTAGGGAGGACAGTCCTTCTTTGGTAAGTTCTGTCCTCTCTTGAAAAGTGTCCTCCTACCTGTCCTCCTTTTCGATATTTGAAGACTAATCTGTAAATCTCCGTATTCGATCGATGCCGATCCGATCCGTTGCGTGTGATGTGAGGTATTTGTATTTGACATGACGATTCGTCAAGGCTCGGTACAGTGCGGCGAGATGAGATTATGAGACGCATGCACTCCGCACAGGAGAATTGTTTTGAGTGAGTGTGCTGCGTGCAAAAGTGCGCTGCACACAAGTGGCTTTGTTTACTTCTTACTGAAACACAACATGGCACACACGCACGCATTACACTCACTTCTTTCTCAGTGAATATTCAAACATACACAGGTGAGCACAATAATTCACATTTTATTGATTCATTATCTATTTAATAATTTCCAAATATGTATACTTTTATTTACAAGTTTATTTATTCAATGGAAAAGTACTCATTTAAATAATAATTAATAGGCATGTAAGCATAATTACAATATAAAATGTTATTGTTACAAATCATTTATCATATTATATATGTATTCTGTATTATTGTTGCAATGAATAAAATGTTTCTTTTATTTATGATATTTTTTTCTTCAACTTATTTGTGTCCTCCTTCTCATTGTAAAAAAGTTGGTCACCTTATTTTTAATGAATCTATGAAAGGCGCAAATAAAAGTCCATCTGCTAATTGTTCTAAAGCAAGGCAATTCAGAACTATGCCAATGTCTGTATTATTTATAGCTCCTCAGCTGTGTTTGCCTGCAGATTGAACTTCAAAGTAGCCAAACACAATTTAGTTTGTTCTGTAAACCCAATAATTATCATTCCTATACTTTTCTAAATATTATGCAAACAAAGGAAATTGTGATGTGTAAACAGGGGTTAAAATAACCATGGGGAAACATATTGTGGAAATTCTAGACTGATTAAATTGTAGTGTGAAGGCAAATATTAAATGGTATTGTCTTTACTTTGGCATTAGAAGGTATAGGTTGCTTGAAGATTAAACAAATATTCTTCCTAATGCTAAATAATTGTCTATGCTAATTGCAATAAATGAAGTTGGTTTTAGTCTTGCACTCTTTTATTACACAAGCAAATTGGATGTTATTTGGAAAGCAAATTCTAAGGACATGTCTGTCTTGCTGTTTGCTCTTGCTTGTTCTAGATCTCTTCACATCCCTCCTTTTTTCCTTTTTTCCATTTTGGCCTCATAAGGACCTTTAGCATATAATACACAGCAGGCAATTTTCAGGAAATATATGTATCTCTTTTACTGACCTAGTAATTCCATGCATCGGTGTGGAGTTGGGGCAACTGAATGGAACTGAGAGGTTACTGGCTGGATGCCTTTCCTGATGCCTACGTGGAGTTCACAGCAGACAATTACTCATTGCCCATAGGGAAAAATCTCTGTCTCTACCCAGGATTGAATTCATAGCCTCCTGAATGTGAGGTGAAAGCTCTAGAAAACTCTACACATGTTTTGATATACTGTATATTATATAGATGAAAATAATGAAAGTTGAAATTTTATCGGGGCTATTTTTTCCTGTAATTGCCCCCTGCTTTAAAGAGAGAAAGGGAAATAGCTCATGGAAATTGTTCTAACAAGGTATCAAATCTTTCAATTGTGAAGGGAATCATGCTTTTTGCAAGAAAGATTCAAATATGCATTTAGCTGGCTTGTTTTCAAAATGTTTCCCCAAAGCATTTATTGGATTTTTTAAAACATTCACCAGTACTCTTTAAGCTACTTAACAAGTCCAGAAATACACACTCCATATTTGCTTATATATAAGTCTTATATATTGATTTTTTTGGAAACTCTTGCTGTGCTGCAGAAATAGGCAAACAAAAGCAATAGGAAAGAGTAGAATAGTTCATTTCTATTTTGAGAAACAATCAAGATTTTCTGACGGAGGAATCAAAATGGCAAAGTTCCAGATGATTATTTTCAGCACTGCTATAAATACCTTGCTAAAAACAAAACAATAAAAACAACAAAATCAGCCATCCTTCTTTGTGTAGCAGTGAAGAAATACATTTCTCTAAGATCCTGTAAGTTTCTTTCTTTTTTTTCCCCTGCAGCAAACTAGCATACCTACCATTTTGTATTCTTCATTCTGCTTCTGACATGTGGAGGAAGAGCACTACATTGGGTAGTGGAGGTCAGCCATGTTTTTCCTGAATACGGTTTTTTCCTCCAAAAAATGAAGTCAAGATCTGGTAGTGGCAAGAGATGCTGAGAGCATGAATGCAGAGAATATAAACATGCACTTAGGACTAGCTTGAGAAGAGAAAAGAAAAGCTTCATTACACCGGGAAAAGCAGACAAAGAGTGCTGTTGGGAAAGGATTAAATTCTGCATCATCCTCAAGCTTATTCAGTGACTGTCAAATAGCAGCTGTTCCAGAATTTCAAGAAAGAATTAAGTCCTAGATGTGTTGCCCAATCTCAGGGAAGCTTCAGCCTAATTTATACCTGTCCTGAGGTGCTTGGCACTTGCCGTGATATATTGTAATTGTAGGAACTGAAGCTGGCAAGGTGGCAATCGGAGCTGTTCGTATCAGGAAAAAAATATATCTGTTATATAAATATAGAACTCCCAACTGATGAAAGGACAACAGAATTTAGTTGATCCAAAAGGTGGAAAGAAAACAGTAAATATTAATATCAACCCTGGAACTGGAATGCAGTGGCTCATGTGGTTAGGATGCTGGTTTGATAATCAGTGGGCCCCTGTTCAAGACGCGAGTGCTGTTGCATGACAGGGGTGAGCTCCCATCTTTCTCTCCAGTTCCTGCCAACCCAGAAGTTCGAAAGTTGGCAATCATGAGTAGATCGATGGGTGCCACTTTGGTGGGCAACAAGGGGGATGTGAAAGGAGCCCCAAATTTGGTGTTCCCTGGGCAATTATGATATCACCGGCTAATCCTTCAATTCAGAAGCGCCTCGGTGCTTCCAAGAGAGTGAGCGAACCCTGGAACCGATATATGTGGCTTGATTTTTCTGTTCTGTATCAGTCAAATCTTCAGCATACAGTATGTGTATTTTCTATGTTACGTATAACAAAGCAACTTTCTTATTAGTATTGAGTCCTTGAAGCATCCGCAATTACCTAGTTTTGAAAGTGTTGAATCTGTGGAAGAATAAATATTTATAGCTATGCCTATCCTAAAGTCTGACAGTCATTCCCATGGGATGTTGTTACTGTACCATATTAAGCCAAACAAAGCACATTAAGTTTACCATTGACGATGTATTATTACTGTATGTTCTAAAACAGAAAGAGATGCCATTGCAGCCACTTTCACTGTTTTTTCCCTACCAATATAGAAATTAGACATTGGTAATTGAAACAACTTACTGCCTCTTAGCTCTCAGAACAATTTCTTACCTATCACTGTGGGTTTACTATTTCATACAAAGGCTGAAATATCCAAGGCTGAAAATTATACTACTGAATAACTTTTATCAAAAATACCAAAGAGCCATTTATTTCATCCCAAGTGGTTCTTCAGACGTTTGGGAGGGATCTCCAAGATGGATTTTTCCAGTTTCAGAACACTGAATATTGTTTCAGGATCTCTTTTTCTCTTTCTTCTTCTTCTTCTTCTCCTCCTCCTCTCCCTCCCTCCCTCCCTCCCTCCCTGTTAAGTCTGGGCAATGAGGAGGCAGGAGACAGTCATTGGTGACAACAGCTCTTAAGTTTATTGTGAGAACCCAGCAAAGAAATAGCAGAACAGTCCTCTTTATATAGCATTTGGGCTGAGGCACCAGCCAATCAGAAACATGCTTTTTCCCCGTCCAAAATTCCCCCCAATAATTCAAAATATATTACACTCCCCTCTCACTTTCTCTCTTTTTTTCTTTTTCTTCCTCTGTCCTCATCCACCTAAACATAGTGTGGGATATGGACAAAACTAATTTTAATTTTATTTATATTTAATTAAAATTATATGTAGGTATATTAGCGTTATACAGTTTTCTAATAAAGTACAGTAAGTGGCCCAAAATTGTGGAAACCTTTTGGGAAAAATTGATTTTAACATAACATAACATCAGAGTTGGAAGGGACCTTGGAGGCCTTCTAGTCCAACCCCCTGCCCAGGCAGGAAACCCTACACCATCGCAGTCAGATGGTTATCCAACATTTTCTTAAAAATTTCCAGTTTTGGAGCATTCACAACTTCTGAATGCTAAAACTAGCTAATTTTCTAAAACTAGCTAATAACACCACTTTTTTTTTTGAGTAGTACTATAAAATTATATATCAATGGAAAGATAATTGAATCAAGAATGTAATGCAAAAACTTTTATGAAGGATCTGCTGTTAGAATAGCAGTTACAGTATAAAGAAGAAAAGTAGAAACACGTAGAAAAAAAATGAGATATACAAAAATTATCACCATAGAAAAAATGAGATATACAAAAATTATCACCATGTCAGTTAATACTTAGTTGGGTAACCTTTAGCATGAATTATGACCTTACAACATCTTCCCATGGAGTGAATCAAGTCTTTTAGTTCTGCAGCTGTTATAATATGAAATCAAGATTGAATGATTGCTTCTAACTGGGTTTTATTGCTGGGTCATTTCTGAGTAACAAGTTTCTCTAAGTGGCTTCATAGATTTTCAATTGGGTTAAGGTCTGGGCTATTCCCAGGCCATTCCAGCAATGGAATAGGATTATCTTGAAACTCCCCCATCCCCCCCAAAAAGTGTGTTATTCACCATCAAACCTCAAAAATACACTTTTCCCAAAAAGGTTTCCACAATTTTGGCCACTACTGCATGTGGGATTCTTTTCACTGGAGATGTCCAGGTGAAATCTAGACCAGGGGTCTCCAATCTTGGTCCCTTTAAGACTTGTGGACTTCAACTTCCAGAGTTCCTCAGCCAGCTTTGTTGGCTGAGGGACTCTGAGAGTTAAAGTTCACATGTCTTAAAGGGACCAAGGTTGGAGACCCCTGGTCTAAACAGTCATGTTTAGTCATGTTGGGATATTTTAATCTGGATACCTGTATCCAGTAAACTTTGGATTCATTAGTATAAATTTATAGAGGAGATGGCTGAACACAATACTTTTCAGAGTCATATACAGCCCTGTACAGAAAATTCAAATGCCTCATTTGTGCCCTGTTTTCTTTTGGTCTCTTGGCCATCTGTAATTCTTCAACATGATTTTTTTCCCCAATTCCATTTTAAAATCATATACAGTAATATCAGTGGCCAGTCTAGCAAAATGTTGAAATTCCTAAAACAATTACAGCCAGAAATACATCCCATGGTCCAAAATCATGTGCCGGTTTCTGAAAGGAAGTTAAATCCCTGTTCATGTCTTTTTCTGCCACACCCACAGACCACAGCTCAAATGGGACTGGGTTTTCTGCTTAATGTTCCCAGTATTTAATGTATTACAGACAAAGGGAGATTTTGTAAAAGAGAACAAAACATGAACCTTGAGTATTAAAAGAGTTTATTTTCTTTTTATTGTTCCTTTATTTTTTTTTAAAGATACTGTGATGGTCTGTGTCGGATGCAGTTAAGCTGCATGTCCTATAAACTTCATTTATGTTTTTCTTATCGATTGCCTTTTTCTCGAGTAATTTGTATTTTTAATGGCTCAGTGTAGTTTTTCTTTTTTTTTTTAATTTCAACCGCCATGCTCCAGTTCATTTCGAGAGGCCTATTCCTTTGTTGCTTTCTCTTTCCTTCACAGTGATTAATTCTTGAAGGAAGCAGCTGTGAATGGTAAATTGGCAATACAGAGTGACTCTGGGGTTATGGTACTTGGAGAGATTTTCGAAGAGGGAAATAACAGGTGTCTTGTGTCATCACAGGTTTAGAAAAATTTCCAGTGCCAGGAAAGGTGCCTTCCCCCTCTTCTCCCCTGCCTTTTTCTGTCTTCTAAAACAACAATTATTAAGCATAATTGTTCTGTTACTAGCTTCAAATTAGCTTGGATTTTAAATAGATACATTGATTTGTCTTTTAGAATATCATTCAAAAGATTGGAATGCATATGATTAGTTAGTTCATTTATATCTATGTTTTCATCAGTTAATGGAGTCCAAGTGCCTCATAGTGATTATCTCTTTATCACTACCTACCTATTTACCTACCTACCACCTATGGTTAGAATGCAATACATCAGCAGAGGTGGGTTTCAGCAGGTTCTGACCAGTTCTGGAGAACCAGTAGCTGAAATTTTGAGTAGTTCGGAGAACCGGTAATAAAAATCCTGACTGGCCCCACTCCTATCTATTTTCTGCCTCCCGAGTTCCAGCTGATTGGGAGGAAATGGGGATTTTGCAGTATCCTTCCCCTGGAAATGGGTGGGAATGGACATTTTACAGTATCCTTCCCCTGCCACGCCCACCAAGCCATGCCACGCCACCTAGCCGTAGGCCGTACGGGTCTGGATGGGGAGAAACAGGCTCAAGCTCAATCCCGCCAAGACAGAGTGGCTGTGGATGCCGGCATCCCGGTACAGTCAGCTAAATCCGTGGCTGACCATCGGCTGACCATCGGTGGCGAGTCAGTGGCCCCGATGGAGAGGGTTCGCAACTTAGGCGTCCTCCTGGATGAACGGCTGTCTCTAGAAGATCATTTGACGGCCGTCTCCAGGAGAGCGTTTTACCAGGTTCGCCTGGTACGCCAGTTGCGCCCCTTTCTGGACCGGGATGCCCTATGCACGGTCACCCACGCACTCGTGACGTCTCGCCTGGATTACTGCAATGCTCTCTACATGGGGCTCCCCTTGAAGGGCATCCGGAGGCTACAGTTAGTCCAGAATGCGGCTGCGCGGGTGATAGACGGAGCCCCTCGTGGCTCCCGCATGACACCCATCCTGCGCAGACTGCACTGGCTACCTGTGGCCTTCCGGGTGCGCTTCAAGGTTCTGGTAACCACCTTTAAAGCGCTCCATGGCATTGGGCCGGGTTATTTACGGGACCGCCTACTGCTACCGAATACCTCTCACCGACCCGTGCGCTCTCATAGAGAGGGTCTCCTCAGGGTGCCGTCAGCGAGGCAATGTCGTCTGGCGACGCCCAGGGGAAGGGCCTTCTCTGTGGGGGCTCCCACCCTCTGGAACGAACTACCCCCCGGACTTCGTCAGCTTTCGGACCTTCGGACCTTCCGCCGCGGGCTTAAAACATACCTATTTAATTGTGCAGGACTGAGCTAGATTTTAAATTTATGGGTTTTAATTGGGTTTTGTTTTTATATTTTAATAACGGGCTTTAGAATAAGTTTTTTAATTGTTTTATATTGTATTTATGTATTATGTATTTTTAAGTGCCTGTAAACCGCCCTGAGTCCTTCGGGAGATAGGGCGGTATATAAATATGATTAATAAATAAATAAATAAATAAATAGCCATGCCATGCCACCAAGCCACACCCACAGGACCGGTAGTAAAAAAATTTGAAACCCACCACTGTACTGCATGCTATATCTGCTGAATGCCGGCTACTAGCAGTTTGGCAGTTTGAGTCTCCTCGGCTCAAGGTTGACTAAATAAGACCATTTAATATTTATCAGGTGCCTTCAGGCTTTTAGATTAGATTAGATTAGATTAGATTAGATTAGATTAAGATTAAGTAAGACTTTAAATAGAATATCAATAATGTGGATATGTGGATAATGTGGATAATGTGGATCCACAATAATGTGGATATCTAGCACGCATATATGTATGTAATGTGTATGTTTATAGAAATACATGCATCTGCGTTTAAAGCCAGTTTGGTGTAGTGGTTAAGGGGTTGAGACATTGAGTTCTAGATCTGCCTTGGGCATGAAAGCCAGCTGGGTGATTAGTCTAGTCACTGTTTCTTAGTTCACTCTACCTCACAAACTTGTTTTTTGGGGGGAAATAGGAACAATAATATCAGGAATGTTTGCTGGCTTGAGTTGTATATGAAAAAGCTAGGATTAAAGATGTCTGTCCATCCATCATCTATCTGTCTGTCTGTCTGTCTATTATCTATCTATCTATCTATCTATCTATCTATCTATCTATCTATCTATCTATCTATCTATCTATCTATCTGCAATATCTATCTATCTATCTATCTATCTATCTATCTATCTATCTATCTATCTATCTATCTATCCATTCATCCATCCATCCAGTGGTGGAATTCAAGTGATTTAACAACCAGTTCTCTGCCCTAATGATTTCTTCCAACAACCAGTTTGCCAAATTGCTCAGAAAGTTAACAACCGGTTCTCCCGAAGTGGTACGAACTGGCTGAATCCCACCACTATATGTATGTATGTATGTATGTATGTATGTATGTATGTATGTATGCATGCATGTATGTATCTGTCTGTCTGTCTGTCTGTCTGTCTGCAATATCTATCTATCTATCTATCTATCTATCTATCTATCTATCTATCTATCTATCTATCTATCTATCTATCTATCTATGCCATATAACAAGGTTTAAAATCTCTCCCTTAGTTGCTTTCATAGTATTTGTCATTTGTTGTTGAATGAATATCTCCTGGAAAAGGAATAGCAGAAGAGGACTTTGATCGTCTTTCCCCTGTTTGTGTAGAATCATTTTTCTGCATTCTTGGGTTTTGTTTAAATAAGATAGTAATCGATGTTCGTGGTACTTGGTATAAAGGGAAAAAATTGCTTTTCACTTCCAGTAGTTGCTGTTATCTAAATGTTGAACATTCTTCAGTGAGCATAAAAGAATAAGAGATACTATTCATAATGCAGTTAGATCTTCATAACTGAGCCGAAGATATTTTTTTCTCCATTCTTAGAATAGAATAGAATAGAATAGAATAGAATAGAATAGAATAGAATAGAATAGAATAGAATAGAATTTTAGTGGCCAAGTGTGATTGGACACACAAGGAATTTGTCTTTGGTGCATATGCTCTCAGTGTACATAAAGGAAAAGATACCTTCATCAAGGTACAACACTTACAACACTTAATGATAGTCATAGGGTACAAATTTAACTCTTAATAATAAAACACTTAATGATAGTCATAGGCTACAGTTGAGCAATCAGGAAACAATAAACAAGTAAAAGATACAGATCAGGAAGTTAGCCCAGGGGTCTGCAAACTTGGCTCTTTTAAGACTTGTGGACTTCAACTCCCAGAGTTCTGGGAGTTGAAGTCCACAAGTCTTAAAAGAGCCAAGTTTGCAGACCCCTGGGTTAGCCAGATTTTTACAAAACTTCAGTGGTAGTGAAGTAGTACTCTCAGAAAGAGGATATCTTATCCAGGCCTGAAACATTTCTATGGAGATAGCATGATCCTATTGACTTCTCAGAACATTAGCAAAGGCTGTTATGAAATCATCCAAGCCAAAAGCTCCAGGAAACAACATAGTGGTTAAAGAGAATTTACTATGTAAGCATTCAATAACACCTAGCTTTTTGTTATGTTGTGTACTTATTTTATTTCAGCCCGTCTCTTCAATAGGTATCTTGATAGACTTTGATTTTCCACCTCCTACATTCATTTTGTATTGACAAACCCTGTTTTCTGGATTATAATAAATTAAGTTCTTGTACCTAGTTAGCAGTTTGCATTCCTGATTCAGCCAGAAAATAATTATTTTAACCTCTCATACTTTAAAAATCTCATAAACTCAGGTCAATATAGAATTTGTTTTGTGCTCTTTGGAAGGTCTACTTGATCATCTACAAACCCAGGCCTCAAGTAGACCCTCCAATGAGCACAAAAGTAAACCTTCCAAAGAGCACAAAATAAAATCTGTATGGAGCTCCTTTACAATTTTTAATCTGATAAAGAACGTCTCTAGGTTCAGGATTGAAGAAACTTGTCTGTTCCATTTTCTGTTATCACAGCTTGAGGTAGTCCGGGATTTGTCTCTTGTTTCTTTCTGTCCTCTTGTTACAATCAAAACATATTATGAAAAAGCCTTATCCACTCGTACCAGGGCAAAGGTGGGGTTCTGATCTGAGGATCAGCTATGGTCCTCTCCATTTCTATTGCTGAAAGGATCTAGTCCAGTGATGGCTAACCTTTTTGCAATCACGTGCCAGGATGGAGGGGGGTGGGGGTAAGGTTCATGCACACACATGCCCACACCCATAATTCTATGCGCCCCGCCCTGTGCATGTGCATGCAACTGCCCTCCCCTCCCCACCGCTCCTGGCACACAATGGCTCGGTAGGCCCGTTTTTCTTTCTCACCTGGCTCCAAGTCCTCTCTATGCATCTGGGAAGGGCGAAAATAGCCTTCTCCACTCCCTCGGAGGCCCTCCCTAGGCCCGAAATGGCCCGTTTCCCAACTTCCAGTTGGTCAGGACACTTCCTGTCCAACCGGAAGTTGGAAAACAGGCCGTTTTGGGCCTCCAGAGGGCCTGGGGAAGACTATTTTCGCCCTCCCTAGATGCATAGAGAGGATCTGGAGCCAGGTGAGAAAGAAAAACGGGCCTTCCCCACCCCCTGCAAGCCCTCTGGAGGCAGGAAACAGCCTGTTTCCCTACTTCTGGTGGGCCCAGAAGCCCCGAAAATCAACTGGCTGGCATGTGCATGCCCACTGGAACTGAGCCACGTGCCCACTGATATGGCTACGCGTGCCACCTGTGGCACGCGTGCCATAGCTTCACCATCATGGATCTAGTCACTTTGGATTTAGCAGTAGGATCCATTACAAAGAGCTGTCCATCTCCCGTATGTACTGTGGTTCTGGCTTCTTGAATTGTAACATACCTGCTAATAGTCTCATATATCATGTGATCATGCGTTTGACAGGTCTCCTGCTCTTCTAGGGTGCCATCCTTCACTGCAAGCTAGCAGCACTGATTAATCAATGAAATCTCACCTTTACCTGCACTTTGTCACAGGTTTTTTTTTGTAAGTTCTCAAGGTTTGATGGAATGTACAGTACAAAACGCCCATTGATGCATTTCCCCCCTCTCTAATTAAAGCAAGCAGAATTGCTTTCACTTTCAACCAAACTTTGCAAGTATAACTTACAACTTAGTTAATTGCATTCCATTGTCCTCTCCCTCCTCTTTGTGCCTTGCTAATAATATAGTAGTTTGACTTTTTACATTGTCTGGCAGAGGGAGAAAAAGTTCTTCTGTCTTATTACCAAATGTAGTAGTGTAAGTTCTCTCCCTCCCTCCCTTCCCTCCCCCCACTCTCTCCATATTAGCTTAAAATAGAAAGAAAGCAGGGTTTGGGATTTTAAAATACAAAAGCAGAAGTTTATTTTGCTTTTCTATTTTAAAACCCCAAACCCTGCTTTCCCCCCCTATTTTAGAGACAGATACTTATAGGCTTGATTTTCATAATGTACTCTGCTGCCATTGTTTATTGATCATGAATTTCAACTTGTAATGTCTTGGGACCCGGGTACTTATGAGACCGCCTGCTGTTATCTTATGCCTCCCACCGACCCATACGCTCCCACAGAGAGGGTCTTCTCAGGGTGCCGTCCGCCAAACAATGTCGGCTGGCGGCCCCCAGGAGTAGGGCCTTCTCTGTTGGAGCCCCGACGCTCTGGAATGAACTTCCCCCCGGCTTACGCCAAGTACCTGATCTTCGGACCTTTCGCCATGAGCTGAAAACACATCTATTTATCCAAGCGGGACTGGCATAATATTGTTATTAATTTTAAATTGGGTTTTTATTGCCTTAGGGTTTTTAACTTTTTAAAATTTTAATATTGGCCTTTTGCAATTTGCTTAGTTTTAAATTTTGGTTTTAAATTGTATGTATATCAACTTTTTATCTCTGGCTGTACACCGCCCTGAGTCCTTCGGGAGAAGGGCGGTATAAAAATTTAATAAATAATAATAATAATAATTGCCACATTGGCTTTGAGAGTATTCAGTAGAGACAATGTTACATAAATTTTGATTTTTTTTTTATTTATGCCCATTGTCAATTTCTTTTTGTTTTCTGCTAAATAAAAAGGACATAAAAAGATAAGTGGAACGACTTGCCTTCAGAAGTTGTGAATGCTCCAACACTGGAAATTTTTAAGAAAATGTTGGATAACCATCTGACTGAGATGGTGTAGGGTTTCCTGCCTGGGCAGGGGGTTGGACTAGAAAGCCTCCAAGGTCCCTTCCAACTCTGTTGTTATGTTATGTTATGTTAAGATATCTTTGTCATTCCATTTTTTTTTTTTTATGGTCAAAGATTCACCATCAACAATACTACTTTTGTTTGGTGTGTTTTTTTTAGGGGAAAAAGATGGACAAATGCAGAAGTTTTCATGCTTAGAGAGCAAAAGTCATATAATTTGAAGTACAGTACACATTTTTGTGCTTTTGAGTTAGTGTTGACTTATGGTGGCTTGTTGGAACTAGTCCCTCCCTACCGTTTTCTGGCTAAGTTTTCAGAAGTGGTTTGCCATTGCCTTCTTCCTAGGGCTGAGAGGGAATGACAGGCCCAAGATGACTTGACTGGCTTTATGCCTAAGGAAGAACTAGAACTAACAATGTCCCATTTTCTTGTCTGATACTTTAACCAACTACATCAAACTGGCTCTCATAGTATGCTTTATACTGCTACCATGTTTTCTCAAAAATAAGACATTCCTGAAAATAAGCCCTCCCTGAAAAGTTGTAAATGCATGCGCAGCCAGTCCCCGCCATTTTCTCTGGTTAGAATTAGGGAGACAGAGCTGGAAATCAGCTAAGATGGCAAGAAGAGCCCCGCCTTGCTCCATGTGCCCCAAAATAAGGGCAAGGGCTTATTTCAGGGTTCAAAAAAATATAAGACAGGGTCTTATTTTCGGGGAAACACAGTATAAGATAGCCTTTAATCATTTCACCAGGCTCACAAGCTCTTCAAAAACCAAGGTATGAGTAAATTAATGATAACAGCCAGTTGAAGATGCTTTGAATATGGGTTGAGAAATGCTTCTACATTGAGAAATGTATTATGGCTTTGTAACTATTCTTAGGAGAGTAGGTTGAACAAAAAACTTTAAAGAAATAGTTAAAAGCCTTAAACCAGTGACGGCTAACCTTTTCAGACTGAATGCCCAAAGTGCATGTGCACCAGAACCCCCAAAATCCAATGTGCGCACAGCCACATGTATGTGTTGCATTTCCCATGCATGCGCGCGCACAGTCTGCATGCACTCTGCCCCTGAGCAAGCATGTGCAGCCTCCCTGCAGGCACCCTGCCCCTGTGCATGTGCCCCCTGCATACGCCCTGCCCCCCCATGCATGCATGGCAGAGACCTGAAGACCAGCTGGCCGGCGGGAGGTGTATGCGCATGTGCGGCAAAACTGAACTGGAACGATGACTCGTGTGCCCACAGAGGACACTGTGTGCCATCTCTGGCACGCGTGCCATAGGTTCACCATCACAGCCTTAAACCATCTCATAGTAAAATAACTATGCTTGTAATACCTCCTATCACAATCATAGGGGATCATTCTGAGCCTCTTTTCCTGTTTACTATCCAGCTGCGGACTATGCTGTTTCTTATCTGACCATTCCCTGCATAGCATCTTTTTGCACTGTCTCCCAAGGTCTTTCCCATATACTATTACTCATCCTGATAGATCATGTGACCGCACCTTTTGGGTGCGGTTCCAGTAATTCCAGTTGCTATTAATAGGCCAAGACCATAAAGTTTTTAGCCAGGACATCACCCCTCTCCTCCCCTAATGTGCTGCCTTCTAATTCAACTCTTCCCAGCTGCTTAATCTCCCTCCCCTTTCTCTGTCCTCCTGGGAATTTATTATTTATTTATTTATTTATTTATTATTTATTAATCACATTTATATACCGCCCTATCTCTCGAGGGACTCAGGGCGGTTCACAGGCAAGTAAAAGACATATAAATACACACTAAAACCACATTTAAAAAACTTATTCTACAAAGCCGAATTAAAAAGCAATATAAATAATAAAAACCCATTTAAAACCAATATAAATTTAAAAACTAATCCAGTCCCAAGTAAATGAATAAGTGTGTTTTAAGCTCATGACGAAAGGTTCGGAGGTCCGGAAGTTGACGGAGTCCTGGGGAAGTTCGTTCCAGAGGTGGGAGCCCCCACAGAGAAGGCCCTTCCCCTGGGTGTCGCCAGACGGCACTGCCTAGCTGACGGCACCCTGAGGAGTCCCTCTCTGTGAGAGCGCACGGGTCGGTGAGAGGTATTCGGTAGCAGTAGGCGGTCCCATAAATAGCCCGGCCCTATGCCATGGAGCGCTTTAAAGATGGTCACCAAAACCTTGAAGCGCACCCGGAAGGCCACAGGTAGCCAGTGCAGTCTGCGCAGGATAGGTGTCACACGGGAGCCACGAGGGGCTCCCTCTATCACCCGCGCAGCCGCATTCTGGACTAACTGAAGCCTCCGGATGCCCCTCAAGGGGAGCTCCATGTAGAGAGCATTGCAGTAATCCAGACGAGACGTCACGAGGGCGTGAGTGACCGTGCATAAGGCATCCCGGTCTAGAAAGGGGCGCAACTTGGCGCACCAGGCGAACCTGGTGGAAAGCTCTCCTGGAGACGGCCGCCAAATGATCTTCAAAAGACAGCCGTTCATCCAGGAGGACGCCTAAGTTGCGCACCCTCTCCATCGGGGCCAATGACTCGCCCCCAACAGTCAGCCGTGGACTCAGCTGACTGTACCGGGATGCCGGCATCCACAGCCACTCTGTCTTGGAGGGATTGAGCTTGAGCCTGTTTCTCCCCATCCAGACTCGTACGGCTTCCAAACACCGGGACAGCACTTCGATAGCTTCGTTGGGGTGGCCCGGTGTGGAAAAGTACAGCTGGGTGTCATCAGCGTACAGCTGGTACCTCACACCGAAGCCACTGATGATCTCACCCAGCGGCTTCATATAGATGTTGAACAGAAGGGGCGAGAGAATCGACCCCTGCGGCACCCCACAAGTGAGGCGCCTCGGGGCCGACCTCTGCCCCCCTGTCAACACCGTCTGCGACTGGTCGGAGAGATAGGAGGAGAACCACCGATAAACGATAAAATATATATTATTTTGGGAGGAAAATAAAACCTAACAGTGATATCCTGTATATTTAACAAAGTATATATTATATGTAAGCCCGAAGCAAAATATTCCCATCAAAAACAACTTGTGTGTACAGAAGTCACTTTGTTTTGAGCTATAGTTTTGATTTTACAGAGGTAAAACTCTATAAAAAACTCTATTAAAAAAAAGCTTTTGAGTAATAAAGAACAACACAATTATGTTAAATTTAATTAGTTTATTGCTTTTTGTTTCTCAAAATCTTGATTGAAAATTAAGCTTTGATTCTGTTAATTGATAAGCCTGCTCACTTTTTGCAACACCAGCATGCATGAAACCTTTGGAACAAAGGAGGAATGTCTCTATCCTTCTTTAAATAGAATGCTTTTATTTTGCATTTTTAGAAATGCTACAGTCATCTTTGTGGTACTGAGAACAATCCTTCCCTTCTCTCCTCCCCCGTCCTCTGAAAAGATCAGGGATGGTTGCACTTGCCCACAAGTGGAAATATCTGCTTCATTGCAAACATTTTTCTCTCTATTTCCTCTCTTTATAGGCATTCTTTTTTTTTTTTTGAAATATTTTTTTATTATTTTATATCGTACATTTCATTTCTGTGTTGAACAGTGCATTCTCTCGTCCAAGGTGTTTACATACAACATCATCATTGTCACTATAATCATATATATATATGTATGTATGTATGTATGTGTGTAGGTCTTTGGTTGTTCGGGTTTTCTCCCGTGTAAAATTGGAAGTGTCTTGGCGACGTTTCGAAAAGGAAGAAACAGCTGCGATCACACATTGCTCCCAGAAGCACGAAGCTGAAGCCTGAAGATGACGAATGAGACTTCGTCAAAACGTCGCCAAGACACTTCCAATTTTACACGGGAGAAAACCCGAACAACCAAAGACCTACATACAAACACCCGTGAAAACCTCAGAAAATATATATCTATATATCTATATATCTATATACCTATATATCTATATATCTATATCTATATATCTATATTTATATCTATCTATCTATCTATCTATCTATCTATCTATCTATCTATCTATCTATCTATCTATCTATGCTATATGATCTATAGAATAGAATAGAACAGAACAGAACAGAACTTTTTATTGGCCAAGTGTGATTGGACACAAGGAATTTGTCTTGGTGCATACACACAAATATACAATATGCAATAATATTGATCATCTTTACAACGTACTGTATACTATCTTCCATCAAAGTATCGATTATAAAGTAAAGCATTTGATAAAGTAGACCAGAACCTACTACTAGATCAAGTAGAAAAATGTGGGTTAGATTGCACCACCACCAGATGGATTCGTAACTGGCTGGCCAACCGCACTCAATGTGTAGTCCTCAATGGAACTGCATGTACATGGAGGGAAGTATGCAGTGGAGTACTCCAAGGCTTTGTTTTAGCCCCAGTACTCTTCAACATCTTCATCAATGACTTGGACAAGGGGATAGATGGGGAACTCATCAAATTTGCAGATGACACCAAACTGGCAGGAATAGCCAACACTCCAGAAGATAGGCTCATGATACAGAAGGATCTTGAAATACTTGAACATTGGGCACTATCTGACAAAATGAAATTCAACAGTGAAAAAAGTAAGGTTCTACATTTAGGCAAAAAAAACAAAATGCACAGATACCGTATATGTGGTACATTGCTCAATAGTAGTACCTGTGAGAGGGATCTTGAAGTCCTAGTGGACAACCATTTAGATATGAGCCAGCAGTGTGCAGCAGCTGTCCAAAAAGCCAACACATTTCTGGGCTGCATAAAGAGAGGGATAGAATCAAGATCACGTGAAATGTTAAAACCACTTTATAATGCCTCGGTAAGGCCACACTTGGAATACTGCATCCAGTTTTGGTCGCTACAATGTAAAAAAGATGTTGAGACTCTAGAAAGAGTGCAGAGAAGAGCAACAAACATGAATAGGGGACTGGAGGCTAAAACATATGAAGAATGTTTGCAGGAACTCGGTATGTCTATTTTAATGAAAAGAAGGACTAGTTCTGATATCTCAGGGGTTGCCACAAAGAAGAGGGAGTCAAACTGTTCTCCAAAGTACCTGAGGGTAGAACAAGAAGCAATGAGTGGAAACTAATCAAGGAGAGAAGCAACTTAGAACAAAGGAGAAATTTCCTGACAGTGAGAACAATTAATCAGTGGAACAACTTGTCTGCAGAAGTTGTGAATGCTCCAACACTGGAAGTTTTTAAGAAGATGTTAGATAACCATTTGTCTGAAATGGTGTAGGGTTTCCTGCCTGGGCAGGGGGTTGGACTAGAAGACCTCCAAGGTCCGGTCCAACTCTGTTATTATGAAACATTTATGAAAATATAACCATCAAAATAATAGCTCATCTATTTTTCTTTCTCATGTAGACATATTTCATCCAATTCCACTCTTCTAACCTCAATAGCTGTCATTTAACCATTTGTAGAATAATTCCCATGTAAAATAATCTGAATCTTCTTTTCCTTTAATTTTTAAGGTTAACCTGTCCATTTCTGCACACTCTAGAAATTTTTTTTTGATAATAATATCATCTGCAGGGGTTTCTGGGTTTTTCCTAGCTGCTGTTAAGATACGTAAAAACCAAATATGTGCTACCTTTATTATAGTTTCCTGAAAGGATGCCCAACAAAACTGTCTCAAGTTTCAGATCTATGTGTTGTGGTATTTGTGCATTCTTATATTGTTCTGGGATCCAATATGTGATTTTCAGTTCTTTCTCATTCTACAGGAATTTGAATAACAAGTAGAACTCAGGTGACGTGCAATATAGATGTGAAGGGAAGAAATATAGGCTTCTAGCTCTATAGACAACAAAGCAAATATTAGCTCCATGCATACATTTGCAAACATGCACCCCTTTACTTGAATCTATTTCAAGCTGTTGTTCTGTCATTATTTATAGGATTGTCAAATATATGGTGAAATACATTCAGTTCTTTTTGATGGTTTGCATTGTTTTCAGCATTTTGGATTAATTAGTACTTTTGTGGGGGAAAATAAAGGCAGAGAAAAAGAAAAATTAAGGGTTTTCAGGCTTTTGAAAAGAATAAATTATGCATGTATGTGTCACAACTCTTAAAAAACATTAAGTTTTCTTCTTAACGGGTCATAAAGTGGAAACTTGCCATAAACAACATTAAAAAAGTAATATTAGCTTTTCACTATTTGATGTGATAATGGAATAGAATGCAACTTAGGTTCATGGTTTTTTCTTCATTAATTGATAAGATAAATTATATTATAGATGTTAGAAATTCTCAGCAATTAGGTAGAACCTTTGAATAGTTCCTTTTTCATAGGAGGTCTGGAACTATTTTTTTACATCTACTTTTCCATCTTATAATCTTAAATACTCATAAAATATCAACCATATAGCAATAGCATTTAGATTTATATACCACTTCCCAGGGCTTTACAGCCCTCTCTAAGCAATTTACAGAGTCAACATATTGCCCCCAACAATCCGGGTCCTCATTTTACCCACCTCAGAAGGAGGGAAAGCTGAGTCAAACTTGAGCCTGGTGAGATTCGAACTGCCAAATTGCAGGCAGCTGGCAGTCAGCAGAAGTAGCCTGCAGTACTGCATTCTAACCATTGTGCCACTGCAGCTCATATACCTTGCCAATATGATGTACCAGTGGATACTTTCTTATGTTTTCAAATTTTAATTTATTGAAGATATCTTTGAAATTCCCCATGAGAGATTCAATATGATTTGGAAGTTGTTGGGTAAAAGGGGATATTAAAACACTATTTTTAAAATTATTTCTGATTTCTGTGTTCATAGTGTTTATAATCACCTCCAACCCCAACTTCACCCTGTATTATATATATGAATGATATAATTGTTTTTCAAACATTCCATCTTTTGAAGCCTACTTTAATGAATTTTATTGTAAATATAAAGATTTTTATACTATCTTATATATTTTTTATTTCATGTTGTTTTTGTCTTACTCTCTGTTCATAGCCATTATTCTTATTTAAAACATTGACTCCAAACTTCAAGGTAAACATTATTTTCATACAAATGTTTGACCCAATTTTCCTCTTATGCAATGAGCTCACTTAATGTATTCCTGCTACGAGATATGAATGACTCTGTTCAAGGAAATGTCACTCTAACATTGGCATTTGTGGGTATTTTAATTAATACCAATAAGACCATTAAGACAATAGTTTCATGGAAATTTGAAAACAATTTTGTCTTAAAAGAACCTTTGTTCTGATCGCATGTATTTCTTTTCTTTTGCATTAAGCATTTTTTTTTCTTAATTGCATTGTCTGCAGCCCTGATTTGGTTGAATTATATCTCCCAATATTTTTCATCATAATGCTTGTTACTTGGACTGCTGGTTGTTATGGTTCAGCATCACCAAGCAAAGTCAGTTTCCATACTCATCCATTTATAGCAAGAGTGACCAACTAATTACTAGCAGGGGCAGGAAATCCTATAACATTCTGGGCAAAAACTGTTGAATCTCTTCTTAGAAACTTCCATTGAGGGAGCACCCACGGCTTCTGGAGGCAAGCTGTTCTACTGATTAATTGTTCTCACTGACAGGAAATTTCTCCTTAATTATTTACATCCATTACTTCTTGTCCTACCCTCAGGTGTTTTAGAGAATACTTCGACCCTCTCTTTCTCTTTGACAGGTCCTTAAAATTACATCCAGTGAGATCATCATAAAACTTCTGAAGTTTCCAGAAATTCCATTTTTACCTTTGTGCAATTGATTCTATTTTCACAATTCATTCTGACTTGAACCAAGATTCTTTCTAGTATATGTATGTGGGTTCATGAACAGAATTTGTTTTTCTTTTTGATGCTGATTAAGAACTAATTATGCATAATTGCTATGGGGCTCAGGCAGGAAGACCATTTATATTTAACTTGCATGCAACCTGACAGCATAATTCAAAATGATCTGCTACATAAGACAGCTATTAGGATTTTATTGAGAGAAAAACTAGAACCAAAATGTGCACAAAGAATGAAGTATATAGACAGAGAAGTAATTCTCGTGGTTCAGTCTCTTATGCATGCTGAAATATCCTTGTTTGTCTCCTAACTAATGCTTTGCATCTCCTCCCATTTCTCTTTCTACTGTCGGCGTTACCTTATTTGTATTCTTTTCCTTTTTTTATTTTGCTCTTTAATTTTGGAATTTATTGCCCCAAGTTATTTGTCTATGAATCTGAATCAGTTTCTCTTTCTCAAAGTGCTTGAAGGGTCATGAGTTTTATAGCTTTTCCTTATTAATCGAGATGTTGCCCTCAGATTTAAATAGGTAAGTAATGGCCTGAGTATAGAACCTTGCTTTCAAGTTCTTCAGAAATCACTTCAGAAACAGATTTATGGATCATTGTGCTGAAAGTACTGAAGACTGCAGGGAATGTAGAGAAAGTTAATAGGCCTTTGTTTGAACAGTGCTTCATCTTTTTAATTCTTTTTCTAGAAAAGCAGCTCCGCATTAGCGTTGTTTGCTAACCTATGGATGTTATTTCTTGACAGGAACCTTTCTCTTAAGTTATCCAAGGAAGTGGATCGAGGGGAAGCACGGTGTCCTCGCGTGAACCAGCTGGCCAACAGCCCATCTATAGAATGGCCTTTTGCAGCCGTGGAGGAAGGTGGCGGCCTAGAATCTTTGCCCTTCCGTCTGATGATGCAAGACTGCACAGCGGTAAAAACATTGCTGTTGAAAATGAAGAGGGTTCTCCAAGAGGTAAGCTTTTAAAGGATCAAAATAGTACTATTTTTTTTCATTAATGATGGTGTGATCGATCGCTAAAGAACGATCATTTTATGTTATTTGCAAATCATGGATTGAACTCCATGATTATTCTTACCCTCTCCCTGCTTTGGAAGAGCTTTATAGCTCCTGCTGCCTTAAGGAAGTTCAGAACATTCTTAAAGATCCACTGGGCACCCTTTTTTTCAACTGTTACCATCTGGCAGATGATACAGGACAACAAAAACAAGGACAAATAGGCTGAAAAATAGCTTTTATCCCACGGCAATAACCACATTGAATTCTATGGTATAGTGCAATATCAGGTTTTCAGTTTCAATTATATAGAACGTATGTTCGTGTTTTTATTTTTATAGTTATAATGTACACTGAAGACGGCATTTAATTTCATTATACCATGTGCAATGACAATAAAGTAAACTAAACTAAACTAAAGATGTTCTATTAGATATTTTTAACGATCAGGATTTGATAACAGTGGCTCCTGGCTTGCTTTCTATTTTGCAATATCAATTGTGGGTAGAAGAAATAAACTATCTTTGTTTACAAGAACAGGTAAAAACACAGTGAAAAACTAAAAAAAAAAGAGAATAGAGTGGAAGGAAAGTGAAGCGAATGGGAATGGGAATAGGAATAGAATCATATTTTATTTGGCCAAGTGGTGTGATTAGATACAGAAGGAATTTGTCACACAAGGAAAAAAAGAAATGAAGAGATAGTCAGAAAACATTAGGATTTCAGTCGAGTTTGAAACAATAAATAGTAGCTTGTTGGGATCTTCTTGATTTGACTTATAATTGTCTCTGGTCATGTGAAATATTTGTGGTACCTTACAGATGGCCACATGAAGTAGACTTGAAGTAGATCTGGACACTCTGAAGAGCTATTAGAAATTTACGTAGCAACTTCTTCATTGAAAGTAGTGCGTGTGAAATGGTGACCTTGCTGTTATGTTAAATTATGTTTCACTGGTCCAGGCATTCTCACTTCAGGTGAGAATATGAGGAGATTAGGAACATCTGCTTCTGTTTCTGATTCTCACTTGGTTTGCCCCACACCTAAACTGCAATTATTTTAATTATTGTTTATTTAAACAAACCAGATTTAGAACTTCAGTTTCACCTTTGTTTAATCAGATAAACTGCAATGAGCAGAAAAGAATGCATTTATTTTTCTTGCACTCCTATGAGCAGAGCAAGGTGGCAGGGAAGAATAACACAAGGATCAGACCAGAGGTGGGTTTCAGCAGGTTCTGACCAGTTCTGGAGAACCGGTAGCGGAAATTTTGAGTAGTTCAGAGAACCGGTAGTAAAAATTCTGACTAGCCCCGCCCCCATCTATTCTCTGCCTCCCAAGTCCCAGCTGATTGGGAGGAAATGGGGATTTTGCAGTAATCTTCCCCTGGATTGGGGAGGGAATGGAGATTTTACAGTATCCTTCCCCTGCCACATCCACCAAGCCACACCCACCAAGCCATGCCATGCCATGCCCACCAAGCCACACCCAGAGAACCGGTAGTAAAAAATGTTGAAACCCACCACTGGATCAGACTCATCCATGTAGTTTGAAGATGGAAGAAATATTGAATCTAAACATGTCAGTTTGAAATTGTTATCTGTTGTGCTAACACTGTGACTTACAAAT
The DNA here is from genome assembly GCF_028640845.1 of Ahaetulla prasina. NCBI lineage: Eukaryota > Metazoa > Chordata > Lepidosauria > Squamata > Colubridae > Ahaetulla > Ahaetulla prasina. The sequence goes on from NC_080546.1 coordinate 18,790,483, forward strand.
GAAATGCTTGATGGTGGATGTATATATATCGAATGGCATTTGTTTATAATGCTGGGAAGAAACTCATAAATGAATTCCTGTTATGATATAACTTTACATATGTTTTTGGAAGATTTAGGCTTCGAAAATACATGGGGCTTTTAATTAAAATTAAAAAAAAAACATAAAACAAAAACAATGTATTGAAAATGTACATTACTGTTATATCAGAATAAATATGATGAACTAAAGGAATGTTGCAGCCATATAAAAGAACATCAAAATGCTAATTCTGTCATCTTTGCTTGTTTATTTTATTTATTTTATTTATTTATTTATTTGTCGTAACAATATATACAAGCATTGCATAAAGGATTATATAATATATAAACATATATATGAGGAGAAACAAGGTATTATAAACATATATATATATATATATATAGGGGAAGAAACAATAGGACAGGAACGGTAGGCACGTTTCTGCTCTTATGCACGCCCCTTAGAGTCCTCTTAGGAAAGTGGTGAGGTCAACCATGGATAGTTTTTGAGTAAAGCTTTTGGGGTTATGAGAAGAAACCACAGAGTCAGGTAGTGCATTCCAAGCATATATAATTCTGTTACAGAAATCGTGTTTTCTGCAATCTAAACTGGAGCGGTTGACATTGAGTTTAAATCTGTTGGTAGCTCTTGTGATATTGTTATTGAAACTAAAGAAGTCAGTGACAGGAAGGACATTACAACGGATGATTTTATGAGCTAAACCCAGGTCCTGCCGAAGGCGACGAAGTTCCAAGTTTTCTAGACCCAGGATATCAAGTCTGGTGGAATAAGGTATTTTATTGGTTTCGGAGGAGTGGAGAACTCTTCTCGTAAAATACCTTTGGACACGCTCAACTGTGTTGATATCAGATATATGGTATGGGTTCCAGACAGGAGAGCAGTAATCAAGAATTGGCCTAGCAAATGTTTTATATGCTCTGGTCAGTAGCGTGGTGTTTTTTGAAAAGAAGCTACGTAGAATTAAGTTAACAACTCTTAGAGCCTTTTTTGCTATATAGTTGCAGTGGGCTTTGGCACTTAAATTGTTAGATATAAAAACTCCAAGGTCTTTGACAGGGTGGGGGTCATCTGCGAGGCAATGACCATCAAGCATGTACTTTGTGATTGGGTTCTTTCTTCCAATATGCAAGACTGAGCATTTACTGGTTGAGATTTGTAGTTGCCAAATTTTAGACCAAGCAGTTAGATGATCAAGGTCCTTTTGAATTGTGGATGTATTGTCAGTGGTGTTGAAAAGTTTGACATCATCAGCAAAGAGAACACAGTTACTTGAGATATGATCACAAAGATCATTTATGTATATTATAAAGAGAGTTGGTCCAAGAACGCTACCTTGAGGAACACCACTCTTGACAGGAACAGAATTTGATAGAGCATTACCAATTTTAACTATTTGTTGTCTGTTTGACAGAAAAGCAGATATCCAGTTGTGTAAGGGTCCTGAAATGCCATAGGATTTTAATTTTAGGAGAAGTTTATCATGTACTACTGAGTCAAAAGCTTTACAGAAGTCTATGTATATTGCATCTATTGATTTACCTAGATCAAGATTTGAAGTCCATAGGTTTTTACAGTGGAGAAGTTGTAAATTGCATGATAATTTTTTCCTGAAGCCAAATTGTTTATTTGAGAGAAGGTTGTGTATTTCTAAGTGCAGGGTAATGGATTGGTTGATAATGGATTCCATTACTTTGCAGGCGACGCAAGATAGGGAGATTGGTCTATAATAATCAACTAAGCTGGGGTCGCCTTTTTGAAAACTGGAATGACTGTGGCTAGTGACCAGAGATTGGGAAGGGAACTGGTTGTGAAAGTTTTATTAAAGATTATATTTAGGGGTTCTGCTAAATTACTAGAGAGTTTTTTTTAAGAAGTAAGCACAAAGTCCATCAGGTCCAATGGATAGAGATGGTTTCAAGTTACAAAGAGCTTTACCAACATTTTCTTCTGTAAAATCTATATTTGTTAAGTCGTCATACGCATTGCTTGTATTTGGGAATGTGGGATATGAACCATCACTGTTGACAAAAACTGAGCCAAAGAATTTGTTAAAGAGGTTAGGTTTAGTTACTTCGTTATTGTATTCATTGCCGTTAGAATCTTTTAGTGGTGGCATGGATCTAGAGTCTAAGCTTGTTGTTGACAAAATTATAGAAGGCACGACTGGAATTAGTGTGCAGAAGATTCTCTTCTTGCTTGGTGTGGTAATTTGTGCATTCGGTTTTTATTTGGTTGCATATAGTTCTGTAGCGATTTTTAAAATTTGCTACATAGCCCGTTTTGTTGATTTTCCAGAGGGATTTTTTTTAGATTGAAGCTTTTTTATTGATATGGGTAGTTTGCTTTTCCTAATCTTGGTGGTAGTTAGGGGTACGTATAGTTTGATGACTCTGTTGATTTCGAGTAGGAAAACTCTATAGTGGTCTTCAGCAGTTATACAGGATGAGAACAGATTTAGCCAGTCCAGAGATGAAAGATCATTGTTTATAAGGTCATAATTGGCTTTTTTGAAGTTGTAGATGGGAATGCTATTGATATGACAATTTAAGTGACGATGTATATTAAGACGGAAGTCAATCATGCAATGATCACTGTTGGAAAAGGGTTCTCTTATTTGTAGTCCATAAATGGTATTGGTGTTGTTGGAGAAGATGAGGTCAAGGCAGTTGTTTAGTCTTGTACTGTTAGTTACAAGTTGTTCAAGACCTAGGTTTGTAACAGCGTTGTATATTGTAGTGTGGATTGGATCAGTTGTACATTCGTTTGTTATCCAGTTGATGAGAGGTAAATTTAGGTCACCCAGGAAGATGAGTGGATATGGGCAAGAGGCAGCCCATGTTAGTAGTGAGGTTAAAATATTAGCATGAGTAATGTCGTAGTCAGGGGCTCTGTAGCATAGAATGAATCGAAGTGTGGTATTAGATGATAGGTCACATACAATAGTTTCAGGAAGAGAAAGTTTGTGTGCAACTTGAATGTTTTTTAGATTCAGTGACTTCTTATAGAAAATAGCCACTCCACCACCTCTTCGGTTTTCACGATCTGAACGGTGAACTTGATATTCTTTGTTTAAAATGATGGAATCAGGGATGGATGAGATTAGCCATGTTTCACAAATAAATATAATATCAAATGTACCACTGTTTAGCAGGAGGATAAATTCAGGTAATTTGTTAACAATACTTCTTGCGATCATCAATTTACATTTAAAATCTGTAGAGAGAGGTGTTAAAGAGGTAAGGGGCGTGCATACCTAATTTTGAATGTTAGTTGGTTGAAGGATATGTATAACTGGTGGTTGTATAGGAGGCTGGATGGGTGGATGGATGTTTTGGGTGGTGAGTGTTTGGATGTTGGGTACTTGACTGTTTGTTGATATGGTTGGTTGGATGGATGGTTGAAAGGCTGGTTGGATGGTTGTTTGTAAGGTTGGTTGGATGGATGTTCAGATGGCTGGTTGAATGGTTTGTTGGATGGCTGATTGGATGACAGTTTCGATGGATGGTTGGCTGATGGGTACTTGATAGATCATTGGGATGGCTGGTTGGATGTTTTGGGTGATGGGGGGTTTGGTGGTGAGTTTTTGATTGTAGGATTTATTTTTTATGCAATTGGCACGGTAATCAATATATAGATTTGATTCACCATTGTCTTGTCTTCTTTTAAGTTCAGTGCAGAGTTCACGAGAACGTATCCGTTGCAGGAAAGATAGATCGGGGCGTGATCTAAGTTTACTGTAGGCAGGGTTTGTTTTAGCAATTGAGTTGATGGTATATATGAACTTACGTTTGCTGTTCTCGTTTATGCAGATGACTCTGCAGAATCTTGGTGCTATTGATCCGTCACTGTTTTAATATTCTGGTCCATCTCTGGAGACTGCAATTATTTCATTTGGGGAGATGGATGATGGATTATAATTTCCAATTATGTTGTGAATTTTGGTGATATCTGGTTCGTTTGTGTTTTCTAGACCAAATAATATTGCATTATTTATTTTTTGACCTCTCTCCAAGGCATCTCTAATTAGTTGGTCAGTAGTTATTTGTTGTTTAGGTTGAGTTGAAGGATGAGTATTATGTTATGTTAGATGAGTTGGGAAGAGATTTAGATCAGTCGAGAGTTCATTTTTTTGTGATGTAATTTGTTTTATCAGATTGGTGAAACTTTGTTCAATAACATTTAGGATTTTTTTTCTAAGTTTTGTTCGATAGCTAGTATTCTTTTTTCTAGGTTTTGTTCAATAGCTAGTATTCTTTTTTCTAAGTTTTTTTCAATTGCAGCTATTATTATTGTTTCTAAGTTTTTATCAGCATCAATGGTTGATCTGTTGGATTTTTTGGCTGACATAGTGATATATATATATATATATATATATATATATATATATATATATATATATATATATATATATATATATATATATATATATATATATATATATATATATATATATATTATTTTTGAATAAATTATGTAATTAGTAATGAAGCAGTATCTTTCTTATTACTTCTATTTTATTTATTGAATAATTTTTATAATTATTCAATAATTGAGGAAGTATATTTTCTTAAACAATCTTTCTCAACTTCTATTTCTCTCTTTCACTTTCACTGGTAATAAGTTTGGAGTAGGGATACTGGAGGTTGCAGAGAAGGAAGTGATGTGAGAATGGAGTAAGCAGGGATGGTAATTGTGGATGCTGTGATCCACTATGTTTATGGTGGAGATTGGCGGGAGATTTAAAAGGTCCTTTAGGTATGGAGGCAGAAGCAGTGTGGGTGGTGCTAAGCCTTCTTAGCAACTCACCCGGCACTTGGGTTAATTGATCCTTGGATGTAGTTCCGGTGGTGCTGGCTGCCCTGGCAGTGACAGCTGCTACAAAATTCAGCTCGATCGGGTGTGGGCGGCGGCGGTGGCTGTGGCTGTCAGAATTGCGGATGCGGCGTGGGTCAGCGGTGGGCGGTGGCGGCGGCTGTTTGAATCGCGGCTTTAGCGAGGCAGAAGTAGTGTGGGTGGTGCTAAACCTCCTTAGCAACTCACCCGGCACTTGTGTTAATTGATCCTTGGATGTAGTTATGGTGGTGCAGGCTGCCCTGGCAGTGATGGCTGCTACAAAATTCAGGTCGATCGGGTGTGGGCGGCCGTTACAAGATGGAAATAGTAACGGCAGTTGAGTGGTAGTTGCCGGTGATTATAGAGGAGCAGTAAGCTGAAATTATCGCTCTTGAAATATATCGCAGGGATCCTCAGGACTTCATTAAAGTGGGGATACTTGATTGTCCTGGTAGCGATGGGTATTTAAGCAAAAGTTGTCATTTGACAATAGGTCTCAGAAGAGCTTCCCTATTTATCTGTTGCTCTCGTGCTCACTGGAACCGGAACCTTGTGTTCATATCCTGTCCATAATTAGGCATATATTTATGGAAACGAGGGCTAGAAACTCTGTAAGATGAAAGTTTGTCTAAAAATACAAATAGCAAACAGCTGATTCTGGAATTTATAAAATCTATAACTAGCAGTCATGATGATCAGTTTTGGCATTATAACTGCAAGAGGTTTAAATAAGGATGGTATACTAGATCTTTCTCTCTGAGGCCAATAGTATCTCCAAATTTCTAACAAATTAAGAGGCATTTATAAATGTATTCAGTTGTAAATCTCTCCAGGTATTTTTTCCCCCCTAAAAGAGGTTTTAATTAACCAGCATACCATTACACATTGACTGAATAAATCTCAGTTGAAAGCAAACTTTTTCAAATAATGTGTGCTAAAAGTGTCATCGTTCTGTAACAGTTTAAAACACATTAAATATGAATATTGTCCTTAATATTGTACTTCAATATTACGACTGTCATTTTATAAATGTGCCTATATTTATTGTTATGGTTAATGGATTTTGACAACAGTATAGTAATATATCTCAAGCCACCTGTTCGTTTTGCTTCAGTATCTGTTTGCCATCCAGTTACAAATCACGTTGTTCATTGATATGAAATTCAGTCCATTGCTGCTCCTTTTCAGACAGAACTGTTATGAATAATTAGTGAAGGATCATCATACAGGAGGGAAGAATAATTCTTTTCATCCTGCTTCTGCTCTTCTTTAACTATTAAAAATAAAGTTGAAGATATTTTATCCTTATTCAATTTTCTGTCAGACAAACTCCTGATGAAAACTGTTATTCAAGGAATCCTAAATTGAGTTGGAAAGCTGAATATGATGAATATGAGGATTGGGCTAAACATATATAAACAGTCACTATAGTAGTGGCTAGGACACAGTGGCTCAGTGGCTAAGATGTTGAGCTTGTTGATCGAAAGGTTGGTAGTTCAGAGGTTCAAATCCCTAGTGCCATATAACGGAGTGAGCTCCCACTACTTGTCCCAGCTTCTGCCAACCTAGCAGTTTGAAAGCACGTAAAAATGCAAGTACAGAAAAAGGGACCACCTTTGGTGGGAAGGTAACAGCGTTCTGTGTGACTTTGGCATTTAGTCATGCTGGCCACATGACCATGAAGACATCTTTGGACAGTGCTGGCTCTTTGGCTTTGAAACGGAGATGAGCACTGCCCCCTAGAGTTGGGAACGACTAGCACACACGTGTGAGGGGAACCTTTAGCTTATAGTAGTGGCTACAAAAGCATCATTATGGAAATACTCATTTCTCCATACTTGTGTATTTATTTGTAAACATTTCCCCTTAGAAGAAATCCAACGAGCAAATTTTCTAGTTCAGAAATTTTGGCATTTCTTGTATTACTTTAGGCCAGCTAATCCAATGATTTGGCAATGGAGCTGAGGAACCCCATTTCTTTTTCTGAGTCATTTGCACTTCAAATAGTCTGCATATAAAAGATTATTCTCTAACACACAACCAAGGAGTGAATGGAACATGCACCGTTCCTTTCATAGTCTGAATAATTTTGGACTAAATGAGGTGGTGCTTAAAGACTGCAGAGATAAAATGTCTGTCATAATGAAGAAGGCAAAATTAACATTAACAAGGTTCCTAATGAGTTCCTCCACTCTGTTAATAAAAAGCAAGAGGAAATAAAAGAGGGATAAGATGGGAGGGCATTGAGGAGTTCCTAACCCATGTTATATAGTAATTGAGTCTCCCAACAGCTTAATTGGTTTGAAAAAAATAAAGTGTCAAGTTGTCAAACATAATTTTCAAAAGTGTGAAGCGACAATAAATATGCAAGTGCAAAATGTTAAATTCTTCCCTGCTTTTGGATTTCACCCATATACATTAAATATATGTTAACTTGAAGTTACTTTCTATGGAAACCAACCGTAGATAAGAACTGGCAGATGTGACTGCAGATTTCTGTTTATATAGTAATAACAAGTACGACCGTGGTTGAAAAGAAAATAAGTGTGGATAATTAACGTGGCAATATTAGGGCATAGTAGAATAGAAGGCAAAGAATTGGAGAAGATCACAAAGTATCAAGATCTGAAAATCCAAATTCAAAGGTGGTGTGGTGTGGTAATTGGCAGACTGGGTGCCATAGCAAAAATTTTGGGATGGCGCTTAGAAAATCCGCAGATTGACAGAATTTCTGCCAATTGAAAAAGGCCAGACTCCTTCAATTTGTACATATGATATACTGGTACATTATGATTCTAGGTTCTTGGGAACAATGTGATGGCTACAAAGGCCAATATCAGCTAAAGACCTGGCAGCTGTGACTTCACGTTGTAGTGAACAGATAATAAAAATCTGGCTGACTCTGTGACCAATCACCATCATCATATTAGCAGCAGCAATAATTGATGAAAATTTTCCTCAAATTTTCTATTTTCTATTTCTTGGATATATACAATCTGTTAAAAATACAAGTTTTATGTAGTGGCATAAAGATATTTAATTCAAAGCTGAATAGCAAGATGCACATTGACTGAAATTGTGCATCACACTACACAGTGGATAGTCCATTAACTAATGGATTGAATAAATATAAGGACTGGATTTATAGTCACTTTAGGCCATAAGCTACAGTTTATGAAATACAGTTGCTGGATATACACAATTTGCTAAGCAACTATCACATAGACAAAATAACCTATTTTATGGCTTAACTTCTTGTATGAACCAATCCAAGCTTGCCTTTACATAGCAAATTAATACAGTTTGCTTCCAGTTCAGCAGAATGTCTAAGCCCATTGCTTGAGAAATAGACATTTTGGCTTATTTAGCCTATAGTTATTGCAGTCATTTAGTTTGAGAAGTAAGACATTCTGTATAGCAAAACTAGGAGCAACAGCTTTGTTGAGAAGTTGGTTTAGGACTATAGAAAAATCTGAAAGATCCCATAACACGTTTCTTTTTAGAAATTTATTCCTGTGAAAATGAAGGGTGACTCTGGTTAGCTCACATTATTACATTATTAAAATTACATAATTTTAATAGACTCTTATCTAAAAATAAAACTATTTGGAGTTCTGACCCTGCTACATAACCATTTTCATGGTTGTTGTGTTTTTGTGTGTGAAATAAGTCTCACACATTTATTATTAAAGAAAATTGCACTTTATTTATTAAGATTTAGGATGTAATCCATAATGAATTAGGAAAACTTTTTAACATTGCAGGTAATGAGAGGCTGAAGTCAAGCTCAATTCCTAATACATATACATGCCGTTTTCTTGGAGGGCAGTTATGCTAATGATTTTAATGAGGGCAAACCCAGAGCTGTTGCCTCTATTTTCTAACACTTAAAAATGTCAAACCAAACCAAACCAAAATGAAAACCCTTTACTGGATATTAACGCTAATTGTTGCACATCAACAGAGAACTGTATAGCAAAAAATAAACTCTCTTTAATTTCACACTATCCCGTGAATTTTGAACAGCCACATCATCTCTGGTCGATTGCCAAGTGAAAGTGTTTTCACCTAGCATTCACGTTTGAAAGAAAATTCCAGCTCTCTCCCCCTCTTTCTCTCTCCCTCACTGCCTTCTTTTTCTATCCTAGCAACATTTTTTTTTTATTTCAAATCTGTAGAAAGATAACTTACCTGCAAACAAAGATACACTCAAGTCCTACTGCCAGTACTTCTGCAGACTTACAAATGATACAGTAAGATGACTACTGTATCATTTTGGTTTGGACCAAGATTGCGGTGATACGGGTGAGACGGCTGAGGGCGGTCTTGGTGACATTGTATGGGATGAGTTTGACCCTGTCGCTCCCGAGGACATGGACAGGTTGTTGGGGAGGCTAAATGCCACCACATGTTTACTGGACCCGTGCCCCTCCTGGTTGGTGCTGGCCACGCAGGAGGTGACACGAGGCTGGCTCCAGGCGATTACGAGTGCTTCTTTGGTGGAGGGAGTCTTTCCGGCCGCCTTGAAAGAGGCGGTGGTGAGGCCCCTCCTCAAGAAGCCTTCCCTGGACCCGGCTGTTTTAGGTAATTATCGTCCGGTCTCCAACCTTCGCTTCGCGGCGAAGGTTGTAGAGAGTATGGTGGCATATCAGTTTCCCTTGCACCTGGATGAAACTGTCTATCTAGACCCGTTCCAGTCCGGTTTCCGACCCGGTTACAGCACGGAGACGGCTTTGGTCGCGTTGGTGGATGATCTCTGGAGGGCCAGGGATAGGGGTTGTTCCTCTGCCCTGGTCCTATTAGACCTCTCAGCGGCTTTCGATACCATCGACCATGGTATCCTGCTGCGCCGATTGGAGGGATTGGGAGTGGAGGCACCGCTTATCGGTGGTTCTCCTCCTATCTCTCCGACCGTCGCAGTCGGTGTTGACAGGGGGCAGAGGTCGGCCCCGAGGCGCCTCACTTGTGGGTGCCGCAGGGTCGATTCTCTCGCCTTCTGTTTAACATCTACATGAAGCCGCTGGGTGAGATCATCAGTGGTTTCGTGTGAAGTACCAGCTGTATGCGGATGACACCCAGCTGTACTTTTCACACCGACCACCCCAACGGTTATCAAGTGCTGTCCCGGTGTCTGGAGGCCGACGGGTCTGGATGGGGAGAAACAGGCTCAAGCTCAATCCTCCAAGACAGAGTGGCTGTGGATGCCGGCATCCCGGTACAGTCAGCTAAAACCGCGGCTGACCATCGGTGGCGGGTCACTGGCCCCGATGGAGGGGGTGCGCAACTTAGGCGTCCTCCCGGGTGGGCGGCTGTCTCTAGAAGATCATTTGACGGCCGTCTCCAGGAGAGCGTTCTACCAGGTTCGCCTGGTGCGCCAGTTGCGCCTTTCTGGACCGGGAGGCCCTATGCACGGTCACTCACGCCTCGTGACGTCTCGCCTGGATTACTGCAACGCTCTCTACATGGGGCTCCCTTGAAGGGCATCCGGAGGCTACAGTTAGTCAGAATGCGGCTGCGCTGGTGATAGATGGAGCCCTCGTGGCTCCCGCATAACACCCATCCTGCGCAGGCTGCACTGGCTACCTGTGGCCTTCCGGGTGCGCTTCAAGGTTTTGGTGACCACCTTTAAAGCGCTCCATGGCATAGGGCCGGGTTATCTACGGGACCGCCTACTGCGACCAGATACCTCTCACCGACCCGTGCGCTCTCACAGAGAGGGACTCCTCAGGGTGCCGTCAGCTAGGCAGTGTTGCCTGGCGACGCCCAGGAAGGGCCTTCTCTGTGGGGCTCCCGCCTCTGGAACGAGCTCCCCAGGACCCCGCCAACTTCCGGACCTTCGTACCTTCCGTCGCGAGCTCAAGACACATTTATTCATCTGTGCAGGACTGGCTTAGATTTTAAATTTTATAGGGGTTTTAAATTGATTTTAATATTTATATTTCTATTTTTAATGATAGGGCATTGGAATAAGTTTTTTAAAGATTATTTTAATTTTGTGTATCGATGTTTTATATGCCTGTGAACCGCCCTGAGTCCTTTGGGAGATAGGGCGGTATATAAATTTAAATAATAAAATAAATAAAAAAATAAATACTGGTTCTCTTATCTCCGCTGTGCAGGATGGAGATAGCTAAAATAAATATCAGGCTATGAATCACTTTCATCCTGAGATTCTTTCTCCTGGGAAAATCAGTTTTGCTCTTTTCCTTTGGAGCAGCAGTATTATTTTTTATTTTGCAGGAGAAAAAAAAAAGCAGCGGAGGCTCTGCCTTTTAAATATATAACTCACAGTAAATTCACAATAATGAATCTCTAACCATTGTCCCCCTAAATAGGATTATTCTGCTTTTTTTTAAACCCGCTGGGATTTTTCTGGCATATTAATTTGCTATTTAAAAATTGTAACATATTCATCATCTTGAGATATACATTTGTGTGCAAAAATATATTAAATCAACACTTGCAACTTAGAGTTTAAATATGTGAAGAGCTATATTTCCAAAGTAGGTGAGGCCAACTTTCAACATAAGGAATGAAAGGCTAAGAAAAGAATGGGATGAAAAATAAAGTGAAATATAAGCAAAACCGTCTTTTAAAACAGAATTTCTCAGATCCCATCTATGAAATCAAGCTCACTTCTTCATTACAAGTAATCTTCAATTTATAACCACAGTTATGACTGGAATTTCTTTCATTAAGTGAGGCGGGTGTTAAGTGAGTTATGCCAAATTTTACAAACGTTTGCCTGGTTAAGCAAAACACCAGAGTCATTAGGTGAATAATGTACTCCTTAAGTGAATCCACCTTCCCCTATTAATTTATAGCTTATCAGAAGCCAGATTGCAAAGTTGTAAATAGTGAACATGTGATCCAGGATTCTGCAACCTTAGCAAATACAGACTCATTGCCAAGCACCGAAACCATGGCTTAGCATATGTGAAGTGGGTTAGTATTGTATATTAAAATTATTATTTTTTTAGGAGCCTGGATGTATGGCTGAGGGTGGGGAAGGATTTTCAAGTTCTACTATGTATTCAGCTTTATATTGTCAGAGATAGTATTTATTTTCATCACTGCTGATATTTTCCAATACCTATTTTAGAGAGAATGTAGAGAGGAATAAAGATTTCATTATGTATATCATTAGCAACTACTGAAAAAATTAAAATGGCTTGTTTCTGATTATATTTGCATGGGGAAAAAAACCAAAAGATGTAGGCCTGGTATCTATCTTGGCTAAAGAAGGTCTTTGCTTTAACTTAAAGCAAAGTCCAGAAGCAAGACAATTCATCTGGTCAAGGCTAGGAGATGCCACAATTATCCTACATCAGTGGTGGGATTCTACCAGTTCGGACCAGTTCAGCCGAACTGGTAGTTCCCACTTCCTGCCAAGAGTGAACCAGTTCTCTGTTGCTGTAAAAGTGGCCCCACCCACCTGCCCCTAGTTTATACTGACTTTTATTTCTGCTTCTAAAGCCCATCTTATCAGGGGCAGCAGATTGAATTGGCCCTCCTCAGCTGTTTTCCTTGCTCCTTTTTTTGTTTCCAACATGGAAGTTCAATTTTATGGAAACTGTGCATGAAGCGCGCACTCAGCGAACCGGTTGTTCAACTGGTAGGATCCCACCCCTGTCCTACATCAAATGCTGCAGGGTCCTTGGTGCTCTCTGAGCTTGGTTATTTTCTTGCAGAGGTTTCATTATCAACCTAGGTAACATCATGAGTGCATATCATCAGTCAATTGCTTCCCATCTCTCTGAACCGCTTAGCCAGCCATTCCAATAGCCAGAATGCACTTCAGAACATGCATTGCACTGCATGTATTTTCCTCTATCTGACTGGAAGTTTACAGTGGTGAAGATAGCACCATTGGAGAACATGAAAAACCAGCTTAATAGATCATCATGGAGAAAATATGGTTGGTAAGAGTTGGCAATGAGTTGATGGCATGTAAGTATAAAAGCAAGCAAGCTAGCTAACCAGCTATATATTGCCTTTGTTTCCACATAATCATGAGCCAATTAGGTTTACAGTTGAATACTAATTTGATTGGTAGACTATGGATATAGAGCAATGAACAGACAAAGTTCTAATTGTTACAAAAAATTCATATTTTAGCATATCCTTATAAAAAAGGTTAAGCCCCTGCAGATTTTACTCTGCTATTCATTGCTGACAAAAAAGGGCAGCACTCATTTCCATTTCAAGGCCATTGAGCCAGTGCTGTCTTGAAGACATTTCCACGGTCATATGGCCAATGTGACATTACGGAGCTCTCTTACTTTCCCATCTAGGTGGTACCTATTTATCTACTTGCACTTTCATGCTTTCAAACTGCTAGGTTGGCAGGAGCGGGAGCAAGAATGGGAGCTCACTTTGTCACATGGTGCTTGGTCTCAAACTCGGACTCCCAGCTTTCCAGCCAACAAGCCCAACATCTTAATTTTTAAGCCACCATGCCACCCAGCGTATCCTTATGCTTTATTTAAATTAAATGACTCAAGTACAGTATATGTTTTTCTATCCTTGATATTTAGCCCATTCTTCAGACAACAGTTTGAGTTCAAAAACGTCATGCTAAATAATTTCCTCTTTCTGTCAGTTTTGGAAGGCAATTTTCTTTTTGCTTCTTAACTGCCCCACATTTTAGCTAGGGAAGTTGGGAGGGGTTGTTGTTGGAGCGGTAGAAAGTTAGTCATAACAAAATTCCATATTCAAGGACTTTTGCCTGCGTCTGATGTAGACTGCCTGAAGATTGTATCCAATTGAGTGTAAAGAGTTGATTGGACAATGTGATGAACTCGTGGGTGTGGGGCAGGAATGTGAACTGTCAACTGGGTGTGGAAAACCTGGAAGCTTTCAGTTTTGGGTTTTCCCAGCTGTGCCAATATGACATCTCTAATAAATTGGAACTTTGAGGAACCTCAAGCCTCAGAGCTTTATTTCGTTGGGGATGTTCCTTGGAACCCTGACACTTTCATCTCTTCAATGCTTAGAATCCACCCGGTGGTAATTTATCCCAGGGGTGAAATACGTGAGCTCGGGCAGAACAGTACCCAGCTATATGTATAATCACATATAATTATATATTCCCCTCATGTTACAAACACATTTTATCCCATAGGACAAAGGTATGGAAGATATATCCCATGTACGCATCACACTCCTATGAATATTTAAATTTCTATTTACCTCAAATTTTGACAACATGCGTCTTTTTCTTCAAATAAACAACTCTTTTGATGTCTCTTGCTTTAAAACTATGTTGCTGAGTAGCACTGGGAATTAGATTTGTTTCACAGATTGCTTTCTACACATCCGACAGCTAGAACGGCCTCCTTTTCGTGTTTGTGTTAAAAATACTTATATTTGCCAAATGCATATGGATTAGAAGATGTTATTCTGGAGACTGTAATCTTCTATATCTCATCTGATCTTTATTAACATCTAACGTACAATCTCAGATTTATGCAGGCAGTAATAAATGCCAGCAGTTCTTAGGTGCAACTTGAAAATCTCTCTCTGTGGGGTGTTTGCTGTAACTGTATCAAAATGTTCTAAACAATTATACTCTGAAATGATAAGGGAACCCATTATAATGCAAATTGGTCTGCCGTTTTTGTGACAAATTGCTCTATGTTCTTGTAAGAAAAGGATTTGCACATTATCTCCTATTAAATTAGCCTTTCTAATTTAAACTAAATATGATTACATTTCAGTTTGTGTTTCAAATAATTGTTTCTGAAAGAAGACACACTCCTTTCAAGAAGTACAGGACTTCAAAAGTTGGTGTTTTCTTTATAACAGGTCTAAGTGGAAAATTAAACCCACGTATCCTTACACATTAGATAAAACATTTTTATCAGGAGCAGGGGGTTGGACTAGAAGACCTTCAAGATCCCTTACAACTCTGTCATTTTGCTAAAATTAGTCCTACTAATTGAGTGGGTCACGGTGGCTCAGTGGCTAAGACACTGAGCTCGTTGATCGAAAGCTTAACAGTTCAGCGGTTCGAATCCCTAGTGCCGTGTAATGGGGTGAATTCCCGTTACTTGTCCCAGCTTCTGCCAACCTAGCAGTTCGAAAGCACGTAAAAAATGCAAGTAGAAAAATACGGACTATCTTTGGTGGGAAGGAAACAGTGTTTCATGAGCCTTTGGCATTTAGTCATGCTGGCCACATGACCATGGAGATGTCCTTGGACAGCGCTGTCTCTTCGGCTTTGAAACAGAGATGAACACCACCCCCTAGAGTCAGGAATGACTAGCACATATGTGCGAGGGGAACCTTTACCTTTAATAGAGTGAAAAATTCACACTGATAGGTAAACAGTGTTCTGAGCCTTCAGTAACATATAAATCTGTCTTAAATATTATGAAAGCCAGACAGAGAAAAGATAATATATGTTTATTTCTATATATTAATTTATACTGATCATTAAAATTCCATGAAAAGGCTCTAGCAATAAGGTACTAGAAAAGAACTTCTAGTTCAGGTATTTCTCACTTAATAACCACAATTTGTCTCTCAATTTTGGTTCTAAGTCATTGTGATTGTTAGGTAGCAAGGAGAAATTGTTACTCCTTGTCGGGCGTCAATTTTTCAATTTATTTTTTACAGTAGTTATAAAGCAAGTTACAGCAGTCACTAAGCAAATTCCATAGTTTTTAAGTGAGCGTATAATCACAAATGGCCATTTTTGCCATTTCTGAAAAAAACACTGGAAATAAGCAAAAACACATTGCAAATTGCTGTCAACTGACTGCAGGATGCTGCAGCCGGTGGTACATATGAGCTGGTTGGCATAGGTCAAAATGCAATCATGTGATTAGGAAGCTCAGCAGTTGTGACTTTGTGTTAGAAAAAAGTATTTTGTCTATATATATAATCTCTGAGATCATGGAGGGCTGTCCTAAAGGACCAAGTATTTCAAATAATCTTGTTCCTCATGTACTGAACACCTTTGTCATCTGCAGAAATGAATAATTTGTTCAGACACCAACCTTACCTTCATATCAAGGATATCATTTTCACCAAGGTTAATTTCTTAACTGTTATCCCTTTAAGATTTACATGATTTCTGACTAAAGGTTGTCTCCATACCTAACAAGAAAGTTCAGGAGACTTTCAACACTTAATCCCACTTCTGATGCTTTGTAGAAACATAATAAGCCGCCTTCTCACACATGAATGCTTGAGGTTTTCATTATGCGCTATTTTGGGCATCTCCATGATAAACTAGATATGGGACATCCAGATTCATTCATTCATTCATTCATTCATTCATTCATTCATTCATTCATTCATTCATTCATTCATTCACAACTTTATATGGCCATCCAATCCACAACTGGTGATTCTGGGCAGCTTACAAATTAAAAATCCCCAGTAGAAAAATCCATAGATTCCCCATCCCAGGGTAGCAACAAAGACAATTCAGCCACTTGAGCAGCTCCGTATTTCCAGGTCTGCTGAAAGAACCACATCTTCTGTGCGTTCCAGAAAAACATCCTGGTGAGAATGATATTCCGCAGGGAGGGAGCCATCTCATCTTATTCTCACTAGTTGTACTTTTCTGATAGATGGGACCCACCACATACCTTGCCTGATGGGCCAGGCAGATGGAACTTAGTAGAGGCAGACCTTCAAATAACCTGGCTCCAACCCACGTGGGGCGTGTGATAACCAGCACCTTGAATTGGACCTAGAAGCAAATCAGCAACAGCACAGCTCCTACAAAAGGAGAGACACATGATTTGCACAAAACTGCTTTATTTTGAACTAGCTGAAACTTCTGAATTGTCTTCAAGATTTATCTCTACTAAGCTGTTGAAATAGATATCTACTTTTCTCATAGGTATGTTTTAGGGTGGGAAAAGTCGGTGATAACTCCATTGTTCACTTTCCTCACTTTCCCCCTTTGTCAGGGTTTTCCCAGGACACGAAACCTACAAAATAAATATTTTGTTTTTGAGGTTTTGAAGAGAAGGGTTAATTTTCCCTTGCCTGACACCATGTGTCTTTTGCAAATTGAAATATGGTTAATAGCTTATTAAAAGCTAGTGTAATATTTGAAATCCAACAGAGTGATTCTTGAAGTCTATAGATTGTTCTGGGATAATCTGGACAGGAAGAGAAGAAATATATATTTTGATACATCCTGATGGTTTTCCATCATTGATTAGATAGCTATGTCTAGTATTCAATCTTTTCTGTAAATCCAAAATTTCCAATTCTCTTGCATTAGTGTATAGCAAATTGTGAAGTATCTCTCAGACACAGTATGGCCAGCCGGTGGTGCATTTCATGCTTGTATTACAGTGCAGTATTATGTTTAATTACTACAATACTTTTCTTTCCCAGCTGTAAAATATAACTCAGAATGTCAGCAATTGCATTTGCAAGGGGTAGTAGTTATTACTATAGGCAGCATGTTTTGGCTTTTGTTCTTTAAATTTGCAACAGAAACACCAAGTGTATATTTAAAAAGTGTGAAAGGCTTTTGCGATGCATGAAAACTCCTTATGTTTCTATAAATTTAGTGTAATTTTAGTTACTGTGCAAATGCATTGACATCATGACTGAATTGTCCTTCCTCCTTAATCAGAAAATGGAAGCAAGAAACACATTTCTATTATCTTCATAAAATTATCTTTAGACAGCAAGTCTTTTATGATGGGACAAAGCATACTGGGACAATACAAATAGAATAATAGGTTGATAAGAGTTCATGGTCACCATGACAACCATGGACATAACCAACTCACACGGAACCTGATGCACATGATCTGTTTTTTTTTTGTCTCAGAGCAGACGCAACAACATGATTAGAAAGTGGAGGTCATCAAGTTCGGGTTCTTATCATGAACCAATCACCCTGATTTCTGCAGAGAAGGAAAAGGATTTGTTACGTTTGCGTGCGTGAGGTGCCTTTAGGATTCAGAGGGTGTTGGGGGATTTTCTGAAGATCTGGTGGTCAGTTTGGTCAAGATTGTAGTTGCCTATTGGAATAATGAGGAAATGAGATTACTTGACTGGATTGCCCTGGTACAACCTCTTTCCTCTCTCAGTTGTGTTACAGTTGCTTGGATTATTGTAGAGCTGAGGGAAATGAGAGACATGAAGAGTATCGTAGAGATAGTATCCAGGGGTGGGCTTCAAAAATTTTAGCAAGGGGTTCTCTGCCTGGTTGCTGTGTGGGCATGGGCGTGGTGGGTGTGGCCTAATCAGCTTCTAGAGGCTTTCCTCGAACCTCTGGGAGGGCAAAAATGGCCTTCCCAGGCTTTGGAGCTTTTCTGGAGGCACTTCCAGAACTTCTGGTGGGCCCGTTTTTTGCCCTCCCTGAGTCTCCGCACGCGCCCTGCACTTACTTGCATCCAAAACGGGCCATGTGGAAGGGCGGGGTGGGCGGGGCCAGCCAGGAGTAGGATTTGGGGGTTCTCTGAACTGCACAGAATCTTAGCTAGAGGTTCTCCTGAACCCCTGCGAACCCCCAGCAGGCCACCCCTGATAGTATCACAATATTTTGGAATGGGGAAATCAAAATGTTCATTTTTGGCACTCCAAAGCTGAAATCTTCTGTTCGTGCACACAGACAGTCTGGTAAAGCTTTGTAAGAATCAGAATTTGAAGAATAAATTCATTGAATATATGGAAGAGAGAGAATCTGTGGACCTTCACATTTGGTGAACTAATTTTCAGAAATCCCTGCTAACGTTGTCCAATGCTGAGGTAGACCAGAAATCTGTGACGTTTAGTGGACCGCAGATGCCTCTCCTGTTTCCTTAGATATTATTGCTTAGATATTGCTCAGATATTATTTTAAAAATTCTAAGTTCTTCATTCCATGTGCTAAAAGTGTATTGTTAAATAATGAAATACTCCATTGGGAAAGGAGGGCACCTTTCCCGCCGCCCTGAAATTGGGAAAGGAGGGCACCTTTCCCGCCACCCTGAAAGAGGTGGTGGTGAGGCCCCTCCTCAAGAAGCCTTCCTTGGACCCAGCTGTATTGGCGAACTATCGTCCAGTCTCCAACCTTCGCTTTTTGGCGAAGGTTGTTGAGAGTGTGGTGGCGTATCAGCTTCCCCAATACCTGGAGGAAACTGTCTTTCTAGACCCGTTCCAGTCCGGCTTCAGACCTGGTTACAGCACCGAGACGGCTTTGGTCGCGTTGGTGGATGACCTCTGGAGGGCTCGGGACAGGGGATGTTCCTCTGTCCTGGTTCTGTTAGATCTCTCAGCGGCTTTTGATACCATCGACCATGGTATCCTGCTGCGGCAGTTGGAGGGATTGGTCATGGGAGGCACAGTTTATCGATGGTTCTCGTCCTATCTCTCTGACCGTTCGCAGACAGTGTTGGCAGGGGGGCAGAGATCGACCTCTAGGTCCCTCACTTGTGGGGTGCCTCAGGGGTCGGTTCTCTCGCCTCTCCTGTTCAACATCTATATGAAGCCGCTGGGTGAGGTTATCCGTGGTTTCGGGGTGGATTATCATCTGTACGCTGATGATACTCAGCTGTACATTTCCACCCCGAACCACCCCAATGAAACTGTCGAGGTGATGGACCGGTGTCTTGAGGCCGTGCGTGTCTGGATGGGGAGGAATAGGCTCCAACTCAATCCTACCAAGACAGAGTGGCTGTGGGTTCCGGCGTCCCGGTACAGTCAACTTACGCCTTTGCTGACTGTGGGGGGTGAAGTTCTGACCCCCAGGGGAAGGGTGTGCAACTTGGGCGTTCTCCTAGACGATCGGCTGTTTTTAGAAGAACATTTGACGGCCGTCGCCAGGGGAGCATTTTATCAGGTTCGCCTGATGCGCCAGTTGCGCCCCTTTCTTGACCGGGACTCCTTACACATGGTCACTCACACCCTCGTTACCTCTCGCCTGGACTATTGCAATGCTCTCTACATGGGGCTCCCCTTGAAGAGCACCGGGAGGCTCCAGCTAGTCCAGAATATGGCTGCGCGGGTAATTGTGGGAGCACCACGTTGCTCCCATATAACACCTATCCTGCGCAGTCTGTACTGGCTGCCGGTAGCCTTCCAGGTGCAATTCAAGGTGTTAGTGCTCACCTTTAAAGCGCTCCATGGCTTAGGACCGGGCTATTTACGAGACCGCCTTCTGCCACCGATAGCCTCCCAACGACCTGTGCGCTCCCACAGAGCGGGCCTGCTCCAGGTGCCATCAGCCAAACAGTGCCGGCTGGTGACCCCCAGGGGGAGAGCCTTCTCTATGGCAGCACTGACCCTATGGAATGAGTTACCTCCTGGGTTACGCCAACTTCCCGACCTCCGTACCTTCAAGCGGGAACTGAAGACTCTGCTATTCAATCGGGCGGGATTAGCCTAAATATTATTTTAATTTGATATTTTAGTTTAACTTAGTTTTAATTGAATTTTAAACTGTATTAATTTCTTTATAATCTTATAGTTTAGGGTTTTATATCGGTCGTTTGACCGTTTTTAGTTTTAAATTGGCTGGTTAAATATTTCATTTTAAATGTATTTTAAATTTATTGTGTACCTATGTGTTTTAATAAGGCTGTACACCGCCCTGAGTCCTTCAGGAGAAGGGCGGTCTAGAAATCTAATAAATAAATAAATAAATAAATAAATTGATTTTCTCATGTTTAAGGTGGAAATTAAATGCAGCTATTGCTAAATTTATGGTAGCCTTATGTACTTTTACCTGTGCCCTCAAAATTCTGTTGCCAATCCAGATATCATTTTGGACAACAGCCTCATTAATGTCTCCTTTAAAAAAAATATATGGATGTTTGTCCTTGATCTAATTTCATCACTTATCTTAACCTTCTTCATTATTTTAACAATGTTTGGGCAATTTAAAATATTGGTGTAGTTTCTCAAGGGCACATTATAACACCATCATTTTTCATCTTTTTTCTCTTTCTGTCCTTGGTACCTTAATATTTGTTTCTCTGCAGTGAGGGGAATCTTTTAAACTTTTGTGCCCATTATTTACTCTTTTGCTGTTAGATCTAAGCAATATTAAATTGTGCTTACCATATCAGTATTAATTATACCAGGGGTCACCAACCTTTAGGACCTCAGGGACCACTAAATTCATAATTTAAAATCCCGTGGACCTCTAATAGGATCTGCCTAATGACCGGCTGGGTGGGTGTGGCTAGGTGGTCATGTGACTGGGTGGGCATGGCCAACTCGATGTCACTTGCATTGAGGGGTTCCTCATTGGCCTCTATTCACCTCTCCCCTCCCAGCCACTCCTCGCCTGCCTGGCTGGGCTCCTTAGGGTCCCAACAGGAAGCAGTTGTTGGAGCTAAGCAGCCACCATTGTTGGCAAAACAGCTGCCTCAGTTCAAATTGGATCTGACCAAGAAGGAGGCTCAGCAGAAGCACCTCACTGAGGACTACAAGCATAGGCTTTCCAAGCAGAGGAAAGACCTGCAGGAGTGCAAGGCCAGGTATCGGTGCCTGGAGGCTCAGTGGGCTGAGATGGTCAGGCAGTTCCAGGCCATGATTCAGTCCCACTGGAACAAGGCCCTCTGGCTTTTCGCCACCAATGGCACTTCCCTCTAGCTTTTGCCCAAAGCTCTGCACCAGGAGGCTGAAGCAGACCCCAAATCGGAATTTCTGCCCCCCTCTGACCTGCACAAAAAGACTCCAAAGGAGTAGACTCTTTGCAGCAACACAAACATTCGTTGCACGTGTCAGGCCCAGGGGCTGTAGTTTGAGAACCCCTGATTTAGTGAAATATAATAAAAGCAAATAATTTTTCTGCGGACCACCAAAATTTTCTCGTGGACCACCAGTGGTCCATGGACCACCAGTTGGTGACCACTGAACTATACTGTTATAGTTGTTTCTCCTTGTTGTATCCTTGTGCTCCTTGTGCTAATCACTATCTTCTTAATATGCTTTTTTTAATTTATTGAATGCATAGAAAGGCCTTTTGATGAACCTCTAGCTAAATAAGTTGGGATGAACATTTAAATATGCATGAGTACCTATTTAAAGAGGCTTGTGAAATTACATGATACACAAGGTGTGTCCTCCTCCTCCTCCTCCTCTTCTTCTTCTATTTCATTTCTACTCACATAAATTTCGGTTTATAATTCCAAGTCTTTGTTGTGTATTTTCAAGCTAGTAGCTAATGTTAGTCTTTAAAACAACACATCAAAAAGTCTTATTGCAATTTTAAAAGTTCTGAAGGTAGATTAAAAAGAACTGAAACAATAAAAATAGGAAATATTTTCTAGCCAAAAGCTTTCAGAAGATTGAATGATTTTTCTATTTGCCCAAAGAACATGGTCCTTCAGCCTGGGGATTCTGGAAGTGGCTGTTTAAACACACCCAGAGAGCATAAACTTTTCTCATTTGTTTTGATTTGGTTGCTGCTATATGGGCTAGGTTCAATTGTTTGTAGTAAGCCCTATTGCAGTTTTTACTTTCTGTAATGGAAACAGCTGATGATTTAACATGTTTTGTGAGCCTGGTCAACTGTGGCTAATTCAACATGCCATGGTTAATCAAAGCCTGCCCTCCAGCCCTCTGTGAATTCAATGGTGTTACTAACCAAAGGTGTCTCTATATGTAGTTGTTTGCTTAAGGTTCCTTCCTAAACCTCTAATGTGGGTGGCTGTAGAGGTTAAAATGGTACATCATTGACTTTCAACAATGTCTGTTGCAGTGGTGGGTTTCAATTTTTTTTACTACCAATTCTGTGGGTGTGGCTTGGTGGGCATGGCAGGGGAAGGATATTGTAAAATCTCCATTCTCTCCCCAATCCAGGGGAAGGATACTGCAAAACCCACTTCCTCCCGATCAGCTGAGACTCGGGAGGCAAAGAATAGATGGGGGCAGGGCCAGTCAGAATTTTTACTACCGGTTCTCCAAACTATTCAAAATTTCCACTACCTGTTCTCCAGAACTGGTCTGAACCTGCTGAAACTCACCTCTGGTCTGATGGCAGGGAGCAGAGCCATGATAATATTTTATTTCTTCCCAGCACTATTTATGCGTGCTGTATCTGAAGTCCTCCAGGATCCTAGTTCACTTACTTTAATTGGTGCCTGTCCAGTTAAATGGAATGACATGCTAGTGTTTTGCATTTATTTATTTGTTTGTTTATTTATAGTCTTTGTATAACTTTTTAAGTTTTTATGCTTCTAGACAACAGCATGTGAAATATTTATGGCTTTGGAGGAGTGGTGAAATCCAGTTTTTTTTTAAATACCGGTTCTATAGGCATGGCTTGGTGGGCATGGCAGGGGAAGAATACCGCAAAATCCCCATTCCCTCCCCACTCTGGGACCAGCCAGAGGTGGTATTTGCCAGTTCTCCGAACTACTCAAAATTTCCGCTACCGGTTCTCCAGAACCTGCTGGATTTCACCCCTGCTTTGGAGTCAGAAGCGTCTGATCCTCCAGAAATCTCACTAGATTGAAGAAATAATGTATCTTACTTGGCTTCACTCCAGGCTAAGATGCCAGGCAGTTTGTCTCTCAGCATTGTCCTACCATGTTCTCTGAACCAGGGCATGCATTAAGCCATAAATCAGTTTAATTAGTTGGATGTAAATTTTATATGAACTCAACATTATCTTTTGTTAGCCCAGGTTTATCCTTAAACGTGTTGTATGAATATAAGCTCTGTGAGCTTAATCCTTTTTCCGTTCTGCTTTCTGTAACATTATATTCTGAAGTGGCTGTGAGCAGACACAAAATGTGTACCACCACATTAAACTCTCATCCTTAACTTGGTCAAATATGCTTTTTCAGCGGTCTTGTTGAATAGCAAGCTGTTTCTCTTATATCTTTCTATAACATTTATACATAAGCATGAAAAGGAAAACAAATTGTAAACTGTTTGTTTATTCCTGGCGTTTGACAGGAATATAAAGCATTAGTTAACATGTTTGTCAGTTTGAGAAAGGAGACACTTCTTTTTGTGAGTGCTTCATCCAGTTTATAAATTAAAATAAATTTAGAGAGTCCTCTTAATGAAGCTATTGAAAACAATTTGCTTTTGTAGGATATAAGCATATATTTCAATGAAAGACCAAATGACTCTTTTAAGAGACTGGTTATAACTGCAGATTGATTAACGAATTAAAGGTGTAGACCTTCGTTTCTCAACTCTGAAAGAAGCATTTTTAAATTAAATATCGCTAATTCTTAGATAAATGTGTGCAGAATTTCAGGCTTAAGCCTTGTGTTCTATTCTATTGTGTTCTATTGTTGTTGGTATCCTTAAGATTTATATTGACTCTGTTTCTCTATGACTATCATTAAGTGCTGTACCTTATGATTCTTGACGAATGTATCTTTTCTTTTATGTACTCCGAGATCGTATACACCAAGACAAATTCCTTCCTTCCAATCACACTTGGCCAAAAAAGAATTCTATTCTATTCTATTCTATTCTATTCTATTCTATTCTATTCTATTCTGTTCTGTTCTGTTCTGTTCTGTTCTGTTCTGTTCTGTTCTGTTCTATTCTATTCCATTCCATTCTGAGCAAACAATAAGCACAGTGAACTTAGATATTTAATTATGGGCGGGGGGTCTGTATTTTTGTATGTAACATAACAAATTTTATTCTCTTTCAAGCCAGAATTTGTTAGATTCTAGCAAAGAGAAATTGGAAGGATGGATTATAGTAATAACTTAAATAATAAAAGCAATTCCATTAATCATTACATAGATATTTTGTGACGCATCGATGAGTTAAAATATTTCACTGCATGTCTGTATTTCCAAATAGTCTTACTTTCTTAAACTTTACATATCACTACATAGCAAAAAAAAAAAAAAAAAGCAAAACTGAAACAGGTTATATTCAAAGTTCAAACTTGGTTTCATCAACAGAGCGTTCATTTCAGAAACCAGTCCCTTCTTTGATAGATTGTGACATTTCATGCAACTGCACTTTAAGTGATTCAGGTTCACAGTACAGTAGACTTCCCTCCCCCCCCCCCAAGAATTCAGCGATTTGGAACAACTTTGTGGGTCTTTTCACCTGAAATTGACTGTTGGAATAAAAATAACCTGGTGTGAAAGAGAGTACTGGAGCAAGGCCTGGTGTTTGTGTGAAAATTGTCCTATTACTTATTCTCATAAAAGGTCTGGGGAGCGGTCAGCCTCCTGGAGCGAATCTTTCATCTTTATTCTGAGAAGGACTGTGGGTATGAAGAATGTGTCCTTTCTTGCCAAAGGTCATCTTTATGCTAGTGTAGGAGTCTACCTTATATTGGGGAAAAAAATGCCTTTGTGTAATCTGATATTATAGAAAAGGACCATGACCTCGAACTCATATGAATAAAATAGCTTCTACCTTGGGGGACACTTTTTATCAAAAAAGCTTTTGATGCTGAAGTTTTAATTGACAATAGTAGATGGAAGGAGACTGAAACTCTTTCTAGTAGCTATTGTGGCCCGCCAGCAGCCAGTGGAGCTGGCAGCAGATTCGGACAGTGAGGAGGTTGGGTAGGAACATCGGCCAGTCTTGGAGTCTGGGGAAGACTCTGATGAGGGCTGTGTGTCAGAGGCAGAGAGGGGACCAGGACCATATGCCAGTTATCAGCTGCCTTCGGAGTCAGACATTAGTGAGGCAGACGACAGCTGAAGCCTGTTCCCAGTGTGCGCGTGCACAGAGTTGCCAGATGAAGGGAAAAGCTAAAGAACAAGGGTCAACTTGGAAGTAAGGCCATAGATGGATGATGAATGGCCTCACCCAGAGGGAATAAAAGAGGAGCGAACGGGGAGTGGAGTTTGCAGGAGACAATTAGTTTGCTTACTTGGTTTGTGACTCCTTGCCAAGTTTTGAAGATATCGGCCTGGCAGCTCCCCAAGCCAGATAAGGCCTGTGACTGTAAATTCACCCTTGAAAGACTTTGCTGGATGTGAATGAGAGGAATTCACAGTAACTTAATAAAAAGGGTTTTTTGTCAGGACAAGGAGTCTGCTTCGTGATTTGGGGAAGCCTAGGTCAGAACAGTAGCCAAGTATGTACAGGATAGTCACATTCAGGATTATTTTCTGTTGGTGGGCACAGTTGAGCTCAAAATTTCTGTTGTTAACCAAGACAGTCGTCAAGTGAATCTCTAAGTTGTTAAGTAAATAATATGGTTGTTAAGTG
This sequence comes from Ahaetulla prasina, assembly GCF_028640845.1. Classification (NCBI taxonomy): domain Eukaryota; kingdom Metazoa; phylum Chordata; class Lepidosauria; order Squamata; family Colubridae; genus Ahaetulla; species Ahaetulla prasina. Next base: position 18,816,478 of record NC_080546.1, read on the forward strand.
AATCCTGCTTCCCCATTGGCTTTGCTTGTCGAAAGGTTGCTGACAGGGATCACATGAGCCTGGGACACTGCAACCATCTGAAATATCAGCCAGTTGAAATAAGTGACTTAGGACCCTTTGTCACACTTATGACCATTGCAACAAATCCTTAGTCACGGGATCAAAATTCATCCACTTGGCAATTGACTCGTATTTATGACGGTTGCAATGTCTTGGGGTCATGTGGTCAACTTTTGTGAGCTTCTCACAAGCAAAGTCAGTGGGGAAGCCAGATTCACTTAACAACCATGGAACTAACTTTAAGAACTGCAATGATTCACTTAACAACTGTGGCAAATAATGAGGCAAAACTTACTCACAAATGTTGCACTCAGTAACATAAATTTTGAGCTCAATTGTGGTCATAAATCGAGGGCTACCTGATACATATGGCAAGCAATAAATGATTATCAGAATCTAGACCAGCCATTTTCTGCAATATAGTTAACTGGTTAACTAAAAGAAGGCTCATATTTTTTTCATAAATAATAATTAGAAGCAAAAAAAAAAAGTTGTTAACCTAATCTTGCATAACTTTTTCTCTGGTAATATTGTACTACTAATTAGAGCATACAAAACATTTGCTAGACCAATTCTTGAATACAGCTCATCTGTCTGGAACCCGCACTGCATATCAGACATACAGTACAATCGAGTGAGTCCAGAGATATTTTATGAGCCTCCGCTCCACTGCTTGCAATAAAATACCTTATGCCACCAGACTCCAAATTTTTGGCTTAGACAGCTTAGAACTACACTGACTTCAGTCTGATCTAAGCATAGTGCATAAAATTATTTACCACAATGTCCAACCTGTCAGTGACTACTTCAGCTTCAATCACAACAATACACAAGTAAATAATAGATACAAACTCAAGGTAAACTGATCCAAACTCAATTGCAGAAAATATGACTTCAGCAACAGAGTGGTCAATGCCTGGAATGCACTACCTGACTCTGTACTCAAAATATTAATGTAACTTGATTTGGCAGAGCTAATATCTCTAATAGCAGTAACACAGGCTAAACAGATTTGTGCTAAATAGCTTAAATTACACAAAGGTGGATGATGAAACAGAGCTGCAGATTGAAAGCCGAATGTAAAGCGCCTGGAATACTTGATCTTAATGTTCTCTATTGTCACATTATTCTTATAGAGGCATTTATTCTCTCCCTTTTGGCAGACGTGGAACAGAAAAGGTTAATAGACTTTCTTAATGGTTTCCTCATTGATGCATTTTCTCTATTCAGAAAGAACCTAAATCAACCCTGAAGATAATACAATGCATAAAATACAAATAAAAACCTTTAAAGGAAACATAAAGTTGTGTCATATCAGTTCTTTGTCCACTTTTTCAGGTAAGGCAATCAACATTTCATAGCATCACTAAGGATGCCACAAAAAAAGGTTAATCCTCCCATTAAGGCCCCCTCATCTTGAAAGCTATACCTTTTAAAAAGGTATTCATCTGATGCAAGAACAGTGTTAGAATGAAATATCCATCAACCCTATTGGTGCTGTGCTACAAAATATAATTTCTGAACTTGGTATTTACTGATGCTCAAGTTTTGACAAAAAAATCCTGGTTGTTTTATTTATTATCTTCCTGACATTACTCAAGTCAAATCTAATTCTTGGTTATTTAATAGAAAATATCTTCCCTCCCTCCCTTTCCCTCTTTCTTTCGTTCTCTCTCTCTTTCTTTCTTCTTTCCAGGCTAACTTACAGCCATAACCTCTCTAAATGATCTCTTATTAAAATACTAATTAGATCCAGAGCTGTATTCCTGAGCTTAAATAAGCTTGGTTAGCTGCTCTTACCCGCTAAGACGTTTTTATTGTTGCTACTTCTAATAAGAGATACAAGCAACTACCTTCCCTTGTCCCTTTTTCTTGCCAAAGTTAATATAAATGTCTGCTATTACACCATTCAAAGGCAGCTTAATCACTATTGTGGCATATTTTTTTTCCTGAAGTTCATCAGCATGTATGTATGGAGCATGATTGTGAGAAAGGAGCATTTTATGTGAACAGTGTTGTTGGGGGTAAGATGGGGAAAAAGAAATTGGCAACGGTAAAGAGGTCAGAGACAAAATTGCTTAAATAGGGTCTACAGATATAGGACCACAATAGCAATTTTTTTTTTCTATGGGAATAGCCAGTTCAGCCTATTGCAGCAAAAGCAACGAGTTTGAGGTGTTTCAAAGACAAATTAGACATGAGCTTCTCATCCTGCAATAGAAGTTTATGGCTTAGGAGGAAGAAGATGATGAAGAGGGAGAAAAAAAAAGAGGAAAGAAAAACATTTCCCCTACTGGTTTGGAGATGCTGCTATTTCTTAATGCTGAGCCAACAAACTGCTCTGATTCCATTTTTGCCTATTTTCTCCAGGACTCGAGCCAAACCAAACTGAAGAAAGTTTTGAGGCTCTTGAGGCCTGAACTTTGATTGAAGTTCAGCTGCCAGATGCATCAAAGACAGGGCAAGTCTCCTTGCCTGCTTCATAGGTTATTTTAATTTTTTAAAGAGTGGCTCACAATACAAGAGAGCAGCTCATAATACAATAAGAGGACAAAACCACTGTTCTCCTCTTTTCTTTTCTTTTTCATGTTTGAAAAAGCAGTTGAGGTTGGAAGTGTCAGCCATCCATACAACTGTTTGTCCTCGCCACGTGGCAATTACATTTTTCAGCAGCCTGGTTTAAAATAGGAAAAGGAAGGGGGTGTTCTTGCAAATGCACAAAATAGAATAGAATAGAATAGAATAGAATAGAATAGAATAGAATAGAATAGAATAGAATAGAATAGAATAGAATTTTTATTGGCCAAGTGTGATTGGACACACAAGGAATTTGTCTTGGTGCATATGCTCTCAGTGTACATAAAAGAAAAGATACGTTCATCAAGGTACAACATTTACAACACAATTGATGGTCAATATATCAATATAAATCATAAGGATTGCCAGCAACAAAGTTACAGTCATACAGTCATAAGTGGAAAGAGATTGGTGATGGGAGCTATGAGAAGTTTAATAGTAGTGCAGATTTAGTAAATAATTTGACAGTGTTGATGGAATTATTTGTTTAGCAGAGTGATGGCCTTCGGGGAAAAACTGCTCTTGTGTCTAGTTGTTCTGTTGTGCAGTGCTCTATAGTGTCGTTTTGAGGGTAGGAGTTGAAACAGTTTATGTCCTGGATGTGAGGGATCTGTAAATATTTTCACGGCCCTCTTCTTGATTCGTGCAGTATACAGGTCCTCAATGGAAGGCAGGTTGGTAGCAATTATTTTTTCTGCAGTTCTAATGATCCTCTGAAGTCTGTGTCTTTCTTGTTGGGTTGCAGAACCGAACCAGACAGTTATAGAGGTGCAAATGACAGACTCAAGAATTCCTCTGTAGAACTGAATCAGCAGCTCCTTGGGCAGTTTGCGCTTACACATGAGATATTTTACAGGGGAGATACTACAGATTTTATATTCTGACATTTTTTTCAGGGAGAAGATTGTCTAAACATTGGGATCATAATTCAGGCCATCAACAATCATTTTTGAGAACTGTTTCTATCTATGTTAGTAGGAGATAAAGGCTTGTATCATATTAGAAAATAAGCAAGGATCTCTCCCTTTAATTTCCTCTCCCATGTCCCCCATTTATGCCTCTCATGTCTGGGTCATTGCCATGTCTGGGTCATTGTGGTATTTTCTATATTATTTAATACGTGACTTTCTCCTTCAGTATCTTTCGTTACATATTATAGTGAGAACAATTCATTGGGTGCTCTAACTCTGGAGGTTTTTAAGAAGAGACTTGACAGTCATGGTATGGTATAGGGCAGTGTTGGTGAACCCTTTTGGCAATCGAGTGCCGAAACCGGAGTGTGTGTGTGTGTGCCGGGGAGCGCCCGAAGAACTGCAAAAGCAGTTCCCCAGTGTACATGCATGTGCCTGGAAGCTGAGCTTCCAGTTTCTAGCTTGCACATGCATGCTGGTTCATCTGGCCTTCCGGTTCCTGGGACACATGCATGTGCAAAGACCAGCTGGCCAGCACACATGTGTGCACTGGAAACCAGAAGCTCAGCTTTCTTGCACGCCAGGGAGCTGCTCTTTCAGTTTCCGGCACTCCCACATGCGAGAAGACCAGCTGGCTGGCACGCATGTGCGTGCTGGAACCCGGAAGACCAACGTGAAATAGCTGGCGTGCCCGAAGAGATGCACTGAGTGCTACTTCTGGCACGCGTGCCATAGGTTCACCATCAAGAGTATAGGGTCTCCTTCTGGGACAGGGAGTTACACTAGAACAGGGGTCTCCAACCTTGGCAACTTTAAGACTTGTGGACTTCAACTCCCAGAATTCCTCAGCCAGCTGGCTGAGGAATTCTGGGAGTTGAAGTCCACAAGTCTTAAAGTTGCCAAGGTTGGAGACCCCTGCACTAGAAGACTTCCAAAATCTTTTCAAACTCATTTATTCTGTTATTTTGTATTTTGGATATCCAAATTTAAATTCCAAGAATGTTTAACTGTGACTTCAAAAAGTGCACTGGTTTTTGTTTCACACAAAGTCTACCTTAAAAAGTCTATTTAAGTTGCTGGTTCCTAGGGCTATAAATGCTAAATTAATTTATAGGCATATTTTTTTTAAAAAAATGGAACAAATGGTCAAAAGTCAGGTTCAGTGTCTGTAGATTTAAAATGCTGTATAATTAAAACAGAAATAAAATGGGGAAATAAAAAGTTGACCACTTGATATACATACACATTTATCCAGCCCTTTTGGGAAATATATATATATGTCTATATTAAATAACTAATATTAAAAACCTCCGATAGTGATCATGTAGGAGAAATGGCGTAGTTAAATGCAACTATTGAACATATTTATTTTCTCTTCCTTACCTAAAAAGAGAAAAAGAATAACCACTAGAAGGCAAAAAAGCATTTGGAGCAGAAGTGACTTTAGAATTCCTCCTGGTTTCCACACTGACTTACCTTGTAGGAAGTTGGTAGAAAAAAATCCCTACCTGTAGTCCCTATTTGGGGTAGAGTCGGGGCGACTGGATGGAGCTGTGCGTTTACCAGCCAGATGCCCTTCCTGATGCCTATGTGATGTTCATAGCAATTGGTTTTTTTTCTTTGCACCTTAGGAGAGAAACATCTGTCACTACCTAGGACTGAACTCTCAACCTTCCGAGTGGGAGGCGAGCATCTTTGCCACCAGGCCACCATGCTGCTTTTTGTAGGAAGCTGGCAGAGATAGTTGGAAATGGTGATCATATATCATGGCTTGCTGTAGTGAAACAGCATTGCATCAAAGGGGTCACAATGCTTCCAAATTACAATGCATGGGAATCATGGGTCCTGGACTTTGGAGGCATTCTGAATGTTAATCCATCTGAGATACATCAGTTCAAAAATTGTTGCAGTATGATGCACTGTTGTGCCCAATTGAAGATTACAAACAATCACAGGCGTGAAAGTTATAGAAATATATGAATAATAAACCGGAAGTTGTTCTCTATCATGATACACATGCAGAGATCTATTACAATATTTGTGCAATATTTCATCATTTAGCTTTTATATTATATGCATAATTAATAGGACCGTTCCTGTCCTATTGTTTTTCTTTTTTTCTTATATATATATATATGCTTATACCTCCTAATATTTCCTAATATATATGTTTATATACTATATAATCTTTTTGTGTGATGCTTATATATATTGTTGTGACAAATAAAATAAATAAATAAATAAATAAATAAATAAATAAATAAATAAATAAATAAATAAATAAATTGAAAGTCTTCCTCCCAGATTCAATTGGTGGATTAGTCAACCAAATCTTTCAGAGAAACAGAACTTCCCAGTTTGATTTTGTGTGCCATTTCAAAACATCACTCTTAAAATTTAAGTTTAGACATATATTGCTGACTGTCAAGCCATTTATGGCTTACCTGTCCCTTTCTCATCTGACAAGTTCTTTTGTCATTTCTGAAAACAGCTCAATGTCAGATACAGACATAAATCTATCAGGGCATTGAAAGGATTTTCTCTTTCTAACACCAAATATGTGACTGGATTTCCACCAATACATCCCAACGTTCTTAATTTTTACATACTGTTATATGAATGGTTTCAGGGACACAGAGATATTTATTGTTATTAATAACATCCTTTCCGTGTAAAGTCATTCAGTGGGTAACTATTAAAAAGGATAGTATTTCCTTTTTGTTTTGTTTTCCATTATAATACATATTTTCTAATTTAATTTAATTACTTTTCCGTATTTAAAAACACAACACTGTAGATTATAAAGTATGGATTTTTTTTTACATTACAGTTTCAGTCAACTCATAAAACCAGTACCCATTTTTTCCATCCCTGTTTTTTTTTTCCCTGTTGGTTAAAAAATAACTGATGGCAAATAATATTTGAATACCACATAGTAACAAAAAATGACTTTTAATACAAGAGGATTGAATGAAAACAATGTATTTTGGGAAGAGAAGGCAATGAATGAATGAATGAATGAATGAATGAAAAACTATCAGATCTGGACTGTAAAATCCTCATGATCAGTATATGGCAGCAAAGAATTACAGGAAAGGTATTACCATCCAGTTGTCATCTCAATTGGGGCCGGGATAGCTCAGGCTGTTAAGAAGCCTGTTATTAGAACACAGTAGCCTGCAATTACTGCAGGTTCAAGTCCGGCCCAAGGTTGACTCAGCCTTCCATCCTTTATAAGGTAGGTAAAATGAGGACCCAGATTGTTGGGGGGGGGCAATAAGTTGACTTTGTAAAACAAAAATATACAAATAGAATGAGACTATTGCCTTATACACTGTAAGCCGCCCTGAGTCTTCGGAGAAGGGTGGGATATAAATGTAAAAAAAAATAAAAAAATCTGTAGTCCAAATCAAGTAGTCCTTAAATATTCATTTTCTTTCTGGAATTTTACTAATGCTAAAATAACTGCTGCACATTTAAATGTTAATTCAAATGTAGGGCAGTTTTTTAACCCAAATATTTTGTGCAGCATCTACATTCTATCAATTGAAACATTATTTAACAGTTTTAATTAAGAGTTCAATTGTTATGTCTGCCATCGGTTAAAAGCATAACAATGCTGAAATAGAGATTTTTAAACTCAAATTTAAAGTGTTGTACGGGACTATTTTCTGCATTTCCTAAGGGACAATTTTCTTACAAGTATCCTGAGCTTTAGATCCCAAACAAATCAGGGTTTGTGACAACTTCAGTTTTCTCTCAGTTAAATAATGAAATTCTAACAGGGAATGTGTGCTGTTCCTTAAAAAAAATCAATTTACTTACAAAAAAAGTAGCAATGAAACATTACTCATTCAGTGTTTGTACAGTGTTTATTCTGTAAATAGAAAGGACATAACCACTTGCTCATCTTCACATGCACACATCCTTTTGATGGTTTAATATTACCTCCATGATCTGTTAAATAAGTTTTGATGAATTTATGCCAACCTTAAATCCTATAAACTTGACAGATTTTTAACATATAGAAGTTGTCATGGACACTTCAAATTGGACTTGGCCAATGTAAACATTTATTGGCTCCTTTTGTCTTCTATCAATGTTCCATGAACCTGATGTGTATTTTAGTAACACAAAATCTTGGGTAATCAGTTTGTCACTGCCTCACAATAAAGACATAGTAATTTTGAATGTATGTGCTATAATGGCTAGAACAGTATGTACACTAGGACACTGGTTGCTTTGAAGCACACTTTTCCTAAACTCCAACTCCTTATGGAATAATATTCAGCACTTATGGAAGAATTTCTCCCTCAGGGGAAGATGGAAGTTTTCTAAAATTGATAAATCAAATAAAAACAAATAAAAACTGTAATTAAACAAGTTTGGAAGACATCAGGTTGACTATTGCCAAAGGACATTAAGGAAATATATTAAATCATTAACTCTGTGCTGAAAATTTTTTTTTGCAGTTTCTCTAAAACAGGGATGTCAAACTGGCGGCCCATGGACCGGATATGTCACACGCTGGCCATGCCCACTCCAGCTGCATGAAGGGGCAAATGTCACAAAACATCATGTGACCGCAACATGACTGCGAGTTTGACACCCATGCTCTAAAAGAAACAAGTATACATCTCTTCAGAAGAAGTTTATTTTTTTCTACTTAATGTTCAGAGGGGAATGAGACTTTATTTTTATTTTAGATTGGCAATGTTTCTGAACTTAGTGGAAGAACATAATGTGACAGTTTTCTGTTACATGTTTTTTTCTCACCATTCTGAAACTACAAATGGTTGTTCTTTTCTTTAAAATCTCCAGCGCTGGGGCACCCACAACTTCTGAAGGCAAGTCATTCCACTGATTAATTGTTCTGTCGGGAAATGTCTCCTTAGATCTAAGTTGCTTCTCTCCTTGATTAGTTTTCACCCATTGCTTCTTTTCCTGTCCTCTGTTGCTTTGGAGAAAAGCCCGACTCCCTCTTCTTTGTGGCAGCCCCTGAGATATTGGAACACTGCTATCGTATCATCCCTAGACCTTCTTTTCATTAAACTAGACATACCTAGTTCCAGCAACCATTCTTCAGATGTTTTAGCCTCCAGTCCTCTAATCATCTTTGTTGCCCTTCTTTGCACTCTTTCCAGCGTCTCAATGTATTTTCTGCATTGGGGCAACCAAAACTGGATCTTACTGCAAAGACTAAAAGTCATTGAATAAGGTCCATTCATACCATAACTGGGGCAAGGGATTTTTTCCCCCGTTGCATAAAAATGTAGTTTAAACATATACTATAGCCTATTTAGAGGGACACAGTGGCTCAGTGGCTAAGATGCTGAGCTTGTCGATCGAAAGGTTGGCAGTTCAGTGGTTCAAATCCCTAGTGCCGCGTAATGGGGTGAGCTCCTGTTACTTGTCCCAGCTTCTGCCAACCTAGCAGTTTGAAAACACGTAAAAAAATGCAAGTAGAAAAATAAGGGCCATCTTTGGTGGGAAGGTAACAGCGTTCTGTGTGTTTAGTCATGCCAGCCACATGACCCCAGAGACATCTTCGGACAGCACTGGCTCTTCAGCTTTGAAACAGAGATGAGCACCACCCCCTAAAATCAGGAATGACTAGCACATATGTGCGAGGGGAACCTTTACCTTTACCTTATAGCTTATACACCAGGTAGAATTTTCAAGAGGGCAAATCGAAATGATTTGTTTGAAAGGGGTACATTGAGGCTGAAAGCTTGAAGCCATTTTTTTTAACAATTAGTACTATCTAAAGCACTGGCTTTAAAGCTCTATTTAGAACTTAGATGTACAACGTTATCCCTCCCCAGAGAGCTTCCAATCTACATTTCAGCTTAATTGTTGCAATTTTCTCTTTAGAAGGGTTTTTTTTTTTTTTCTATGATCTAGAATGGAAGGTGAAGGTTTCCTTACTGTAATTGAAATGTCTTTAAATGGTTGGCCTCTTTGCTTTGCACAGAGATGAAAGCAGTTGCAAGGTCAGCTATCAAATAATGATGTCATAGGGGAAACATTAGCTCACTATGAGTTTGATGCATTGACAAATAAATAAAGAGACCCTTAGCCAGCATTTGTACTTCTAGTAGGGATGAAAACAACTTCTTTTTTTTTCTGGTTCAGTGTTTAATGTCAAATTTTAAAAATGGATAAAACCAAAATTATTGTTATGGGCTGATGGACATATTGCTTATAATCTGTCTACTGTAAATAGTGCAGTGTGTAATATTTTAAGCAAAGGTTTCAAACCGTTTCAGCATCACACCCGCATTGTGATTGTTTAGAAATTGTTATGCCCCTCCCCTGAATTTTCATCCACCATTTTGTTCTGTGTAGACATATCCAGTCAGCCTGTTCACAATTTTCCAGATTCATGAGCCCTGATCTTCCCACTTCATATAATATGTTAAAACAAAAAGGACCTTGGAGTACTCATATCAAATGATCTAAGTGCCAAAGCCCACTGTAACAACATCGCCAAAAAGGCATTAAGAGTGGTAAACCTAATCTTGCGTAGCTTCTTCTCTGGTAAGATTATACTACTAACCAGAGCATACAAAACATTTGCTAGACCAATGCTCGAATACAGCTCATCTGTCTGGAACCTACATTCCATATCAGACATTAATACAATTGAGCGCATCCAGAAATATTTCACAAGAAGAGTCCTCCACTCCTCTGCTCGCAAGAAAATACCTTATGCCACCAGACTTGAAATTCTGGGTTTAGAAAATTTAGAACTACGCCACTTTCGGTATGACCTGAGCATAGCTCATAAAATTGTCTGCTACAATGTCCTTCCTGTCGAAGACTACTTCAGCTTCAATCGCAACAATACACGAGTACACAATAGATTCAAACTTAAAGTGAACCACTCCAATCTCGATTGCAGAAAATATGACTTCAGTAACAGAGTTGTTAACGCTTGGAATGCACTACCAGACTCCGTGGTCTCATCCCAAAATCCTCAAAACTTTAACTAGAGTCTTGGACTTCAAGAGAGCTAATTTCAATAAACTCAGAGAGAGCTTGAGAAGGATTCCATGGATGAGAATCTTCAAGGGGAAAACAACTCAAGAAGCTTGGGAAATTTTGAAAAGTGAGATTATAAAAGCCCAGTCTAGCACAATACCAATGAGGAAGCAAAATAATAGATCTCAAAAGAAACCAGCATGGATGCATAAAGAACTATCTGACAAATTGAAAGACAAAAAGGACACATATAAAAAGTGGAAAGAGGGGAAAATAACTAAGGCTGAATATCAGCAAATAGTCCGAGCCTGTAAAGATGAAGTGAGGAAAGCTAAGGCTCACAATGAACAAAGGCTAGCGACAAAAGTAAAAAATAACAAAAAAAGCTTCTTCCAACAAGTTAAAAACAAGAAAAAAGTCAAGGAAACAATTGGCCCATTGCTGGGAGAAAGTGGCAAGAAGATGACAAGCAACAGGGAGAAAGCAGATCTACTTAACTCATATTTTGCATCTGTCTTTACACAAAAGGAAAAAACAATCCAACCTATCAAAAACAGCACCACAAAAAACAGATTAGGAACACAGGTTAAAATAGGGGAAAAAATGGTAAGTGAACATCTGTCTACCCTAGACGAATTCAAATCACCAGGACCGGATGGATTACACCCCAGGGTTCTGAAGGAACTGGCAGATGAAATCTCAGAACCACTGAACTATATCTTTCAAAGATCCTGGAGCACAGGGGAACTACCAGAGGACTGGAAAAGAGCTGATGTAGTTCCCATCTTCAAAAAAGGAAAAAAAAACAGATCCAGGAAACTACAGACCTATCAGCCTAACCTCAATACCAGGGAAGATTCTGGAAAAGATAATCAAGCAACAAATCACTGAACACCTAGAAGCAAACAAAATAATAACCAAAAGGCAACATGGGTTTGTCAAAAACAGATCATGCCAGATTAATCTCATTGCATTCTTTGACAGTGACAAAATTAGTGGACCAGAGGAATGCTGTCGATATAATTTACTTGGACTTCAGTAAAGCATTTGATAAAGTAGACCATAACCTACTATTAGATAAAGTTGAAAAATGTGTGTTAGACAGCACCACTACCAGATGGATTCGTAACTGGCTGACCAACCGCACTCAACATGTAGTCCTCAACGGAACTACATCCACATGGAGGGAAGTATGCAGTGGAGTACCCCAAGGCTTTGTTTTAGGCCCAGTACTCTTCAACATCTTCATCAATGACTTGGATGAGGGAATAGATGGGAAACTCATCAAATTTGCAGATGACACCAAGCTGGCAGGAATAACCAACACTCCAGAAGATAGGCTCAAGATACAGAAAGATCTTGACAGACTTGAACATTGGGCACTATCTAAGAAAATGAAATTCAACAGTGAAAAAAGTAAGGTTCTACATTTAGGCCAAAAAAAACAAAATGCACAGATACCAGATATGTGGTACCTTGCTCAATAGTAGTAACTGTGAGAGGGATCTTGGAGTCCTAGTGGACAACCATTTAGATATGAGCCAGCAGTGTGCAGCAGCTGCCAAAAAAGCCAACACAGTTCTGGGCTGCATAAACAGAGGGATAGAATCAAGATCACGTGAAGTGTTAATACCACTTTATAATGCCTTGGTAAGGCCACACTTGGAATATTGCATTCAGTTTTGGTCGCCACAATGTAAAAAAGATGTTGAGACTCTAGAAAGAGTGCAGAGAAGAGCAACAAAGATGATTAGGGGACTGGAGGCTAAAACATATGAAGAACGGTTGCAGGAACTCAGTATGCCTAGTTTAATGAAAAGAAGGACTAGGGGAGACATGATAGCAGTGTTCCAATATCTCAGGGGTTGCCATAAAAAAGAGGGAGTCAAACTATTCTCCAAAGCACCTGAGGGTAGAACAAGAAGCAATGGGTGGAAACTAATCAAGGAGAGAAGCAACCTAGAACTAAGGAGAAATTTCCTGCCAGTTAGAACAATTAATAAGTGGAACAACTTGCCTGCAGAAGTTGTAAATGCTCCAACACTGGAAATTTTTAAGAAAATGTTGGATAGCCATTTGTCTGAAATGGTGTAGGGTTTCCTGCCTGGGCAGGGGGTTGGACTAGAAGACCTCCAAGGTCCCTTCCAACTCTTGATATTATTATTATTATTAACCTAAGACTGTCTATTGTTGACCTCACCCCATTCCTAAGAGGTCTGTAAGGGGCATGCATAAGAGCACCAGCGTGCCTACCGTCCCTGTCCTAATGTTCTCTTTAGTTGTATTCATTTTATGTATTCAATTCATGCTTATACTTATATATATATTATTTAATATGTATTTGACTAAATAAATAAATAAATAAATAAATAAATAAATAAATAAATAAATAAATAAATAAATACCAAAAGACAGCATATATCCTGTCCAGCAACCATCACCAGATAAACAGGGATTAACACCAGACAAACAGTCAAGCAGAAAACAATACCCTAATCAAGAAACTACCAAGGAGAAAACTACATTTCCACCAACAGAGCTACTGTTTATAAATAGGAAGAAAACCCCACACTCACTACCAATGATAATGTTATCTAATTAGGTAGTGAAATGTCTGTAACCAAGCACAGAAAGCACCAAGGACACCACAGTTAAATTCTGAGCTAGATATAGTTTCTTCTGTTGGAATTATTATTTTTCACTACTTAGCATTTATAGGATTATATCTAGGAGACTGATATAGATTCTGAAGCTGATTTCTCTTGTATAGATTAACTAATATCTGTGGAGGACAGGGAAAAGAAACTGCAATAGTATTGTTATATAATAATCAATACATTCGTGAATGGACCAATTTATTCAACTGTCTGAGTCCTTTGACAGTGTGATACATCCAAGAAATGGAGCTCAGCTAGAATTGTGCAGAGAGAAATATATGCAGGAACTGAGGTCTGTAGTTTAGGTTAAAGTAAATGTTCCCCTCGCACATGCGTGCTAGTCGTTCCCGACTCTAGGGGGCAGTGCTTATCTCCGTTTCAAAGCCGAAGAGCCAGCGCTGTCTGAAGATGTCTCCATGGTTATGTGGTGGGCATGACTCAATGCCCAAGGCACAGGGAACACTGTTACCTTCCCACCAAAGGTGGTCCCTATTTTTTTACTTCTACTTCTACAAGTAACGGGAGCTCACCCCGTTACGCAGCACTAGGGATTCGAACCGCTGAATTGCTGACTTTCGGATCGACAAGCTCAGCATCTTAACCACTGAGCCACCGTATCCCTTGCCTGTAGTTTAGGGTAGCACATTTAATAGGTTTTCATTGACTTTCATGGGATACAAACCAATTTATATACTGTAATTTGGTATAACAGTATAGTTAGGACAAAAATTGTTCCCAATACAGCAAAGATCAAACTTTATCCACTTATTGTCAGTTTTCATTAAAGGCAAAATGCTGTATTTAAAGCAAAAATGTTCCTGCAATGATTTTTCATGTGCCCTAATTATTTATTAATGGAAAATTAACTGAAGCTCTACTCCCTCCGATTTCTGCATGACCTAAGAAGCCTAATCAATGTTTTTCTTTATAATTGAACCTAAGAAAAACTTAAAATGCAATTATTAGTTATGTTTGCATTGTGCTAAAATTGATATGGGAATGTGAATCATATAAGCAAGTAATTAGTTCAGTACCAACTACAAGACATATTGGGTCAAAATTTCATGGTGATAAAGTTTCTATTTATTTTAATGTATTTCCATGTGTTTGTGCCAGGATTGAATTGTGTTTTTTCCACAGTGTTTATTCCCACCACAGATTGGCATGTGTAAGTTATTACTGTAAGGTTGTTTAAGCATATGTGCCAGTCTGGAACCTCAGAAAATGCTAATTGCATTCTCCATGGCTACTGGGCTAAATAAAAGAAATTGGAACAGCCATGTTTTCTGAGTAATGTTCCACAACTTCACTTCCATTCTATGATAGAAATTCTCCATTTACACCTAATCCTCAGGGCATTTGACCTTTTACCACAATGCTTTACACAATTTAATAGTGTAGATTGTAAGTGGGTGTCCCAGCTACAAGAAAAAGTCATAACTCATAAAGTTGTAGGCATGCAATGTCTCTGAAAACATGGTCATGAAAAGCAGAGGTATGGATTTCACAAGTTCCTTGGGTAGTGGCCTACAGTAGTGGCCAAAATTGTGGCAACCTTTTGGGAAAAGTGTATTTTCTAAAACTAGTTAATAACACCAATTTTTGAGTAGTATCATAAAATTATATATCAATGGAAAGATAATTTAATCGAGAATGTAATGCAATAACTTTTTATAAAGGATTTGCTATTAGAATAGCAGTTACAGTATAAAGAAGAAAAGTGAAACACGTAGAAAAACGAGATATACAAAAATTATCACCATAGAAAAAACGAGATATACAATAATTATCACATCAGTTAATACTTAGTTGGGTAACTTTTAACATGAATTACGGCCTTATAATGTCTTCCCTTGGAGTGAATCTAATTGTTTAGTTCTGCAAGTGTTATAATGTAAAACCAAGATTGAATGATTGCTTCGGTTAAGTGGATTTTATTATTGGGTTGCTTCTGACTAGCAAGTTTCTTTAGATTTTCCATAGATTTTCCATTGGGTTAAGGTCTGGGCTATTCCCAGGCCATTCCAGCAGTGGAATAGGATTATCTTGAAACTCCAAAAAGAAAAGTGGTGTTATTAGTCATCAAACCTCAAAAAAAAAAAACTTTTCCCAAAAGGTTTGCACAATTTTGGCCACTACTGTATTCCTTGCCTACCGATGCATTTGATATAACATGTATTACATGCTTAACATGATATTGGATCAGTGTCTGTATTAATGTTAATAGCTGAAATATTTCCAAATTGTGAAAGAGAGATTCTTATTATTTATTGGAAGACGTGAGTTTATTCCAAACAAAATGTCAAGGGCAAGGGAAATCAGGAAATTCAGTCAGTTCAAATGAGTATAACAATTTATTGTAAACTTAAGCTCTCTACAAGAATCTGAATTACTAATCGTCAAAGCAAATTAATGGTAGAGAAGAGTCAATGGAATTCTAGGTGGGCTGGACTTATATCTCTTGTGGGCATGAAGGGACTCAAGACTGATGATACATTTGACCTCTCCCTTGGGCTAAGCCTGATCATCTACAAAAAAAATCTAGAATTCTTTTTTTTTAATGTTACTATTTTACAGTGGGCAGGAAAAAAAGTTAATAGAAAAAAAAATAACATAAATCAATCCTAAATTGAGCTTCTCACTTTTTGGATGCATCTGTTCAAAACTAAGAAACTGACATTAGCAAGTGTTTAAATGAATTGCAGAATTGTCGTCTTCATTCTGTTTAACATTCAGCTTTTTTTTTCAAGCAAAAATGCACAATACTACTTCATCATTTGGGGTATGTTGTTTGGTGTAGCATATAACATTTCTTAAAATAAGCGTTTTTAAACTACTTTCTCTGAAAGTAGTATGCAGTTTTCCCTAATGTATTTTTAAAATAGAAAACTGCATTACAAAATTCAAAGAAGTGCAAAATCGGATAATGATTGTATTCTTGTTGATATATGAATTTGGAACTATGAATTGGGCTTTTTCATATTAAAATGCAAGCCAAACAAATTTTACCACCTTCTCCTATCATTATTGAGCAAGATCTCACCTTCCAAAAATATAACACTGTTTCACTGGACAGCCATTCTCTATTGCTTTACTGGCTTTAGTCTGCCATTCCTAGGGTACTGAGGTGGCTAAATTCCCATTCATCTCCTGACTTCTTATCACAAAGCATCCCAACTAGTGTATGTAGCCCTAAGAGGATTGTACCTGCGCTTGGAGCATCTGGCTTAAACTCAGGGAAAGAAAGGCAGCCTTGGAAATATCTGCTTGCATCCCTAATAACGTAGCAAAGCCAATCTGTTTTGTGAATTGGAAGAGTACTTGCAGTACAAGCAAAAACGAGCTTGATAATGACCGAGCTGGATAACATTAACACTTAATGACAGGATTTTATGGCTCTTCCCATGCTTTTAACTACATTTATTTATCTTGGTTGACCTCTCCCTTATGGTGGGCCTAGTTTTGTTTACCCCATGTTGTGAAGCAAGAAAACAGGAAGGGAAGGACTCAGTCAAGTGTCTGGCATAATTTGTAGACACTTCAATAAATACCCAAACTTATTATTTTAGTATCTTTGATTTGACAGAGTGAATAATCTCCCAAATCATTCCTAATTGTATTGAGGAAAAATTATCCAGGATTACTATACATTTCATGGAAGGCAGCATTCCCTGGATTGTAATTTATTGAATGATACTGGGTGGATAAAAGTAAAGGTTCCCCTTGCACATATGTGCTAGTCATTCCCAACTCTAGGGGGCAGTGTTCATCTCCATTTCAAAGCCAATGAGCCAGTGCTGTCTGAAGACGTCTCTATGGTCATGTGGCCAGCATGATTAAACACCAAAGGCTCACAGAACGCTGTTATCTTCCCACCAAAGGTGGCCCCTATTTTTCTACTTGCATTTTTTACGTGCTTTCGAACTGCAAGGTTGGCAGAAGCTGGGACAAGTAATGGGAGCTCACCCCTTTATGCAGCACTATGGATGTGTGGGTCATGCTAGCCCAGTCTGTCTAATTAACCGGAGGAAAATCAGGAATCCACCTGTCTGCTGTTGCTGCTGCTTTGGAGAAAAGCAACATCTATCTAGTCTCTGCTAGTGTTTTTTTTTTTAATCTGGTCAATTAATTCATTGGGAGAGCAAGCAGGAGATAAACTTCTGCTTCCTAATTCTCCAATTAGAGAAATGCAAGGCCAGTTTTTCTTCTGCATTTTGCCATCACACAGGACAAGGTGAAGATGTAAAATTACACCATGCTAATACTTGATGAGGGGACGCGGTGGCTCAGGGGCTAAGACGTTGAGCTTGTTGATCGAAAGGTTGGCAGCTCAGCGGTTCAAATCCCTAGTGCTGCCGTGTAACGGAATAAGCTCCTGTTACTTGTCCCAGCTTCTGCCAACCTAGCAGTTTCGAAAGCATGTAAAAATGAAAGTAGAAAAAAATAGGGACCACCTTTGGTGGGAAGGTAACAGCGTTCCATGCACCTTTGGCGTTGAGTCATGCTGGCCACATGACCACGGAGACATCTTCGGACAGCGCTGGCTTTGGCTTTGAAACAGAGATGAGCACCATCCCCTAGAGTCAGCAACGACTAGCACGTATGTGCGAGGGGAACCTTTACCTTTAATTCTTGATGATCTGATAAAAGATGATGACAACAATGCAGTGGAAACAGCACCATTCTTTGGTGATGAAAGCTTGACCTTGCATAAATTTCCCCATAGACTATTATAGAAATAGAGATGAATTTTAAATCCATGTTAATGTCATCCTATATCTGCTCCATGAAGGAACTGAAGTTAGGAAATGGGACAAGAGTATAATTCCCAGTCAAATAGCAATAAAAAGCTAATTGTAAGTCATTATTTAGGGAGGAAGCTAGATGCAAATTAAATATACTCAGAAACTAAACATTCTGGGAGGTTTTTTTTTTTTTTTTGAGACCATTCGAGTGGTCAGCACTAGATCCAAAAGTCCATTTTGTAAGAAAAGTGGGTAACAGAAGCCTCAAAGACAGTCCAATCCAATATATATATATATATATATCTAACATTGGCAAATATTCTCCACTTACTATGTTCTAGCTTGACAAGCCCATTAATACTGGTCCTAAAATGGTGCCTGGAAAAGAACAATGCTAAATAGTAATATCCCTCAAGGAACCTTTTTCCAAATAATGTTAACATACCAGTGTATTATGTTGGAGAGCCACTCTGGGTGACAAAGTAGGTGGATTTCAGCAGGTTCTGACCAGTTCTGGAGAACCGGTAGTGGAAATTTTGAGTAGCTTGGAAAACCGGTAAATACCACTTCTGACTGGCCCTGCCCCCATCTATTTTCTGCCTCCTGAGTCCCGGGAGGAAATGGAGATTTTGCAGTAACCTTCCCCTTGAGTGCGGTGGGAATGGAGATTTTACAGTATCCTTCCCCTGCCATGCCCACCAAGCCATGCCCACCAAGCCATGCCACACCTATCAAGCCAAACCTACAGAACCAGTAGTAAAAAAATTTGAAACCCACCATTGAGCTCAAGGACTTGGAAACTAAAAGAACAGCAAAATGGTATCAATTGTTTGAAAATAGGCAGGCAGACCAACATATTAATTAAAAAAGAGCATGTCCCCAAAAGTCTTACTTATAGAAAGAAAAAGGAACCAAATCAACAAGCTTTAGTTAAGAGCTATATAAGATTTTTTTTTTTGGGGGGGGGAGTTCAAGTATAGGAACAATTAAACTTCATAACTAGTCCCCTACATTTATCTTCAAAATAACTTATTTTAATTCAGCAACCCCATTCTAACACAATAACAGAGTTGGAAAGGACCTTGGAGGTCTTCTAGTCCAACCCACTGCTCAAGCCGGAAACCCTATATCATTTCAGACAAATTATTGTCCAATCTGTTCTTAAAAACCTCCAGTGTTTGAGCACCCACAACTTCTGGAGGCAAGTAATTCCACTGATTAATTGTTTTCACTGTCAGGAAATTTCTCCTTAGTACTTGGTTGCTTCTCTCCTTGATTAGTTTCCACCCATTGCTTCTTGTCCTGCCCTCAGGTGCTTTGGAGAATAGCATGACTCCCTCTTCTTTGTGGCAGCCCCTGAGATATTGGAATACTGCTATCATGTCACCCCCAGTCCTTCTTCTCCTTAAACTTGACATATCCAATTCCTGTAACCGTTCTTCATATGTTTTAGCCTCTAATTCCCTGATCATCTTTGTTGCTCTTTTCTGTACTCTTTCTAGAGTCAACATCTTTTTTTTATATATTGTGACAACCAAAGCTGGATGCAATATTCCAAGCATGGTCTTACCAAAGCATTATAAAGTGGTATTAACATCTCACATGATCTTGATTCTATCCTTCTGTTAATGCAACCTAGGACTTCTTTGGCTTTTTTGGTAGCTGCTGCCCACTGCTGACTCATATTTTAGTTTAATTTGTTATCAGCACAATGTTCAGATCTCCTGATTCGATTTCTATGCCAATGGGCATATGGACTAGATGCTGTCATGGTGGACTGATTGTCAAGCTTTCTGCAGGTGTTTCTTATCCTTTGGGTCATTCTCTCTATGAGCCAAGTCATCAGTCACCCTAATTATCTAATGCCATATCTTTAACCTATCCAGAGCTCCTAGATTACATGGAACATTGTATGTTTTCCTGTATCTAATGCCATTTTTTCATCGTTTGAATACTATGTGTACTTTTCTGTAGGTTGGCTTTGGCAATGAAACACTAGGCGAGGCAGATATGTATATATTTGTTCTAGATCAACTGAGTCAAGATGGCTTCTCTCCCAGAGAGGGCCCAGATTTTCAAATTGGATTTAGCCTGTCAGAAATTTATTTTTTTTACTGACATTCTTGTTTTTCTCTTTCTGACATCAAGCCTCAGGAAAGAGATACAAGCTTTTCCCAAAAGTATAAAGTAATGCTGTTTAGAGCCCTTATGGTGTTGTTTTTCTCTCTCCCTGCTGACTCTCATTTAATTTGATGAAAGAGAATTTGATTTAAAAATTTGTTTTAAGAGATGGAAATTTCAGAGAAATGGTCCTAAATGCCATGGACTGTTCCTGCACTTATTTAGAGAAATGGCCAATATGAGCATACACTGTGATTGCACAAGCATTTCTGTAGCAATTTACATTCTTCCTGGCTTAAAAAACAGAAATAAAGGAATCCTTCCTCTTGAGACTTTTAAAATAGCAGCGCTTCTTTCATAGCTAAGGGGAGTTTTAGAACTTACAGGTGAATTTCTTCCTTTATACAAATTGCTCAACTGTGATTCTCTGGCCACAGATTTGATAAATTATGTGCTATTGTTCTATTCTGAACTGGTCCTTTGTATTGGAGCTTCAAAACTGAGGTGAAGGCTGCATTAAGTTATCATGGTGGTTGTCCCAGGAGAAAGGTTTCATTTTCTTTCTCTTCACAACCAATTGTATTGGTGAATATGCTAGTTTTTACTATTTGAAAAAAGGAAAAGTTGTGGCCTGAGGAAAAGCACCTTCTTGGTCCTACCAATCTGAATTTGAGAAGATATCAGCCATTTTGAG
Organism: Ahaetulla prasina; assembly: GCF_028640845.1. Classification (NCBI taxonomy): domain Eukaryota; kingdom Metazoa; phylum Chordata; class Lepidosauria; order Squamata; family Colubridae; genus Ahaetulla; species Ahaetulla prasina. The sequence continues at coordinate 18,837,227 of NC_080546.1, forward strand.
CAAGATTGCTTGTTTCCTTGATATGGAAAATTACTTAAGCCACAGATGTTGGATATGATCTGAGTCTTTTAGTCCCAAAGGTGCTTTTTTTTTCAAGAAGCAACTGTTTTTTCTTTGAAGACGTTTCACTTCTCATCCAGGAAGCTCATCCAGAGCTGAAGAAGCTTCTTGGTTGAGAAGCAAAACGGCTTCAAAGAAAAACTAGAAAATTCAGTGGCCTTTTGAAAAAGCACTTTTGGGACAACACAATGACATGGATGACTGAGAATCTCCATAGAGGCCTTTTAGTCCTTACAATAAGATTACATAACAAAATACTCTTGGTTTTTTTTAAAATGTGTTTGTTTTTAATATAAACTCTGGAGAACTGAACATTTAGATTTAGCCAATTTAGATTAATAACATATAACAATAGAGTTGGAAGGGACCTTGGAGGCCTTCTAGTCCAACCCCCTGCCCAGGCAGGAAACCCTACACCATCTCAGTCAGATGGTTATCCAACATTTTCTTAAAAATTTCCAGTGTTGGAGCATTCACAACTTCTGCAGGCAAGTCGTTCCACTTATTAATTGTTCTAACTTGTCAGGAAATTTCTCCTTAGTTCTAAGTTGCTTCTTTCCTTGAACAGTTTCCACCCATTGCTTCTTGTTCTACCCTCAGGTGCTTTGGAGAATAGTTTGGCTCCCTCTTCTTTGTGGCAACCCCTGAGATATTGGAACACTGCTATCATGTCTCCCCTAGTCCTTCTTTTTATTAAACTAGACATACCGAGTTCCTGCAACCGTTCTTCATATGTTTTAGCCTCCAGTCCCCTAATCATCTTTGTTGCTCTTCTCTGCACTCTTTCTAGAGTCTCAACGTCTTTTTTACATCGTGGCGACCAAAACTGGATGCAATATTCGTGGCCTTACCAAGGCATTATAAAGTGGCACTAACACTTTAGGTGATCTTGATCTCTGTTTATGCAGCCCAGAACTGCAGTTGTATTGTGTTTCCCATTTCCAAGTGGCCATGCTCTTCAAATAGCATTAGTCTGTTCCATGATGGTCTTGTACATCCATGCCATCCTATTTAAGCTAAATTGTTGGTACTTTACCAGCCTTAGACCAGTTTGGTGATTTTATTGCATCAGTATTATCTTTGATTTATTCTCCTTGTTTTATTCCCTACTGGTCTTACTTGACACTTTAGTTACATGGAATAACTGTGTTAATTTGCCTTGTACATTAGTAACTGGACAAGCAATAATTACGACTTATAGTTTCAATATAAACTGTTGTCCCAGGGCAGTTTGCTTTTCTGCTGGAGACCACTGTTCATCTGTTATCTCGCTGTTGAAATTACTCTGCTTTCCAGTTTTTCTATGTTTTTTTATTAGTAGTACTATTTATTTAATGAACACATCTACTTGTATGTCACGAGTCAGTGGTCCATGGTGATAAGGAAATCTTTCCATAATTATCAAGTTAATTTTAGCCATGTAGATGGTTATATTGGCTTCTGCAGTGTCTCACAAGGGGTAACCATAGAGATTCACATCCTTGTAGCCAGTGGTGTAAAAAGATTTGTTTTACTTAAGTCAGATATCAGTGAGCAATGAAGCAGATCAACTTCATAGAACATTCTGTTAGCTGAAAGAGCTTTTGGCAGTAACGCTATGCATATCTTTTCAGCGTATGCTGTCTTCCTCTCTGTAATTAGAATTTTCTTCTTTGCTGCTTCAGGCCAGCAAAGACATATTATTGCAACACAACCGCAATAGAGGTAGAAACTTTCACTCCATTTTAACTTTTTGGCAAAATAAAGGAAATAGTCTGAAATTTCTCTTCCATCTCTTCTCCTGACTATTGCTTTTTGAGATTTCTTCTCTTGATTGAGCTTCCAAAAATCCAACTGTGATCTGCCTTAAAAAACATAGGAATCCTTGTCCAGATATATATTCCCACTTCTTCCCAGATGATAAGATGATCAGTCTGGGTCGGTCTAAGCTGGCCTTGAGGGCAGAAGTTCCAAACCTCATTGAGAAGAATGAAAATGAATGTGATGACACAAATGCAGCAAAATTGCCTGACTGTTTATATAAAGGAAAGGGGCAGCGTCATTCAAAGTAAGTCATAGAATCAAGATCACGTGAAGTGTTAATATCACTTTATAATGCCTTGGTAAGGCCACACTTGGAATATTGCATTCAGTTTTGGTTGCCACAATGTAAAAAAGATGTGGAGACTTTAGAAAGAGTGCAGAGAAAAGCAACAAAGATGATTAGGGGACTGGAGGCTAAAACATATGAAGAACAGTTGCAGGAACTGGGTATGTCTAATTTAATGAAAAGAAGGACTAGGGGAGACATGATAGCAGTCTTCCAATATCTCAGGGGTTTCCACAAAGAAGAGGGAGCCAAACTATTCTCCAAAGCACCTGAGGGTAGAACAAGAAGCAATGGGTGGAAACTGTTCAAGGAAAGAAGCAACTTAGAACTAAGGAGAAATTTCCTGACAAGTTAGAACAATTAATAAGTGGAACGACTTGCCTGCAGAAGTTGTGAATGCTCCAACACTGGAAATTTTTAAGAAGATGTTGGATAACCATTTGAAGTGGTGTAGGGTTTCCTGCCTGGGCAGGGGGTTGGACTAGAAGACCTCCAAGGTCCCTTCCAACTCTGTTGTTGTTGTTGTTGTTGTTGTTGTTATTTCTATTACTATTATTATTATATTCCTTACCGTGTAAAGAGTAATTCCAAGTTATCACTGTCAAGAGCAATCTGTTCCATCTTGCATACCTTCCAATTGTATACATTTCAATTCCCAGGACTCCCCTATGATCACAGCTTCTAAAGTTTGTGTATAGAGAGGATGCCAGAGCTAAAAAGCTTGTCCTCAGTCTAGAAAGTACCAGTTTGGTGTGGTGGCTAAGGCATCAGTCTAGAAACCAGGAGACCGTGAGTTCTAGTTCTTCCTGAGGCATGAAAGCTGGGTGGGTGACTTTGGGCCACTGAGTCTTTCTTAGTCCAATTTGTTCACAGGATTGTTGCTATGGGGAAAATAGGAGGAGGAAAAAATATTGGTACGTTTGCCATCTTGAGCTGTATATGGGGGTGGGTGGGAAATATGCTTGATTTTAAAAAATCAGTAATATTCATCATAGTTTTTTTCTGAAGTGGCTTTCATGATTAGCAAAGACTGCAAGAAATAAATTGGCTCCAATCCTTGTACTCTATGACATTCCTATGCTATTGAAAAAGAAAATTTTGAAATACGAACTGTAAACAGGTTCAACGCTCCTATGAAATCATGTTCCCAAATCCAGGGGTTGGTAAATTGAACAGAAAATCCTGTCTACACTCTATATCCACTGTTTTGTATTGGTGTTTCATCTGCTGTGATCCTAAATCTTGCCTTTATATTGTCCGATATGTTACTCTTCATGTTAAGTTATTTTCAGTTCTGATATCTTTTTTCAAGAGACATCTTATGAGATCTTCTTGAAGGGATATTATTGCTATTGGAAAACATTAAAATATGTTCTTCAAAAGAGTTAAACTGGACAACGAAATCAACTTGCTAAGAAAAATACAGCTTGTGGATTCTAGTTCAGTGGTCATCAATTGGTGGTCCATGGACCACTGGTGGTCCGCGAGAAAATTTTGGTGGTCCACAGAAAAACTATTTGCATTTTTTTATATTGCACTAAATTGGGTCCTCACACTACGGCCCCTGGGCCAGATACATGTAATGAATGTTTGTGTTGTTGCAGAGAGTCTCCCCCTTCGGGGTCTTTTTGTGCAGGTTGGAGGGGGGAAGAAATTACGACTTGGGGTCTCCTTCGGTCTCCTGGTGTGGGGCTTTGGGCGAAAGCTGGAGGAAAGTGCCACTGGTGGCAAGGAGCCTGAGGGCCTTGTTCCAGTGGAACTGCCTCATGGCCTGAAACTGGCTGACCATCTCAGCCCACTGAGCCTCCAGGCACCGGTACCTGGCCTTGCACTCCTGCAGGTCTTCCCTCTGCTTGGAAAGCCTATGCTTGTAGTCCTGAGTGTGGTGCGTCTGCTGAGCCTCCTTCTCAGCCAGATCCAATTTGAACTGAGCCAGCTGTTTTGCCAACTCTTTCTCATGGTGGCTGCTTACTTCTAACAACTGCTTCCTTTTGGGGGCCTAAGCAGCCTGGGAAGGGAGGCGAGGAGTGGCTGGGAGGGGAGGGGCGAGCAGAGGCTGGCGAGGCGCCCCTCAAGTTGGCCACGCCCACCCAGTCACATGACCACCTGGCCACGCCCACCCAGCTGGTCATTAGGCAAATCATATTAGTGGTCCATGGGATTTAAAATTATGGATTTAGTGGTCCCTGAGGTCCAAAAGGTTGGGGACCCCTGTTCTAGTCCTTCACAGAACTGTTTACATTCTGGACTCAACTAGGAGAAATTTGTGGTCATTGTTAAACTATGTGTCTATCCTGCCCAAAGCTCCAAATCTATTAAGGATTTATAGCCCTGCCTGAATTTCTTTTCTACAAGTGACTTCAAGGATTTTTCTATAACTCTACATTCATTATACAAGAGCCAATGTGTTTAGTGGTTAAGGCACAGCACTGGCACTGGAAGACCCAAGAGCCTAATTTGCTTTCATCCTAATTTATCTCAAAGTGTTGTTGGGAGAAATAAGGAAGTACTGTGGACATTTTCTTGAATTCCTAACCAAAAACTAAGGCGCTAATTAGTAAATAAGTAAACTATAAGATATTTAGAATAAGGAGGCCTTGCTTTATTCCTCCTGCTTAATGTTTCCTCATCTTCTCTTTTATTTGACTCTCATCACTTTCTGGAGTTCCCAATGATGGTCTGGTGTCAGATATATCTCAGTATTTTCACAAGCCTTGATTTCAGTTTGAAAGGGGCAAGTGCAGAATAAAGCAAGCTTGTCATTTTAATTTTATTTATTTATTTATTTATTAATCGAACTTATATACCGCACCATCTCCCGTAGGACTCAGGGCGGTTCACAGGCATATTAAAACAGTACAATAAATAAACATTAAAACCCAATTAAAACTAGATAATATCATGGCCTGATCACTAAAAAATAAAAAACCTATAAAAACCCCATTAAGATATGCTAAAACCTTTTATCTTAGGCTAGTCCTGCACGCTGAAACAATAGCGTCTTCAGTTTTGATTGAGGTATTTGGTTGTTCGTTATTAAACATCAGGGGTGAAATCCAGCAGGTTCTGACATGTTCTTGAGAACTGGTAGCAGATATTTTGAGCAGTTTGGAGAACCAATAGCGGAAATTTTGAGTAGTTCGGAGTACTGCAAATACCACCTTTGGCTGGCCCCAGAGTGGGGTGGGAATGGAGATTTTGCAATATCCTCACCCCTGGAATGGGGTGGGAATGGAGATTTTGCAGTATCTTTTCCCTGCCATGCCCACCAAGCCACACGACGCCTACCAAGCCACGCCCACATTTTTTTCTGGTAGGAAAAAAAATATTTCACCACTGCTAAACACTATCATTAGGTATGCGTTCTGTGGCCTTTCTTGATCAATAGGATCCACTCAGACGTCACCCATCCATAATACATTCCACAAAGCTCAAAGTTTCAGTCCCAAGTACAGTACAGAAGCTTCTAAAGCAGCTTTGCTGGCTGAGGAATTCTGGGAGTTGAAGTCCACAAGTCTTAAAGTTGCTAAGGTTGGAGACCCCTGTTCTAAAGTTTTAAAGGATGTTTCAAGAATCTAAAAAATCATAACACTTTCAAAATCATAATGAGTCAAAGTAGCATTTGGGAAAACATAAAATTCATGATTCATATTTCTTTGTTTAGATATTTTTGGTGTTTTGTGGCAGTAATACTCTAGGGCCCGTGACTCCCATTGAATTGACTTTTTCTAAAGTTTTGGCCACTTCAGTGCTGTGCTGCCATAGTCAGTTGCAGTGATGTGGTCATCATTTTAGCTGCTCCCTGCCAATTTCCTACAAGAAAAGTCAGTGGAGAAGCCAGTAGGAAGTTGGAAGTCATTGTAATTCCCAATGCTTTTTCTGTCTGCCTGTGGTCATTCTGTTTGTCTGTTGAAATAAGGAAATATTGAAATGATGATACTGTAAGATCCCAGATGTTTCCCCGAGCCACCGAAATGCCAAAGAGAATGAGACTAGAGATGAGGCTTGCAAACATACATGCATGCATGCATACATACATACATACATACACACATACATATATATGCATGTATGTATGTATATATTTTCGTAGGTTTTCACAGGTATAGGTATGTAGGTCTTGGCGTATTCGGGTCTTTTCCCGTGTAAGGTTGAGAGTATCTTGGCGATGTTCCTGTAATGGTAATGGGCTGGACATTACAACACAAGCAACCACGCAGGATGTTACAGCACAAGACTCAGGAGGTCACATTCCCAGAACTCAGGACATTTCCACACAGCCCATTACCCCAGGTCATTACAACACAGAAGACTAATGGGCACACAACTAGGACCACACACACACAGGATGCTACAAAACAGCCGAGTAATCTGCAAACACTCACTCCACCTACCAATCAAGATGCAACCACACAGCCAACCCGCTTACAGCAACAAAGCCAACATTCCCCACCTCCCCACCAGTATTTATAGAGAGACAACAGCTCTGACCACGCTTTGCTTGCACAAGCACGAAGCCGTAAGCACCAGCATGAAGATGACGAGTGAGACCTCGTCGAAACGTCACCAAGATACTCTCAACCTTACACAGGAAAAACACAGACAAAAGCATGTAAGGGATAGACACACACTGCAAGAGTGGCTCAGAGTATTATATACATCTTACGCCGACAGAAACAAAGTTTATCCAATCAGACAAAGGTTCGTCTCCAACGTGATCTTTCTTTGTTCAGGCCACTGTTTCTGTTCATGCTTTGCTATCTTACAGAATATCCTTGACATGTGTTCGGGCTCCTAGGCAGCACACACACCTCTTATCTATGGAGCAGGATATTCCTGGGAACTGTCTCCAAGGATATGCCTAGCTCTGAAACAAATTACAGAAGCGAGAAACGGATGCAATTCTCTTACAGAATGAATTCCTAACAAATGATTCCCAACCGTAGCAAAATAGTAGAAGCAACTTATTTAACGGAAGCAAAGAACAAAGGTTAAATTGATTTGTATCAATGTGGCCTTTCAATACAATAAGTCACAGGTTGTCTTGCAATAATCGAAACTAAAGCTTGTAACTGATTTTTTTTTTAAAAAATAACCTATCACAAATTCTTCCTTTAAGGACATGGTTCTTCATCAGTTAACATAATACAAATAAACTATAGTCAGAGATGATAATTTTATATATAAGCCAAATACCACTCACTCATCTCGAAATCTCCAGAACGGTACAGTCTACAAACTTGAAATTTGGCACATATGTTCCTCTTGGCTTCTAAGTGCTTGCTCAGAAAGGATTTTTCAAAATGACCATCAGATCATTAGTATTTCATATACAGTATTATATTCACATTTCTGATGCTAAGGAGCTAGACGTTCTACTCCCCCTCCCCACCTGAAAGGAACTCTGTTCCAACTGCCAGTTGCCTTATATTAACACACTCCAATGCTACCCCTTTGCTACACTGGGCGTGGCAGTGGCAAGCGCGTGACTCATCCGGCCTGCGGGCTGGGACATTCTACTCCCCCTCCCCTCTGTTCCAACTGCCAGTTGCCTTATATTAACATGCTCTGATGCTATGGAGTTACACATTCTACATAAAGTTTCAGGCTTTCAATGTCAATTTATCAAGCCTGATCACATAGTTTCATAGCAAAGCACGGGTGTCCAGCTAGTATCATTATATAAAGCATTAGATATATCCAATCCCTATCACTCCAAATGTATTATTATCCTGCAGACATGTATAAAGTTGTCTGCGGAATAAATATCTTCACATATGAAACACATGGGCATTTATGTGAACAGTAAGATAATAACCTAAGGTAGTAGGAAACACTGTAAAAGGCTGATATAATTTGATTGATGATAAGTGGCTTTTCCGGAACTCTCAGGAGGTAAATATTCTGGATATTATAACAGTTAAAGAAGAGGCATGCGACGGGTCCTGTCACTCCAATTATTCTAGCTGGCAGGGTCCAGGAGGAGGGCCTTCTACACTGCTGCTTCTGCCCTCTGGAACATCTTGACCCTGATGTGAGGTTGTACCCAACACTCCTATCTTGTTCTGTCCTCTTCTGCCTCCGTCCGAATGATGGCTTAATTAGCCAGCACTATCAGCTCTGGCGGCAAAAGAGCCAGCGTCTGCCAAGAGCCCTCGTTATCTTCCACGACGCTGGTGAGTCACAAACTTCAGCTCTAGTCAATCAGTGGATTTGCCTGTTACAAAGAGACACACCAGCTCTTGCTGCCTTTTATATCCTGTGGGGTGTGGCTCCATGGCTCAGCACTTCCTAGACCTGCCCCACCCTTGCTTCTGTTGTTCCCTCCTTTCCTGTCTACGAAACCTAGGATTCAACCAAGCCTGATTGCTGTCAGCTGGGTCTGCAAGCATGGCCTGGGGGGGAAAGAGTCAGGGGATGGAGGCCTCATTATTTCTTCCACCTGGCCTGCTTCTGGCTCCTGGAGCTGAGCCAGGGGAGCCGGTGCTCCTGAGCTAAGTCCTGATGGCCCTTCCCCCTCACTTTCCAAGTCACTTTCTGGCAGCAGGGCCGGCTCGGGGGACGCAGACACAACACATCTTTTCATGAGGGCCTAAAGACATGGCTTTGCCAGTTGGCTTGGGGCTCCAATGGGAGAACAGCGCAGGTGGTTGATTGAGTAAAAACAGATCCCACCTCCCCCGCTCCGCCCATGGCCTCCCCATATGTCTTTGGCTGTAAGGTTTATGTTAACCTTTTATGTTTTAGCTTGGATATGACGATAATCCAGCAAGAGTCACCCCATGGTAAGTAGGGTGGCCAATAAATTTTAAATTTTTTATAAATAAATAAATAAATAAATAAATAAATAAATAAATAAATAAATAAATAAATAAATAAATAAATAAATATTAATATATTAAACAGGTGATGTGGGGCCCTTTCCAAAAGGCATTCTAGTACATTTGTGGTGCCTCTAATAAATTAGTAGCTCTAATGAATTAGTAGCTCTAATAAATTAGTACACACATGGCTTTAATATTTAAAGCATCAGCAATGAATATATAGGTCTTATATCAAATTTAAACTGACTGTCCTATTTATTTATTAAGTTATATTAAATAACTTATAACAAACTGGGTAGCTCCTACTGAAAAATTAAAGCAACCTAAACACCATATTAAAACTATGAAAACTAAGGAGTTGATTGTTTGGAAAAAATTGTAATTATCTTTGCTGGGGAGAATAGCTGCTATTAAAATGAATGTTTTACCTAGATTTTTATTCCTCTTTCAGATGATACCAATAATTAAGAAAGATAAGAATCTTGAGGAATGGCAGATGGGAATTAACAAATTTATATGGGAAGGTAAAAAAGCTAGGGTTAAAATGAAAATAATTCAAGATTCTCGGGAAAGGGGAGGTTTAAAAATGCCCAATTTTAAATTATACTATGAAGCAGCTGCTCTCTCTGCAATAAGTGATTGGTTTAATTTAACGGAGGAAAGAATTCTGAATATAGAAGGTTATGACTTGCTATATGGATGGCATGCATATTTAATTTATGACAAAAAAGTGGATAAGGCCTTTAAAAATCATGTGTTAAGAACTGCTCTTCATGTGTTTGGAAAAATACTCTTATAAACTAAATTATAAGGTTCCTATGTGGGCAAGTCCTAGACATACAATAGAGAATATAAATATAGAACAGAATCAGGAAATGATTACATATAAAGATCTTTTGTATACTGAAAGAGGTAATTTGCAATTAAAATCTTTGCACGTACTAAAAGAAGAAGGGAAAAATTATACTTGGTTTCAATATGAGCAACTACGTGCTAGATGGAAGGAAGATCAGAAAATTGGTATAGAGCAGAACGAGGGAAATTTGGTAAAGCAAATTAGAAATCAGTCTCAGGAGCATATAAAGAGATTGTATAATGTGTTACTTGAAATAGATTATGAAAGGGACTTGGTAAAGGACTGTATGATAAATTGGGCACAAAATTTTCAGGAGCCAATATTATTGGAAACTTGGGAAAAAAATTGGGTTAGAAATGTTAAATTCACACAGGCACAGAATTTGAGGGAAAATTTTTATAAAATGTTTTATAGATGGCATTTAGATCCTAAGAAATTATCATGTATGTATCCAGATATGCAAGCAAAATGTTGGAGATGTAATTGTGATGACGCTACATATTTTCATATTTGGTGGACTTGTAAGGATATAAAGGCCTTTTGAATAAAAATTTGGTGGATTTTACAAAATGTTTTGAAAAAGAAGATAAAGTTCCTGCCACAATTTTTTCTGTTGGGAATTATTATGGACTGTACAGTAATTGAGACTAAATTGATTTTAAATCCAATAACAGCAGCAAGATTACTAATAGGACAGTACTGGAAGAAAAAAGAAGTACCTACAATAAAAGAATGGATATTAAAAGTTGCCAATTTGGCTGAGATGGCGAAAATATCAGCCTTTTTGAAAGACAATACAGAAGAAAGATACAAAGGAATGGAAAAAATGGATTGACTATATTCAAAGTAGATATCAGACTAAGAGTTATTAGACTGCTTTTGAATGATTATAATGTATTATTTTTGATTGTTTTCGGGGGAAGTTAGGAACTGATGAGAATTGTAGGGGTATAATTAAGTTGGGATGAAATTTTTTTAGCATATGTTTGTTTTATTTTTAATTATACCTTGTGCTCGTTCTGGGAAGTTGTGGGGGGAGGGGGGTTGTGAAGGGAGGGGGGAGGGGAGGGAGGGAAAGGGGGGGAAAAATTTTCTGTAAAACTTTTTGAATAAAAAAAAAAAACTATGAAAACTAAACCCATTCAAAATATGGATGATTACACCTTGGGTTATTTTGCAAGTTTCTTGAAGCCTTGGAAAGCTAAAATCATTTTTATGTTACTTTAAACATGATTATATACTACTTATTAATCTATTTATCTAACTTTCTAAATATATGAGTGGATCTGTTAAACTTCACAGATGATTTCAGCAAGCTGTAATAAATTCTTCAACTCTTCTTTGTTTAGATGAGGAAATGTGAGAGTTTTTGAAACTGTAGTAATTCAGCCTCCTTTTTACGCAGACAGCCTTGTGAAGGTGATATATTAAACCCAGTATTGAAAATTAGAGATTCAAGCTGTGAACTCAAAATACTTTTGTTGAAATGTTTCATTAATTTGAGGAAATTCACATTAATACAGAATCTTGGAAACAAAACTGCTGACATATTGATTATTTTTCAGTCTTTTGAAACTTTTGTACGATGAATGAGTGAATAGGATCTAAGATCTTGTTAATTACATTTGTATGTCACAATCATAGCACTATCAGCATTGGTTTCTAAACTTTTTCTTCTTTACTAGTAATTCTAATAATAGTGTAACAGAGACTGACTGGTTCAAATATCACGCCAGACCATTGTAGTGTCATATTTTTCAACTTTCAATTTCCAAACATTAGGGGACCTCAAAAGTTTTGACATGCCTTGGGGATTTTAAATATATTTTGGTTACTTTAATATAATTTAGATGTGCTTGATAAGTAACTACACAAATATCATAACTTCTTCACATTTTGCTTGTTTCATTATGTATATTTCTTTTTTTGGATAAAAATTTGGTGGATTTTACAAAATGTTTTGAAAAAGAAGATAAAGTTCCTGCCACAATTTTTTCTGTTGGGAATTATTATGGACTGTACAGTAATTGAGACTAAATTGATTTTAAATCCAATAACAGCAGCAAGATTACTAATAGGACAGTACTGGAAGAAAAAAGAAGTACCTACAATAAAAGAATGGATATTAAAAGTTGCCAATTTGGCTGAGATGGCGAAAATATCAGCCTTTTTGAAAGACAATACAGAAGAAAGATACAAAGGAATGGAAAAAATGGATTGACTATATTCAAAGTAGATATCAGACTAAGAGTTATTAGACTGCTTTTGAATGATTATGATGTATTATTTTTGATTGTTTTTGGGGGAAGTTAGGAATTGATGATTGTAGAGGTATAATTAAGTTGGGATGAAATTTTTTTTTAGCATATGTTTGTTTTATTTTTAACTATACCTTGTGCTCGTTCTGGGAAGTTGGGGGGGGGAGGGGGTTGTGAAGGGAGGGGGGGGAAGGGGAAAAATTTTCTGTAAAACTTTTTGAATAAAAAAAAAAACTATGAAAACTAAACCCATTCAAAATATGGATGATTACACCTTGGGATATTTTGCAAGTTTCTTGAAGCCTTGGAAAGCTAAAATCATTTTTATGTTACTTTAAACATGATTATATACTACTTATTAATCTATTTATCTAACTTTCTAAATATATGAGTGGATCTGTTAAACTTCACAGATGATTTCAGCAAGCTGTAATAAATTCTTCAACTCTTCTTTGTTTAGATGAGGAAATGTGAGAGTTTTTGAAACTGTAGTAATTCAGCCTCCTTTTTACGCAGACAGCCTTGTGAAGGTGATATATTAAACCCAGTATTGAAAATTAGAGATTCAAGCTGTGAACTCAAAATACTTTTGTTGAAATGTTTCATTAATTTGAGGAAATTCACATTAATACAGAATCTTGGAAACAAAACTGCTGACATATTGATTATTTTTCAGTCTTTTGAAACTTTTGAATAAAAAAAAAAAACTATGAAAACTAAACCCATTCAAAATATGGATGATTACACCTTGGGTTATTTTGCAAGTTTCTTGAAGCCTTGGAAAGCTAAAATCATTTTTATGTTACTTTAAACATGATTATATACTACTTATTAATCTATTTATCTAACTTTCTAAATATATGAGTGGATCTGTTAAACTTCACAGATGATTTCAGCAAGCTGTAATAAATTCTTCAACTCTTCTTTGTTTAGATGAGGAAATGTGAGAGTTTTTGAAACTGTAGTAATTCAGCCTCCTTTTTACGCAGACAGCCTTGTGAAGGTGATATATTAAACCCAGTATTGAAAATTAGAGATTCAAGCTGTGAACTCAAAATACTTTTGTTGAAATGTTTCATTAATTTGAGGAAATTCACATTAATACAGAATCTTGGAAACAAAACTGCTGACATATTGATTATTTTTCAGTCTTTTGAAACTTTTGAATAAAAAAAAAAACTATGAAAACTAAACCCATTCAAAATATGGATGATTACACCTTGGGATATTTTGCAAGTTTCTTGAAGCCTTGGAAAGCTAAAATCATTTTTATGTTACTTTAAACATGATTATATACTACTTATTAATCTATTTATCTAACTTTCTAAATATATGAGTGGATCTGTTAAACTTCACAGATGATTTCAGCAAGCTGTAATAAATTCTTCAACTCTTCTTTGTTTAGATGAGGAAATGTGAGAGTTTTTGAAACTGTAGTAATTCAGCCTCCTTTTTACGCAGACAGCCTTGTGAAGGTGATATATTAAACCCAGTATTGAAAATTAGAGATTCAAGCTGTGAACTCAAAATACTTTTGTTGAAATGTTTCATTAATTTGAGGAAAATTTTTATAAAATGTTTTATAGATGGCATTTAGATCCTAAGAAATTATCGTGTATGTATCCAGATATGCAGGCAAAATGGTGGAGATGTAATTGTGATGACGCTACATATTTTCATTTTTGGTGGAGTTGTAAGGAAATAAAGGACTTTAGGATAAATAGTATTGGCTGGATCCCCCAAATACCTCAAATATTAGGGCATGGATGTCAGGAGTAAACAATCATATGCCCCCAGATCCCCCCCAGGATCTCCTCTAAACTGGTAACTTTCCCGTGGTGATTACTAGGTAAGACTCTAAAGCAGGAGTATCAAATTCAATTTCATTGAGGGCCGCATCAGGTTTGTGTTTGACCTTGAGAAGCCGGGTGGGCATGGCCAGGATAGGTGTGGCCAGTTCAACATCACTCGTGTCAGGGGTGCCTGTGGTGGCCCAAGCATTCTGCCAGCGAAAATGGGCTCCTGAGGTCCATTTTTGGCTGAGATGGTCTCCTGCAACCCTCTGCCAGCGAAAATGGGCTCCTGAGGTCCATTTTTGGCTGAGATGGCGAAGATATCAGCCTTTTGAAAGACAATACGCAAGAAAGATACTTAAAGGAATGGAAAAATGGATTGACTATATTCAAAGTAGATATCAGACTAAGAGTTATCAGACTGTTTTGAATGATTATGATGTATTATTTTGATTGTTTTGGGGAAGTTAGGAATTGATGATTGTAGGGGTATAATTAAGTTGGGATGAAATTTTTAGCATATGTTTGTTTTATTTTTAACTATACCTTGTGCTCGTTCTGGGAAGTTGTGGGGAGGGGTTCGTTCCAGGACTAGAGGGTGGTTCAATCTGTACGGTAAGTGGGAGAGGCAGATATGGCGGAGGGGGCATATCGAGTGTGGGAGCACGTGCTCGATGTCTGAAAACGATCACGTGCTCCGCCCCTTAGTCCCTACCTGTTCCTCAGGCGGCCATGATCCTCAGAGCCTGGATTTTCGGTTGATGTTATGTAATGCCCGGTCCGTGGCAAATAAAGCCCCCTTGATTTGTGATCTTATTCAGGGGGAGTCCGCGGACCTTATGGGCATTACGGAGACCTGGTTGGGGCCAGAGGGGGGGGTTCCCCTCGTCGAACTGTGCCCCCCAGGTTTCCGAGCATTCCATCAGCCGAGGGCCCAGGGTAGGGGTGGAGGGGTGGCGGTTGTCATTAAGGAAGATCTAGAGCCGAGGGAGGCCACTGTTCCTCAGATTGCTGGCTGTGAATCCCTCTATGTGCGGTGGGGCCATAGGAATCAGTTGGGCTTGTTGATCACGTACCTGGCTCCTTGCTACGTGACCACAGCCCTGCCCGAGCTGCTGGAGTTATTTGCCACTGTGGCAGTTGAGACCCCCAGACTGATAGTCATGGGGGATTTCAACTTGCCATCAGCTGGCTTATTATCAACTGCAGCTCGGGAGTTCCAGGCTTCCATGACGGCCTTGGACCTGATTCGAGTAAATGATGGCCCTACGCACATGGGGGGAGGCACGCTGGATCTGATTTATATCTCTGGTCAGTGGCTAAATGATCTGATATTAGACGATTTAGTAACAGAACCAATGTCATGGACAGATCATTTTCTCCTTCGTCTGGACTTCCGAACCGCCACCCACCATCGCAGGGAGACGGAACCTACACGTTGGTTCCGTCCCAGGCGCCTGATGGACCCTGAGAGGTTCCTGACGGAGCTTGGGCCATTCCCTGAGGATCTGGCCCACGGCACGACTGAGGAACTAGTTGCGGCCTGGGAACAGGCCGCGGCTGGGGCCTTGGACCGTGTCGTGCCTTTGCGGCCTCTGACCCGGCGCAGATCTCGTCTGGCCCCTTGGTTCTCCGAGGGGCTGAGAGAGATGAAACGCCGGAGAAGACGCCTAGAGAGCACTTGGAGGTCCAGTCATTCGGTTGATCGGACACTAGTTAGGTCCTATTCTAGGACCTACCTAGTGGCAATGAGGAGGCGAGGCATTCTCGCCTCCACCCTCATTGCGTCGGCAGATAACCGCCCGGCCGCCCTGTTTCGGGTGACCCGTTCCCTCCTTCATCAGGAGGTGCGGGATGACCCGTTACAGGGACGTGCCGAGGAGTTTAGTGGTTATCTATATGACAAAATCGCTCAGCTCCGGGATGGTCTGGACCGAAATTGGGATGATCCAAGCGAGGGAGAGGAGGCACGTCTTGTTGAGTCTGTTTGGGATGAATTTGACCCTGTGGCTCCCGAGGACGTGGACAGGTTGTTGGGGAGGCTCCGCGCCACTACATGTTTATTGGATCCGTGTCCTTCCTGGCTGGTGCTGGCCACTCAGGAGGTGACACGAGGCTGGCTCCAGAGGATTATAAATGCTTCTTTGTTGGAAGGGGTTTTCCCTGCCGCCTTGAAAGAGGCGGTGGTGAGACCCCTCCTTAAGAAGCCCTCTTTGGACCCGCTATTTTGGGAAATTATCGGTTAGTCTCCAACCTTCGCCGTTGCGAAGGTTGTAGAGAGTGCTGTGGCGCGTCAGCTACCCCAATACCTGGAAGAATCCGTCTATCTAGACCCGTTCCAGTCCGCTTCCGACCCGGTTACAGCACGGAGACAGCTTTGGTCGCATTGGTGGATGATCTCTGGAGGGCCAGGGACAGGGGTTATTCCTCTGCCCTGGTCCTATTAGACCTCTCAGCGGCTTTTGATACCATCGACCATGGTATCTGCTGCGCCGGCTGGGGGATTGGGAGTGGGAGCCACCGTTTATCGGTGGTTCTCCTCCTATCTCCCCGCCCGGTCGCAGACGGTGTTGACAGGAGGGCAGAGGTCGACCGCGAGGGCCCTCACTTGTGGGGTGCCGCAGGGGTCGATTCTCTCGCCTTCTGTTCAACATCTACATGAAGCCGTTGGGTGAGATCATCAGTGGCTTTGGGGTGAAGTACCATCAATGCGCTGATGACACTCAGCTGTACTTCTCCACCCCAGGTCACCCCAATGAAGTTGTTGAAGTGCTGTCCCGGTGTTTGGAAGCCGACGGGTCTGGATGGGGAGAAACAGGCTCAAGCTCAATCCTCCAAGACGGAGTGGCTGTGGATGCCGGCATCTCGATTCAGTCAGCTGCAGCTGCAGCTGACTGTTGAGGCGAGTTATTGGCCCCAAAGGATAGGGTGCGCAACTTAGGGTCCTCCTGGATGAGCGGCTGTCGTTTGAAGATCATTTGACGGCCGCTCCAGGGGGCCTTCCACCAGGTTCGCCTGGTTCGCAGTTGCGCCTTCCTTGATCGGGATGCCTTATGCACAGTCACTCACGCACTCGTTACCTCTCGCTTGGATTATTGTAATGCTCTCTACATGGGGCTCCCCTTGAGGTGCACTCGAAGGCTTCAGTTAGTCAGAATGCAGCTGCTGGTGATAGAGGGAGTGTCGCGTGCCTCCCATGTAACACCTCTCCTGCGCAGACTGCACTGGCTTCCTGTGGCTTTTCAGGTGCACTTTAAGGTTTTGGTTATGACCTTTAAAGCGCTCCATGGCTTAGGGCCGGGGTACTTACGGGACCGCCTACTGTTACCATATGCCTCCCACCGACCCGTACGCTCTCACAGAGGGACTTCTCAGGGTGCCGTCCGCCAAGCAATGTCGGCTGGCGGCCCCAGGAAGGTCCTTCTCTGTGGGGCTCCACACTCTGGAACGAACTTCCCGGTTTACGCCAAATACCTGACCTTCGACCTTTCGCGAACTGAAGACACATCTTTTTATTCGCGGGGCTGGGTTAATTTTTATGGATTTTATAGTTATTATTAATTTTAAACGGGGTTTTAGTTTTTTATAGATTTTTTAAATTTTTAGGCAAATTATAATAAGTTTTTTAATTTTATATTTTATATATAGTGTCTTGTTTGTTTTTATTTGCCTGTACACCGCCCTGAGTCCTGCGGGAGAAGGGCGGTATAAAAATTTAATAAATGAAATGAATGAAATGAAATGATATATATATAAAAAAAAAGATGATTTTTTTTCCAGCTGTGCCTTGAGCTAATTCCCAATTCCCAGCAATAATTAAATTTGCCTCTGGGCTGTTTCTGTTATTCCATGAATGTAAGTTTGTAACTGAACTTTCCTCCTTCTACAAACTATGAGATGTAAATAATCTCCTTCCTTCCTTCCTTCCTTCCTTCCTTCCTTCCTTCCTTCCTTCCTTCCTTCCTTCCTTCCTTCCTTCCTTCCTTCCTTCCTTCCTTCGCTCGCTCCCTCTCTCCTACATTATTCATAGGCTAATAACAAAAACCCATCACATAAATCAAAACTTTAGCTTCTACTGTCACGATGGAGGAGAAGTTTTTGTAGATCCTTCAAGAATTTCTTAGGAAAGAAATATCATTCTAATGCTCAGATTCTGAAAGGGACTTGGTAAAGGACTGTATGATAAAGTGGGCACAAAATTTTCAGGAGCCAATATTATTGGAAACTTGGGAAAAAATTTGGGTTAGAAATGTTAAATTCACGCAGGCACAGAATCTGAGGGAAAATTTTTATAAAATGTTTTATAGATGGCACTTAGATCCTAAGAAATTATCGTGTATGTACCCAGATATGCAAGCAAAATGTTGGAGATGTAATTGTGATGATGCTACATATTTTCATATTTGGTGGACTTGTAAGGATATAAAGGCCTTTTGGATAAAAATTTGGTGGATTTTACAAAATGTTTTGAAAAAGAAGATAAAGTTCCTGCCGCAATTTTTTTTGTTGGGAATTATTACGGACTGTACAGTAATTGAGACTAAATTGATTTTAAATCTAATAACAGCAGCAAGATTACTAATAGGACAATACTGGAAGAAAAAAGAAGTACCTACAATAGAAGAATGGATATTGAAAGTTGCCAATTTGGCTGAGATGGCGAAGATATCAGCCTTTTGAAAGACAATACAAGAAAGATACTTAAAGGAATGGAAAAATGGATTGACTATATTCAAAGTAGATATCAGACTAAGAGTTATCAGACTGTTTTGAATGATTATGATGTATTATTTTGATTATTTTCAGGGAAGTTAGGAATTGATGATTGTAGGGTATAATTAAGTTGGGACGAAAAATTTTTAGCATATGTTTGTTTTATTTTTAACTATACCTTGTGCTCATTCCGGGAAGTCGGGGGGGGGGAGGGGGGTGTGAAGGGAGGGGGGAGGGGAGGGGGGGGAAGGGGGGGAAAATTTTCTGTAAAACTTTTTGATTAAAAAAAAAAAAGAATTTCTTAGCAAAGAAAGATCATTCTAATGCTCAGAATGCAGCCTGTTCTTTTTTGTGGAAAGTCTGATACTAAACCAGAACTTAAGTCGCCAAGGAGGCTCAAGCAGAAGAGTCCAGAAACCACATGTGGCTGGTTATCATCTCTACCAGTTCTCCTCTTTTCTACTAAAAACTTGCCAGGCTGGTGATTTGCGTTTTATACCAATATGTCTGAGCACACATTTGCCAATATCTATAACCAATTGTCTGTTTTATTTTATTTTATTTTATTTTATTTTATTTTATTTTATTTAACTGCAAGTCACCCTAGTCATCCTTGAACTCTGGAGAACTCTTTTTTTTTCTAGAAAAGTTTTTATTTTCCATAATAATTCTGACCATTTGACCAGTGTACAGTACAACCAGTTATCCAACAATTAATCCTTCCCTTAAATTATACTAATTCGTGCCTGCTCAGCCGCCCCTCCCTTCCTTAATCCTTTCTACCCTTCTCTGCCTTCTTCTACTTTCCCCATCCTTCCTCCTCCTCGCTTTCCGACTTCCTTTCCTCCTTCCCACTTCCACCCTTTCTAACCCTCCCTCTTCCCTTCCTTCTTCTCCTCCTATCCCTTCTTTCCCCTCTCTTCTTTCCTACCCACCTACCTACCTACTTTCTTCCTTCTCTCTCCCTATCCTTTCCCTTCTGGAGTGGTTGCTGAGCAGGCCTAACTTTACACCATTCCAGCTTATATAGTTCTTCAATTATTCCTGTACATTGGCAATCAATCAGTTTGTAATCTTTCCCCTTTCCCCCCCTCTTTCCCCTCCCACCTCCCCCATCCTGAGACTTCCCAGAACAGAATACAGGGTATAATGTCTAACAATCATAATTAAACTCTGGAGAACTCTTAATCATTTTCACTGTTATCCAATATGTAAATAATATTATGTAAATCATGGGAAACTTTGCACATTGCATACATTATTTCTTAGTTATCAAGATAGCTTTTTTTAAAAAAAAATTCCTATTATTTGAGGGTAACATTCAAAATATAATATAGTCCAGCGGTCACCAACTGTTGGTCCATGGACTACTGGTGGTCCATGAGAAAATTTTGGTGGTTGGCAAAAAATTATTCTCATTTTTTATAGTGCACTAAATCAGGGATCCTCAAACTACGGCTCCTGGGACAGATACATGCAATGAATGTTTGTGTTGCTGCAGTCTTTCATTTGGGGTCTTTTTGTATGGGTTGGAGGGAGGCAGAAATTCCGACTTGGGGTCTGCTTCAGCCTCCTGGTGTGGGGCTTTGGGCGAAGGCTGGAAGAAAGTGCTACTGGTAGTGAAGAGCTGGAGGGCCTTTGTTGTGCCTCGCTCACCCCCCTCTCTGCAGCCGGGCTCCTCTCGTCTCCTGCCGGACGCTAATAGTGCAGAAGAATGTTCTGGCATGCCTCCAGCCCCCAGTCCTGGCACCATGCCCTGACAGACCGAGGAAGACAAATGGCCTGACATGCCTCCAGCCCCCAGTCCTGGCACCATGCCCGGACAAACGGAGCAGCTGGGCCCCTCCCCCACAGCATGTGAGCCTGGGGAGTGTGAAGCCAGTCACAAGCTGGAATTATCGGCAGCTGGAGGCTGGAGGGACCCACGCTTCCGGAGAGTGGAGAGGCGACGTCAGCAAAAGGAAGGGAAGGGCAGGCCTGGATAAGTGCTGAGTCATGGAGCCACATCCCATGGCGTATATAAAGAATCTGCTTTCTGGCATTCTTTGAGTCAGGCAAAGTCTAAATTGGATTGCTGAAGTCACATCCTGGTCTCCTCCTGCCCTGAGAACTCTGAAAGAACTTTGGCAAAGCTGCAGAGGCACGCTTGATACGGACTTCCCCGACCCGGCCGTCAGAGGAGGAGTGGGACACGACAGCCTTGTTCCAGTGGGACTGCAACATGACCTGGAAATGGCTGACCATCTCAGCCCGCTGAGCCTCCAGGTGCCGGTACCTTGCCTTGCATTCCCACAGGTCTTCCCTTTGCTTGGAAAGCCTATGCTCGTAGTCCTGAGTGAGGTGCTTCTACTGAACTTCCTTCTCAGTCAGATCTAATTTGAACTGAACTGTTTTGCCAGCTCTTTCTCATGGCGGCTGCTTAGCTCCAACAATTGCTTCCTGCTGGGGCACTAAGGAGCCTGGGCGGGGAGGCGAGGAGTGGCTGGGAGGGGAGGGGCAAGTTGGGGCTGGTGAGGCACCCCTCAGTGTGAATGACATTGAGTTGGCCACGCCCACCCAGTCACATGACCAGCTAGTCATGCCCACCCAGCCAGTCATTAGGCAGATCATATTAGTGGTCTGTGGGATTTAAAATTATGAATTTAGTGGTCCCTGAGTTCCGAAAGGTTGGGGACTCCTGTTCTAGTCCATTTCATCCAAAGTTTGTTGAATGGTGCCTGTAAAATTGAAGCCTAGTCTAGTACTGAAGTGATAATTCAAAGATCCACATTTTTTTTCCTCAAAAACACAGGATTTTATTCTTTGCTGCATAATTATGATTAAAGGAGTTCTGGTAAAGCTCCTACATGCCCCCGACTAGGTGGCTGATAAAGACTTTACACATCATGCTGAACTAATTTGTCTCATTTTGGCTTAGCTCCAGTCATGGGAATCCAGGCTCTGTGGTATTTGGACCGTATTATGATGTTCATTCACCCATGATTGAGGATGAGCTTCTCAGTGCTGATGATCAGATAATACAAATGTGTCAGTGCATATTGACACACCGTGGTGGCTAATGCTGGAAGACTACCATCCAGTTCAGGCTGGCTCAAATTCTTGCAAACCCGGTTAGCTGAGAATCATTACAGTATTGGCAGCCATATCGTGGCTTTAGCTCATGCACTCTCCTTGTTTTGTAAACCGTGCGCAGGGGTGATGTCTGAATCCAGCTCATTACGCTTTTGTGAACAAATGGTGATCAAGCAAATAAAGACTGAACGTAATATTTCTGTACTGCATTTTGGCTGATCTATAGCAAAAGAAATATCTTTTGAGCTACATCTGATACTCTGTCCTACACTGTGTTTTGTTAAAATAAAATTTATCTATTTTGTCACAACATTATATACAAGCACATATAATGAAAGAAAACAATAGGACAGGAATGGTAGGCACTTTTGTGCACTTATGCACACCCCTCTTAGGAATGGGGTGAGGTCAATGGTAAACAGTTTTTGGTTAAAGCTTTGGAGAGTTTGAGAAGAGACCACAGAGTCAGGTAATGAGTTCCAAGCATTAACAACTCTGTTACAAAAGTCATATTTTCTGCAATCAAGATTGAAGCGGTTAACATTAAGTTTAAATCTATTGTTTGCTCTTGTATTATTGCGATTGAAGCTGAAGTAGTCTTTAACAGGAAGGACATTGCAATAGATGATTCTGTGTGTTAAACAATATGTAAGACTGAGCATTTGCTGGTTGAGATTTGGAGTTGCCAAGTTTTAGACCAATCGGATACAAAGTCAAGGTCTTTTTGAAGGGTAGTAGTATTGTTGGTGGTGTTAAATAGTTTGACATCGTCAGCAAAGAGAACACAATAACTTGAGATATGGTCACAGAGATCATTTATGTATAGTATGAAGAGTGTTGGTCCAAGAACGCTGCCTTGAGGAATGACACTTTTGACAGGAATAGGATTTGATAGAGCATTGCCAATTTTGACCACTTGTTTTCTGTTTGATAGGAAAGCAGTTATCCAATTGTGAAGAGGTCCTGAAATGCCGCAGGATTTTAGTTTTAGGATAAGTTTATTGTGTACTACTGAGTCAAAAGCTTTGCAGAAGTCTATGTAGATTGTATCTATTGCTTTGCCTTGATCAAGATTAGTAGTCCATATGTTTTTGCAGTGGAGAAGTTGTAAGTTACATATAATTTTTTCCTGAAACCAAATTGTTTATTAGAGAATAGTTATTTGTTTCAAGGTGGAGGGTAATGGATTGGTTGATGATAGATTCCATTATTTTGCAGGTGATGCAGCATAAAGAGATTGGTCTATAGTTTTCAGCTAGGCTGGGATCTCCTTTTTTGAAGACAGGGATGACTGTGTCTAGAGACCAAAGTTTGCAAAGCCTGGGAAATGAGGTCTTCCCGCTGTCCCTGTCATGTAGGCATTGTGGGTCTCACCTTAAATCGGGGTGGGTGGGTGTACAATCTTGGTTCCTACAAGATTTATGGACTTCAACTCCCAGAATTCTCAGAAAGTCATGGCTGGCTGGGGAATTCTGGGAGTTGAAGTTCACAGGTCTTATGCACACCCTGTCTTTAAATTAAGAGCATTTGAAAATAATAAATAATTTCTCATGAAATTCGGTATGTGGAATTGGTTCTCATTTATATTAAGTTGCCTTAAAGCTATATAAGAATCAGCAAAAAATAAAAATAAAAATCTAGAAGTCAAAGACTGGGCTCAGAAGCACTATTGATTTAGGGCAATACGCAAACTTCACAGTCATTTTAAACCACAGTTTATAGCTTTAAAAAATGAAGCAGGCATTACAGCTATTTAACAAATTATTTTTAAAACAAACCATAATTTTATGCAATGTGTAATTTGGTCATTGATTCTGAGGATGCTCAGCTGTTGGGAGAAGATAATGACAAACTACTTCCACATTGCTCTGGGATTTGTTTATTAATTTTTAATCTCCCAGCCGAGCTTAATGCTTAGGATTTTCTAATGATTGCTCATAGAAGTACTAACCAGTTTCAACATTGCTTACGGTTTTTGGGCAAAAAAGTCCGAATGGCAACCTGTCGATGGGTATAAGAGGAAAGAGAGAGAGAGACTCAGTAAAACTTTTAAATTCAATATCATTTATTAAAATGATAAAATTCGCGCTGCAAGCTTTTATGTACATATCAAGGCATGGTTATTTTGAAAGCATCCAACTGAACTCATGATACTTTGAATCATTGTTCTTGACATCAATGTCATTGGTTTTTACCCATATCTAAATTTAAAACTCAACATATTGGAGTGCATTTTGATTATGAATCTTCACTTTATTTTAGGTCATGGTAAACTTGCAGTTACATACACACATACATATACAGAGACAGAGAAAGAGAGAGAAACAATGTGATTTACTTCTTATTTTGCATAGTTTTATATTAAAGTTAATAGATTAAATTTAGTATATTTCTACATGTCAAAAGTAATGTAGTCTCCTTTAATTGAAGAAGGAGATGTCACATAAAAGGTTATGTTTTGTTCGGGAGTTTTCAGAAAGGAATTAATATCCTTGAGTTGCCATGCATTCTACCAAAGCTTTTTACTAGCTATTTTACACGTCTTAAATGTTGTGACTGCAATTATTCTCACTGCTTCATCTACTCTCCAAAGACCTCTTTGGGATTTCAGTATGGAACTATTTTGACAGGTCATTTTAACTTACTTAGCTGAGGAGCTCCAAGTCCGCATTTTCTATTCCTTGAATATGTTCTCAGTGAACAGAACCTTATTAGACATCAATATGTGATGTTTTTAACTCAGATGCTTTAGGAGACATTGTCTTTCAGACATGGGTTTCCACAGAGTGCATACATACATAACAAGTAACTTTATGACCTCAATGTGCCACGAACATGCACTATGTACAGGTAGTCCTTGAGTTACAAATGTAATGGAGCCTGCCCATTCCATTCATAACCCGAGGATTCGTGGGAGTGAATTGCCCCACAATTGCTTCCCCTCCCAACCAAGGCATTTACCTTGTGAAGATCTAGCAAGCAATCTTCTCTCTAGTGTCTCAGCTGCGTGAGCCCTTCTGCAGTTCCGTTTGGCCTCTGCGGGTCTCCCTGGCCCATTGCATGCCAAAATAGAGCCTCCAAAGGCCAGATCTGGCCATCCAATGCTCCATTCGTCCTTCTGCAGGCTTTCCCTAGCCTGTTGCAGGCTGAAATGGAGCCCCTGGAGGGCCAGATTCCTTCCTTCCTTCCATCCATCCATCCATCCATCCATCCATCCATCCATGCCACTATATATTTTGTCTAATATTTCTTCCACTTTTTGAAAAATAGGATGGAATCAGGACATGAAATTTTCTAGACAAACTTTTCTGATTTATATACTGTGATGTAAAATTACTCCAGTGGGTTGGTCAACCACTAAATGGAGACTAGAGGAGTATCAGTGAGTATCTTCAAACCATAGATGTCATCAGTATACCCTCCTCCTCCATGCAGTTTCACAACTCCTGAAGGGGAGCTGAAAAAATTGGGGGGCAGCAATAAAGCAAATACAATATGTCATAAAAATGAAGGATCACTATAGCCAACTCCTTTACTGATCTTTCAGTGCAAAGCATACAAAATGCTGGCTTGTTTATCAAGCCATATTGCATTTATTAAGTGTAATTCAACTTCTAGACTGTAAACTTCAACCCAACATAGTGGCAACAAAAGAGTGGGAGCGATCACCCTGAAAATAAGTTGGCAATTCACTCCTCTGCTTTTAAATAACTAAAAAATATACAGATTGTCTTCTCTTTTCTTTAATTATCAAGATTTATTTGGTCTCTTGCTTCTAATATCCACCGAAAATACTTTCCGTCAGCATTAAATTCTTGGATCAATAAATTTGGATAGTGATCTTGAGAAAAGTCAGTATTCACTATTGCAGAACTTCTCTGGTGAGAAGCAGTTGTAGAGAAAATTAGGCATTGGGAGAACTGGGGTATTGTATATAATTTTTAATCAAAGCTATTTAGAGTCACCGCTGTGCCTTCTTTCTATACAACAGTGAGCAGCTTGAACGATTCACTTCTACGAGTGATGGCAGAAGCTGTCAAATTTCACAAAGAATATCTGACATATCTGGAGTTGTTGCAGAATTTAAAAACTCCTTTGAATGTTGATGGTTCAGACAGCCTAGGTAGGTTATGTACAAAAGGTAATCTCTCAGCCACGTCTTATACTTGACAATTTCAATATATTCACAGTTGGCTGGATCCCAAAAAAATACCTACTGGAATCATGTAATAACTGAGTCTATTTTGTACCGTGTTTTGATGCATCTATTTGGAGCTTGACTAAGGGCTCATATTAACAGCAGTCTTACATTGCTTGTGTTCTTCACTTCTGGCAATGAGGGACTTGTGTAGATAACAGTGACCATTAGCCTTGGTTCTGTTTGTTTTTTATTTGCATTTATATCCCGCCCTTCTCCGAAGACTCAGGGCGGCTTACACTACGTTAAGCAATAGTCTTCATCCATTTGTATATTATATACAAAGTCAACTTATTGCCCCCAACAATCTGGGTCCTCATTTTACCTACCTTATAAAGGATGGAAGGCTGAGTCAACCTTGGGCCTGGTGGGACTTGAACCTGCAGTAATTGCAAGCAGCTGCTGTTAATAACAGACTGTCTTACCAGTCTGAGCCACAGAGGCCCAGGTTTCTGGATTGCCCTGCTGCTTTCCTTTTTGTACCTATGTTGGAATAACCAGCATCACTCTTGTACATTTTTGTGGACAAATCTTTGAGGACACACGGTTTCTGTTTAGAAATATTTTTCATAAATCCCTTTGTTTAGGTGGAAACTTGCCAGATTTACAAAAGTCTGTGGACAAATTGATTGTTCTTGCTCTCACTTGACACAAGTTTTGTCAACGTATCCAAGGCTTTCATTCCACCAGTTTGTCAGTGGATGATGGTATTTCACCGGTTTACTAGTGGACTTTTTTTTTTAAGGAGTAAAATGAAATAATAACAAATCAAGTGTTTCATTGTTCCACTGATGTGGAGTGAAGAAAGACCACTATTCACTGGTCCTCTCTGACTAATTATCATGAGTTTTGTACATCATGCTAAACCATAATCCACTAAGGTACGTGATGACTCAGTGGCTAAAATGCTGAGCTTATTGATTGAAAGGTTGGCAATTCAGCGGTTCAAATCCCTAATGCCGTGTAACGGGTGAGCTCCCGTTACTTGTCCCAGCTTCTGCCAACCTAGCAGTTCAAAAGCATCTAAAAATGCAAGTGGAAAAATAGGGACTACCTTTGGTAGGAAGGTAACAGTGTTCCATGTGTCTTTAGCATTTAGTCATGTCGGCCACATGACCATGGAGATGTCTTCAGACAGCACTGGCTCTTTGGTTTTGAAATAGGAATGCGCACCGCCCCCTAGAGTTGGGAACGACTAGCACATATGTGCGAGGGGAACCTTTACCTTTACCTTTAAACCATAATCCCTGATTTATAAATCAAAGGCATTTGGGTTTTATTAGTCATGCATCTACAGCCCCACTGTGTCATCTCTGGTTCATATTTTGCTAAGCAAACCAAGAGCTGTGTATGAACATCCATGAAGCTTTCTCCATGCTCTTAAGAAAATGCTGAAGGGCTTTTCTTGCAATTTTTTAAACGCTTCAATGGTTATTCAGTTTTATTCTTATTTGGAATTGTTTTCTGATAACTGAGAAACTCAGCACTTCTACTTTCCTCTTGGGCTCTTCTGTTGCAGATAAGAAGCTGATCTTTTTGACCACAGCATTTTGCATTATATAGTTCACTGGCATTTTGTTAATAATTGTTCCCACTGGGACTGTTAAGGATGCTTACATACCTGTGTTGCTCAGGATATTGTTTTGAAGATCTTATTCATTATTTAGTGGAAGTAGTCCTGAAGGTGTCTGTTAAAAAGCATCATGGAAAAAAAATGGCAAAACAAACACTGGTTAGATAGCGCACTTAGAGTTGCTATTAATAGGGTGTTAATGCCCCAGCATTAAATAAACCACAACAAAACTGACGTGGGTGTGAATTTTTTGTAATGGAATGCATTGCATAGATGACTTTGACAAAAAAAAGAGAAAAGATGCTGCCTAGGAAACAAGCAAACAAGAGGGACAGGATCCTGCAGTTGCTAAATGGTTAGAGAAAGAAACTTAGGAAAGATGAGTCCTTATGGAGCGAGCAATTAGAAGGGGAGGGAGGGAGGATTGTGCTTTCAGATCTTCAAGATTCTGTGAATGGAGCCTTACAATAAAGTAGATTTAGTTTAGCTAGCTATGTTTCCTGTTTAGTTTACCCAGGAAGAAGAACAGACTCCCATAATTAGTTCTGATTAAGATTATCCTTCCATAGATGGAGAGAGTGTGGAGTCTGGGGATCCACCTCAACTCTCAGCTACCTTCTTGAAGAGCTGGTGACAGCAATGGATAGAAGAACTTTTGTACAAATTCATTTTGTATGCTAATTGCATCGTTTCTGGCTTGGGGTGGGGAGGCCTTATTCATTAACCCATGCCTTGGACATTTCTCATCTGCATTACTGCCAAGACTCTCTACATGGGACTGCCCATGAAAAATATTCAGAAGCTGAACTGGGAAGTTCGTAATCAGAAGCTGAACTGGGAAGAGAAGGACCAGGAGAGACATGATAACAGTCATTCAATATTTGAGGGGCTGCCACAGAGAGGAGGGTTTCAAGCTATTTTCCAAAGCCCCTGAAGGCCAGACAAGGAATAATGGATGGAAACTGATCAAGGAGAGATTCAACCTAGAAATAAAGAGGAATTTTTGGACAGTGAGAGCAATCAACTCATGGGACAAAAGTTGCCTTCAAAAGTTGTGGGAGCTTCATCACTGGAGGCTTTCAAGAAAAGACTGGACTGTCATCTGTCAGAAATGCAAAGCTTTGCTGACTGAGGAATTCTGGGAGTTGAAGTCCACAAGTCTTAAAGCTGCCAAAGTTGGAGACCCCTGCTTTAAAGGCCTGGTTCTTTTCCCAGGCACCGGAAAAGGATAGTGTATTTTTGTAATGACACAAGTTCTCTATTTTTCCCCAGGTATTATCTTATTTTGATACTGCAAAGTTTTTAACCCTTGGTGAGTGGGTTCTTGATGAGTGGGTAACCATAGAAAATAAATGATTGACTAACTGACTGATTGACTTCCTGAATGTATAACAATTATAATATCTCCTAGGCTAATTTGGGATTTTTATTTTATTTTTATCTTAGAGCACAGATATGAGTCCTGCCACCAGTACCCACTCACTTCCTGTTAGCCCACTTACTGAGGATCCGTTGCCATTCAAGGTAAGTCTATTTAATCTTCTTCTTCTCCCACTCCCACCACCACCTCCTCCTCCTCCTCCTCCACCTCCATCATCATCACTTAATATAGTACTTGAGTATGTCATCTTTAAATGTCATCACTACTGCTACATTTTTTGTGAAAAATGCGACTTATACTCAAAATGATGAATGAAGTGGTAAAAGGAAACTTCCATCACTTTAGGGCCACACATAGACATGGATTAGTGTGTGAGAGTGTGCGTGCATATTAGGACAGTAGTGCTGTGTAATATATTCAACCAAAAGGCATGTACTTGTCTCTACTGTATACATGGAGCTCTGTGCACAGCGGGAGCTTAATCTAAAATCATATTTTATGCCTGATAACCAAAGCAGTACTGACTTTTGTCTTAATGTGAATACAGAGATTATAATATTATTGCAGTCACTATGTCAATAAGGCAAAGTGGTAACACACTATAATTAACCCAATTCCCATTTTTATTTATTTGTAAACCCCTCCTTTATTATTTTTGTAAATAACGTAAGGCGGTGAATATACCTACTATAATATTACTCCCTTCTCCTATTTTACCCACAACAACAACTCTATGAGATGGGTTGGGTTGAGAGAGATTGAGTGACCCAATGTCACCCACCTGGCTTTAATCTTTAAGGTAGGATTGGAATCCACAATCTCTCAATTTCTAGCCTGGTGCATTAACCACTAGATCAGTCTCAGGAATCTTGTGAGTCAGTTTCTGGTTCCAGAGCTTCGGTCACTAAGTGCAGATTATATTAGTGGTTTTTTAAATAATAATAATAATAATATTAAACCTTTAAAAATCCAATCTTTTTTAAATTGCTTTTGTCTTGAGAGCTGCCTGGTATGTCTATCCAAAGTCTAAATTGCTCAGATTTTAGAAAGCCATTAGCCATATAACTAAAAATGGTTCTGACCCAGGAACAAAATTCCATTCTTTATCCATTGGAGAACATTGTGAATAGGGCTTAAGGAAAGAGAAATGTTGAAAGAATGGCTGAGATGAAGTTTTATTAGAAGGAACTTTAGTTGAGATACTTGCAAATGCAATTCAGGTTACTAGAAGCAGAAACATTATGGTGAGCTGTCAACAGGCAAGTTTAGGCTCATGTTTTCTGGTTTCCAGTTCCTATTTTGACTCAGCCTTTAGACCTCAAAGCTCTTTCCTTGTTTAATATTATATGGCTTTATACAGGGGTGGGATTCATCTGCTTCAGACTTTGTCGGGCGAACCGGATGTTAATTTTAATCTGGTTCGCTGAACTGATAGTTGCAAGGACTAGCTGACCCCGCCTACCCCATTCTGCCACTCCCAGGAGTCTCCACGCAGCCCATTTTAGATGCCAGGTAAGTGCAGCGCCTGTGTGGAGGCCCTGGGAGGGCAAAAAATGGGCATCCTGGAAGTTCCAAAAGTCTGGAAACGGGCCCCTTTTCAGCTTCCAGAGCCTGGGGGAGGCAGTTTTCGCCCTCCTGGGGGCTTGGGAAAAGTCTCTGAAGCCTAAGAAAGGTGAAAACACCCCACCCCCCTTCCCCCGCCGTCATGCAGGAGGCTGAGAAGGCCACACCCCTCATGGCCACACCCATCCAGCAACCAGGCAATGAACCAGTTCCTAAAATTTTTCAATCCCACCCCTGGCTTTATACCTTCTGTCTGAGAATATTTGTTACTTTGCTAGGAACTGGAGATCTGGGCATTACCAGCCTGTGTATTTTGGGTACATTTTCTTTTCACTTATCATATTTATATATTTCTTTTTTTCCCCCTAAAACTGAATTCAAGTTAGTGTCTGTGTTGTTCCAGTGAACGTGTTCCCAAGTACTGGCACAAAATGTATTCAAATATTGAATTGGAGAGGGAGGGAAGGGAAGGGAAGGGAAGGGAAGGGAAGGGAAGGAAGGAAGGAAGGAAGGAAGGAAGGAAGGAAGGAAGGAAGGAAGGAAGGAAGGAAGGAAGGCAATAATTTAATTGAAGGCAAAGAGAAGTCTGCTGTTTGCTGTTCTAAGAGAGAAAGGGAAAGGTTTTAAAAATCAAAATCAAATATGTTTTCATTGTAGCCTCAATGGTCATTTTAAGTCTTAACTGTTTTTGAACAAAATGTGTCTTTTCCTAAGAAAGCACTAAGATCAGGCTCCAGGGAGAGTCAGATATATCTCTGAGAGCCAGCACCATTAAGTGGAAATAAAAGTAATATAAAATGCAACAGTTTTTCTTATTGCTTTCCTACTGGCTCCAGGAGAGAACAATATTGTCTCAGCAGTAATGTGATGGAATGATTTGATATGCAATAACCCCTTCCAAAGTCTGCAGTATTGGGTTCTGATGACAAGAGGTGTATTACTCTAACCAACACAGCTGTGATGCTTCCCATCTTCCTGCTAGGCTTGAAGGGAACACAAATGTTTAAATTTATAATTCGGTTTGCTGGGGCAGTGCTGAGAATAATCACGTCACTAAACAGGACACAAGAATGGATCTCTGGGAGAACGTATGGCCTTTTTATAATTCAGAGTTGAATCTGAAATAAGCTAACTATTTTTTCAGAAAAACACATTCTAAGGGAGAAAGTGACATTTTGTGGATTTTATAATGTCCTTTTCTGTTCCAGAGAGAGAAGAGTGTCTGCACTAGTTACATAATATTAAACAGTCTTTTTTCTTCTTCTTTAAACATTTCTTCTCATGAGGGGGCCTTGATACTCTCTGAGCTGGGTTGTTTTCTTGTAGACGTTTTATTACCCAATCTAGGTAACATCATCAGTGCTAGTAAAGAATGTTGTTTGCTGTCAATTTTTATTCTGGTGACTTGCTTGTCTGTCAGTGTTGGTGAGGGCAGTCTTAGAGATTCTTTGGTTGGGCTGTTTGCTTTTCGCTTTTTGACAATTTCTTGATTAGGATCAGGGTGAAATTAACCCCCCCCCTACTGGTTCTGTGGGCATGGCTTGTTGAGGGGAGGTCATGTGACTGGGTGGGCGTGGCCAACTCGACATCACTCGCATCGAGGGCTCCTCACCGGCCCTTCCCTTCCCAGCCCTCCATTTTGCAAATGGCAGGAAAATGGAGAGGGGAATATTCCTGCCTACCATCTTTCCCTCAGTCTGTGATGAGATTGAGGAATGGATGACAGGCAGGAAAATCCCTTTCCCCATTTTCCTGCCTTTCACAAAAACTGCTCCATTCCAGCTGCTCCCCCTCCCCATCTCCCTCCCTCCTGGGGACTACTTTAAAGAGACAGGCTGCAGCAGCTCCATTATGAATAGAGGAAGAAAAGTTAGCATTCTCTCCGCTGCATTTAACAATGAATTCTGTGTCAGAAAAAATGCTAACTTTTCACCCTCCATTTACAACTTTATGGTTCCCTCCTAGCCCCTTCCCTCCTGGGGACTACCTTAAAGAGACAGACTGCAGCAGCTCCATTGTGAATGGAGGAAGAAAAATTAGCATTCTCTTGGCTACATTTAACATTGAATTATGTGGAATATCGATCTGTCCGAAGAGGTGAGCAGCGACCAGCCAGCTGTGGATGGGGCCAAGGATGGGTAATTACCACCGGTTTGGTGAACTGATGCCCATGATCCCTAGCGGTTCACCCAAACCAGTCCGAACCAATAGGATTTCACCCCTGATTAGGATATTATTTACATGATTATTGGTCTGATGTTAACTTTGGGGTTAATCTATGCTGATCTGGGTGCTGATTGCCGGTGGAGAGGTGCTGGAGCCTTTTTCTCTTTTGGGCTGGTTGATTGCCTCTTTTACATAGTCTATAGATGTTAATGTCTATGTGTCCATTGATGGCTGAATTGTCAGAGTGCCAGGCTTCTAGAAATTCCCTGGCATTTTTGGACTTGGCTTGGTCTAGGATGGTCATATTTTCCCAATTGAAACTATGATTAAATCTGTCTATATGTTATATAAAAAAGGGGGAAAAATACAAAGAATTAGCTTCCAATCTTTACAGTGGTTATAAGTACAATTATCAATCTATTTCTTTTTCTAAAGTTAAATCAGAATAACAGGTTTGGAAGGGACCTTGCAGGTCTTCTAGTTCAACCCCCTACTATACCAGGGTGTCCAAACTTGGCAACTTTAAGACTTGTGGACTTTAACTCCCAGAATTCCTCAGCCAGCTTTGCTGGCTGAGGAATTCTGGGAGTTGAAGTCCACAAGTCTTAAAGTTGCCAAGTTTGGACACCCCTGCCCTATACCATTTCAGACTAATGGCTGTCCAGTCTCTTCTTAAAAACTTCCAGCGATGAAGCATCCACAACTTCTGAAGGCAACTTCTGTTCCACTAGTTAATTGTTCTCACTGTCAGGAAATTTCTCCTTAGTTCTAGGTTGGTTCTCTCCTTGATTAGTTTCCACCCATTGCTTCTTCTCTGCCCTTCTGATGCTTTGGAAAATGCATTGACTTCATCTTCTTTTTGGTGGCCCTTCAAATATTGGAACACTGCTATCATGTTACCCCTAGTCCTGACATCATGGCTCTCTTCTTTCTATACTCTATCCTATGTAATCATCAAAGCCATAAATTATAAGTTCTTTTTTCCCCCCTGTTTTATGCAAAAATTCCACCAGGGGTTTCCAATCTGCAATAAATGAAGATATGATCTTTTTTTTTTTCTAGTCACCAAATCAGTTTGGCCTTGCAGGCACTTTTAGAGTGCAAACTTTCTGGCATTTAGGCTAGGAGGGTAAATGATCTCTGTTGTTCTTTTTGTGCACACTGGAAATCTTGTTTGTGACCTTGGCCAGTATGGATCGGATTGCATACACTGTTGTTTTTAACTTTGCATGTTGCACGGGATCACCGCAGAGAGATGGATAGCCATATAAATTGTGCAATAAATAAATACGTAAAAGGCTCTGTGTAAAGTTGGATCATCCTATTTCATTCCATTTAAAGTTGGAACAAGTTGGTCTGTTTATCTGCACATCGGAAAATTGCTTGGCTTCTACTAATCCCATATAAATTAAGTAAGAATCCAGGCAGGTAAAATATTTCTATTCACAATCTATCCACTCCTACTTAGTGATCATACTGAATGTATGTATAGAGCAGTGATGGCTAACCTTTTCCGGACTGAGTGCCCAAAGCATGCGTGAACCCCAAACCCTAAACATGCAATGTGCGTGAACCACCACCCCGTGCATGCGTGTGCAGCCCTGCATGCTTGGCAGAGACCCAAAGACCAGCTGGCCAGCGGGAGGTGCGTGCGAATGTGTGGTGGACCTGAGCTGTGGCGACAGCTCGCATGCCCACAGAGAGGGC
Source organism: Ahaetulla prasina (assembly GCF_028640845.1). NCBI lineage: Eukaryota > Metazoa > Chordata > Lepidosauria > Squamata > Colubridae > Ahaetulla > Ahaetulla prasina. Next base: position 18,871,480 of record NC_080546.1, read on the forward strand.
GCTGTGTGCCATCTCTGCCACATGTGCCATAAGTTCGCCATCACTGGTATAGAGTATTTGTTCCCAAGACAGATCAGCTGTACTTCTGTTGAGGAGTTCCTTGGCACCTTCCAAGTCTTGTTAAATCTCATAGGCTAATGTAAAAATGAAACATCTGCCACTACCTAGAATTGAACTCTCAAACCTTCGGAGTGGGAAGGTTGTAGAATAGAAAATGCAGAATGTTTTCAGACCAAGGGTCCTGATTGGCTCTTGAGTAGAGCCATGGCTCTTGCTATGTGCCAAACAGTTGGTGAAGAAGCAGCTAGAATTAAAATAACAAATACATTTGACATTATTTAATTTTGAATGACATAGAAGTGAATTCTATGCTGAATGGCATGATGGCCTAGTAGTGAAGCTCTCACCTCCCACTCAGAATGTTGAGAGTTCAATCCTAGGAGAAGGCAGGTGTTTCCCTTTTAGGGCACAAAGCAAAAATATATCCTGCCAACTCTATATAGGCATCTGGAAGGGCATCCAGCCAGTAAAGCGTTCAGCTCCATTCAGTCTCCCACCTCCCTTGACTCTACCCCAAAGTAACACACTACAGAGTCATTAAAACAAATGAATTCTACTTTATTACATTTCACGCAATTAAGAATGGTCTACTTCCATAGGCCCTCACCACTGCTTACTTTTCTTGCCCTCTTTTTCTGAATTAAACTTACTTGCCAGCCTGCGTTCCTAACTGGCAGTTATTTTCAGGGTTATTACCACAATAAATCAATCAAGCTAATCTTGTATTTGTAAAGCCAATCCACATTTAGGTCACAAAAGTAAACTGACTGGAAAAATAACATCTGAAGCAATAAAATGAATGGAAATGTCAAGAACTGATCAAAGTCAAAAGCATTTCAAGAGATCAAGGAGGCTGATGAGCTAAAAGTGATGGACAATCTTCTCAAATTTTTCCTTGCTAGATATACCTCCTGCCTTTTCTCCAGGAGATAGATAGATAGATAGATAGATAGATAGATAGATAGATAGATAGATAGATAGATAGATAGATAGATAGATAGATAGATAGATAGATAGATACCAGAGAGAGAGAGATACCATAAACAGACAGACATATATTTTCTCTTCCTCTACTCCAATACTCTGTGGAGTATGTTGGGTTAAGAAGGAGGCACCAAATGAGCTTCTCAAAGTGGACCAAACCGGTTCTCCCTGGTCCTAATACAATATTTTAAGCTCCATAGCATCCTGCATTCAGTGACTTTGCCACACCAAGACTGCTTCCTAAACACCAGAAGTTCCGACTTTATCAAGCACGGCTAACTTGGAAGGGATGACTGAACACAATATACCCAAGTAATCTTGCCTAGTTCTTTTTCTCACATATTACTAATTTTTCATTCAGGAAGGGTGACAAACAGATAAAAGAAGCACGGAAGGGTAGAATGCTAAAACAGAATATAAGCATTAGAGATTTGCAACTATCTGAACTTTTCAACCCCTGATATTCCCAACGGTCATTGTGTTCTTTCAGAACTGGGAACTCTGAATGTGTTTTGCCACATACCCTACCATCCCAAGAGACTCAACCTTTATGCAAAAGTTTACAAAGTCTAGCAGTTTCGGTATAATAAGTAACGCGAACTCTGGTGTAACAACAAAGGTATATATGAACATTCAAGGAAAAAGCATATATAAAGTATTGTGCATTTTGCAATATTTCTTAAGAGTGATTTTTTTTTCAACTGAGGGAGGAACAGTTATAATTCATTTAGGAGGTCTTCCTTTCTAGCCCATAGCTGTTTATATCTGTCATGGGCACTGAAAGCCAAGTTTTTTGAGCTCTTAGGGAGTCTTTTCTCCTTTCTGAATGAAAGGAAGAGAGAAATGGCTTTAGGAGATGGGCTAAACAGCTTACTGTGTCAGAAAAATCACAAAGCAGATATGTGTTTGAGGTACAAGAGGATGCAGATTATCCTTACTATCTGTACACTGCAGCAGAATTCAAAATGCTGCTTTGTGAATCAAACTTGTAGATTTAGCACAGGAGATGGGGAAATAAAGTTGCTGGATGCCTCCTACTGTCCTGCCCTTTTCGTCCATGCCTAAGGAATCCTTCAAGACTCATATATGCCATTGTCTTTGAACTGCAACCTTGGCAGAAGTTAGATATACATCTGTCCTGTCTGCTTTCAAAAAATTTTGAAAGGGTTGACACTGTAGATCTGTGTGGTTCTGATTTATGCTTTGTGCATGGTAGGTTATTTACTTGGATGACAAAGATTTACAATCCCTCCCAGCCAATGAAACTCAATTTTCCAGAACTCCTAGTGGTGTTAGCTTAGAAAGGATAAAAGCAAGCGGAGGAGGAGAAGGAGGACAAGGAGTTGCTCAGAGAATTCCAGCAAGGCATTATGTCAACCCTGAACCACACTTGCTTGCTGTATTATGAACATAGTTATTTAGAAACAATGAAAGTGGGATAAAGATAAATAAATAAATAATTACTTTCTATGCTTTTATGATAACCGGAGTAACAGGAGTTCTTTGGCCAATGAACTTGGCCATGTTTTTGGTTGCTACTCAGATCTGTAGCAATTTAGTGCTTTTTAAAAACTAATTTGAAAGCTTACATATGCCCTATTCCAGTGGTGAAATCTGAACCAGTTTACTACCGGTTCACTGGCTGCGCATGCATACAGTGTACCAAATGCAAGGTGCGCATGGGCAGCGCATGCCAAAAAGAGGCATGGGGTAAGTAGAATAATGCACGGAGGGGGGCGTGATCAGCTGTGGCGCGCAATCTTTTTTTTTTTGCTTTTAAAAGCATTTTTTTAACAACCTATTCGGCCGAAGAGGTTGTAAAAAAATGCTTTTAAAAGTAAAAAAAAAAAAGGTTCTCATGATCGCGCAGCTCAGCTGTGATCATCAGAGCCTCCTTTTTACCTTTTTTTACCGGGCATTGGGTTAGGGCAGGGGGGACCAGGGATTTTGGCTACCGGTTCTCCGAACCACCCGCCACTATCGCGGCCAGATCGGCCGATCTGGTTCAAACCGGGAGCATTTCACCCCTGCCCTCTTCTCGTTAGGTTCTTGAATGAGTGATCAGGCACAAGAAGAAATTAATGAATCATTTTATTTCTAGGTTCCCCATATTAGCATCTGGAAATTGCCAATAGGCCCACAATGGCCTCCCGTGATTTCCAACAAGCTTTCTGCCTCACCTGATAACAGAATAACACAATAACAGAGTTGGAAGGAACCTTGGAAATCTTCTAGTCCAACCCACTGCTCAAGTAAGCCCTATATCATTTCAGACAAATGGTTGCCCAATCTCTTTTTAAAAACTTCCAATGTTGAAGCATTCACAACTTCTGGAGGCAAGCAGTTCCACTGATTAATTGTTCTAACTGTCAGGAAATTTCACCTTAATTCTAGGTTGCTTCTCTCCTTGATTAGTTTCCACCCATTGCTTCTTGTCCTGCCCTCAGGTGCTTTGGAGAATAGCTTGACTCCCTCTTCTTTGTGGCAGCCCCTGAGATATTGAAACACCGCTATCATGTCTCCCCTAGTCCTTCTTTTTATTAAACTAGACATAAAAATTCCAGTTCCAGCAACCATTCTTTATCTATTTTAGCCTCCAGTTCCCTAATCAACTTTGTTGCTCTTCTCTGGACTCTTTCTAGAGTCTCAACTGAGATGTTTTGTCACAGCAATATTCTTGTCATTCCAGATGAGTCCAAGTCATTTTTCATTCATAAATCAGTTTAAATCCAACATCTACATCAGTTATGCAGTGATATTTATTATCATACATATCATTTTCTTATATAGGTTTTATGTGCGAGCATCTCTTAGTCTGGGAAGAGTGGAATAATAGCCTCAAGTAACTTGTCAGAAGTAGTAATTTTTAATGAACAGCCATAAAAGCCATTTCCCACAACTTCTTAAATTAAAAGAAAAATAAAAGAAAATGTTTTTTTTCCTGATCCCAGGAAATGAGGTGCTATAGGCAAATATTCCATTCATGAGCCCACTTATTTTAAAGCAAATTTGGGAGATCAGATCTGAAGTGCTGTATACTCTGTTAAGAACTAAGTGAGTCTTAATGAAGTAGCTTTTTCTGAATATTCTCAGCCTATCTAACTTTTGGCTAGAGGTTGAATTCATATAGTTGTTGTATCACAAAACTGGAGAATAAGTACTTCCTCAGTTTGAGTGTTGATTCCCCCTGAAATCGTGTTTTAGTTGCTCATCTGCTTGATCTGATGCTACCCGATAGGAACAATTTTATTGTTAGGCTATTTTTTTTTAATGTTATTTTGTTTTATCCCTTTGAATATGGGAGTGTAAACCACTCAGAGTCACATATGACTTTGCATATACTGTATGAATCTGACAAAAAATATCAATGAAGATTATCAAAAGGAGTTGGTATGTATACATGGAACATTTGTGTGACATTGCCTGTCATGCATCTTAAGTGGTACTTTAAAAAAAAGGTTACAATATAATAATATTGTGAATTATAGATAAAATTATAAACAAAACAAGAAAGTTCAGTAATGCATTTATGAATCAGAAATCTAAGTCTAAAGAGAGAATATTTGCATATCACATCATGATTTTTAATTGTTGTCAGGTCTCCATGTCTGATTTCTACCATCTAAGATTTTATTGTACAATAAAAATGAAGTAGGGATTGTAACTGAGCAAGAAAATATAAAGCTGGCCACCTTAATCATGTATGGGCTTTTTTCTGAAAGGTATCAACAGATTATTTCCCCCCTGTGGTTTAACGGATTCTTAAGCAATTCTGCATTTTAATTCATATTGACTATCTTTTAATAGATATCTAAAATGATACATGTTGTTTGATTTATAACTGTTTGAGGGAACTGATCCTTCTCTTCAACTTTTGTTAGCTTGGATACTTTGTTCTTAGGTAAGTAATTAGCCTGGCGGCTTCTGTTCCTCAGAGACAATAAAATAGCCCCATTAATAATAAAGAAAATTCCTGGGGAGAAATATTAAGAGAAAACTGTGGGGTACTTCTCTTTCATCATTTCCTGCACTCCTTATGCTCCTTTTCTTTTTCTTTGGAACTTCAAGCATCTTACACACTTACATTTATTTATTTATTCTCCTTTAAATCATTTATACTACACACTTTAGCTTAAGAAGACCTGTTAAAATTTACAGATCAATTGAAAGATACATTTTTTGTCCTGAGGTTTACAATCTACACCAGACATAACATGAAAGGAAAAAGAGATGAGTAGAAACAGGAAAAATAAGACTCACCTCTTAAAATTACAATGGTCTTAAGATTGTCCCATCACACTTCACTGGAATGATGGGACTCAGAAGGGATTCAGTCTAGCAAACTGGATTCTTAGCATGCTAATACTATTTATGTTTTCCTTGAATGATATAATCTAAGAGTCAGGGTAATGTCTACAGTTTGAGTTGCATTGTCCATTTTCTCCATTAAATATGCATGTTTCTTTGTGTGAGAAACATGACATAGAGCCATTTTCCTATTATATGCAATTCAAGGCATGTGGCTGGGATGAAAGAATGCCAATTTAAATTTAACACAAGAGATGCAATTAGATAGGCCGTAATAAGACGGACCTATTCACTTACTAGCGGCTGCACAGTGATACAAATCTTCTGTTGGCTTGTTGATCACTTGAAATTACAATAAAAAGGCAATAAGACAGGTATGTTTTCAAATAGCTGTATTGAGGATTTAAAATAAAGACACTGTAGCATTGTCAGACATGTATATGTTTTATTTTTTTTTCTTCATGTTCAACAAAAAACACCAGAATTGGGTGTAGGATTTATTTATTTGTTTTGAGTATGTGTGGGGTGTCTTTGAGTTAGTGATCTGTTGACAACTCCCTGGACAAATCTCCACAGTTTTCTTGACAAGATTTTCGGAAGTGGTGTCAGGTTCCAAATAACACTCCCAATGAAAGAAGACTCAGAGGCTAGAAGTTCCTCAAAGTTCCATTTTATTAGAGATGTCATATTGGCACATCTGGGAAAACCCGAATCTGAAAGCTTCCAGGTTTTGCCCACACAACAGGAAATCAAAGTCCCTGCCCAGCACCCACAAGTCCAATCACAGTGCCATCCCAACTGGAGAGGCCTCCCAGTTCCAGCCCTCCAGGTGCAGGGCAGGATGTCCTTGACTCTGAGAAAAGAATGTTATTTTGACTATATATCACCCATGCTCCATACAATCCCCCCTCCCAGTTTACCACAGTAGTAAATGTGGCAGGCCTGAAGGCCCAATGCAAAAGATGGCTTCCAGGCCTGACAAGTGGTTTGTCATTCTTCTGATGACTGTCACCTCAGGAATATCTGTCCTATGGGTGAAGCAGTAGTCAGCTAGCAAACTGAGACCCTTTTTGCCCTAGTACCATTTAATGTTTCAAATGTCTTGGTGAGATTTCTCGATATATTTGTTACTGAATGCCCCAAGATTCACAGGGAAAAAATCCAAGCAAGAGTCCGAAAAATGAACTTTTCAATGGCATGTTACAATCCATAACTTTACAACTTCAGGAGATCTTTCTCAATTTCATGATAGCTTTCTGCTTCATAATTTATTCCCCCCCAATCATGCAGATATTTTTCATATCTTTTGAAAGATTGATGTACCAATTTTTAAACTTCTTCTACATACCTATTTATCAAATTTGCCATCTTCATTAATTCTCTTATCTGAAGAACTACAAAAGCAGTTTCTTTAATCTTAGCGTCATGAATCCTGGAAATTTATTCCTCAAGTACATTCATCCAGTCCCTATTTATCCATTGCTTTTACGAAGTTTATTCAAAGTATAAATTTCATGTGCAAAGAAGAAATTAAACCTTTTCAAGATTGAGAAGTGAACTGTTTATCCCATTCTTCCACCCCAGGAACCAGTGAAGTTTGTTTTGGCCTTTCTAAATGAATTGTTTTTTTCTGTTCCTACTGTCCTGTTCATTTTTTAAATAACTCTGTATATTGTGTATTCAAATTG